>NC_051311.1:86782534-87109221 GCF_015220235.1 Choloepus didactylus
TGCCTGCGGGTAGAGGCAGACAGTGGGCTGTGTAGCCACAGAGGTAGAGATGGAGCTAGAAGATGGAGAGGCTCACACCGGCTGGGCTGGGGGCTGCCGAGAGGGTTCATAAAGAATCTGGGCTTGAAAGTATAGTTGGAATTTTGATAAAGTGATGCTGAGGAAAAAAAGGAATCTAGAAGTGAGGAATAGCATGAGTAGAGAAGAAAGTGTTTTGAGAGTGGGGCCTCATAGCTAGGTAAGGGGATGGTTGGAGATGTTAGGAAAAATGCTAGGATCCGTAAAGGAATTTGGACTCGATTAACAGGAAGCTGTCTAAGGATTTTGAGCAGGGAATTGTTATCTGAGCTGTGCCTATTAGATGCCTAAAAGAGGTATTGGGGAGAGGCAGGAAGAGCAGTTGGGAGGCTGTTTCTGAGAAGGCATTAGAGCTTGTGCTGGGGCAGCAGCAGCAGAAATGGTAAAGAGGGAAGGGAAAAGCTCCTGAGTGTTCTCCAGTTAAACTTAGCAAATGATTGATTCAGAGAAGTCTGTGGAAACCGACTGGCTGTGGTAGGTAGGTCAATGCAATTGGTTCTTTGTTTTTTTTTATTCTAGCTACCTGACCACTGGGAGAAAGCTGTCATCACGGTGCAGCGACCGGGAAAGATCCCAGCCAGCAGCCGATGTGGTAACACTGTGCCCGATGACGACAACCAGGTGGTGTCCTTATCACCGGGCTCAAGGTGAGTGTGGCCCTGGTTTGCAGCTCAGCAGAACTCATTTGCAAATTAATTTTTTTTCTGTTTGCTTTGTGAGTTGTAGAGGTACTACTTCAGAACAAGGCATTGCATTGGCTTTCTTCTTTGGAATTATCTACGCAGAGCTGTTTTTTGTTTGTTTTTATTGTTGTTTTTTATGCTTAAAAGGTGGTGGTTGTTTTGTTTTGGGGCAGATATGTTGTCCTTCCACGCCCTGTGTGCCTTGAGAAGGGAGTGAATTACACAGTGAGGTTGGAGCTGCCCCAGTACACCTCATCCGGCAGTGACGTGGAGAGCCCCTACACACTCATCGATTCAGTAAGTGGAAGGTCATTGCCCAGAGTGCAGGAAAGGCCACGCAAAAAGTGTTCCCTGCTTCCCCAGAGTGTTCTGTTGAGGGGTAACACTGAGAGGTTAAGCACAATCGTTTATTTCTTGCATCAGAGGCCACTGAAGCTTATTTATTTTAGTAATTCCACCCTGCAAAAAAAGATTTATTCAAGTTGATCTCTTCTGGAAATAGGAAATGCCTTAAAAAAAATTGACATTTCATTCTGGTCAAGAGTATTTAAGAAGGGAAGGTTTTCACTTTGTTGTTTAATGAGTCTAAGTTTCTCTTAACTATCAAAGTAAGCATTTTGGGTTTAGAGGTTTTATGTGTGTGTGTGTTTTAGTTGGTGATACTGGATAACGCCATAAGAACCTTCTGATGTTCTTGTTTGTTCGTAGCTTGTTCTCATGCCATACTGTAAATCACTGGACATCTTCACTGTTGGAGGTTCAGGAGATGGCTCAGTCACAAACAGCGCCTGGGAAACCTTTCAGAGATACCGATGTCTGGAAAATAGCAGAAGCGTTGTGAAAACGCCAATGACAGATGTTTGCAGAAACATAATCTTCAGCATTTCTGCCCTGATACATCGGGCAGGCCTGCGTGGGTATTATTTAGGAGCTGTAGCAGCTGCTGCCGCTTTCCGCCTCCTCTGTCTTGAAAGCCCAGCTTTTCTTGGCACCACGAGGAATGCATGCTCTGCAGTTAGGTGTTAGGCAACCAACACAAAAGCATAGTGTCTCAACTATGGTTTGTCTTCATTTTTTTTCAAATAATATTTTAGCAATAGAGTGCCACAGAAATTAGAATCAATTCTCAAGAAATGTACAAATAACAGATGACTAGGAGAAAAAAAGTCCATGAAAATATAGCATTTCCAAAGGCAAGGGAGGGAGTTGGGGAAAAAATCAGAGGAGTGTCAAATAACTGAAATGTGTTTTTCTTTGAAAGCTCAAATGAATCCTGCAAGGTCACTGGGCTTTTGTTTATTATCCTGTGATATTTGAGCTTTGAAGGCATGCAGAGAAAAACCTTAGTGACCACCTATCTAGAGAAACTGCTTTTATCTGCTAACCCTGTCTCCTGTTTCTTCCCATCCATTCCTCATAGGGATGATGATATTTTAAATTGGAACTCTGAATAAACCAAAGTAGTAAAGGAGAAAGAGCAGGGAGAGCCCAAGGCAGGAGAGCAGATCAGAGACAGGTGTGATGTGCTGGGCTCATTTCCTTTGGGGAGAGCAACTGCCCAGTGTTACAGGTTCTCTCTCTGCTCTACAGCTTGTGAATGTGACCCTCAGGGTTCCTTAAGTTCTGTGTGTGACCCCAGCGGAGGCCAGTGCCAGTGCCGGCCGAACGTGGTTGGAAGAACCTGCGACAGATGTGCTCCGGGCACCTTTGGCTTTGGCCCCAGTGGATGCAAACGTAGGTTGACGCAAGAAGGGTAACATATGCATTCAGATTAATTGAGAGATACTGGTGTGGGTTCCATCTTTGCAAAAAATAATGTTTCACTCTTCAAATTGATCATGTGGTCTCGCCAATATTGATGGGGAGGAGGGTGCTTATAAAAGGGGTGTTTTTCCATTCACCGAGTTTCTCAAGGTGGTTCCTTGGTTGCCTGTTTCTTCAGCTTGTGACTGCCACCTGCAAGGAGCTGTCAACGCCTTCTGTGATCCCATCACCGGCCAGTGCCACTGTTTCCAGGGGGTGTACGCTCGGCAGTGTGACCGGTGCCTACCTGGCTACTGGGGCTTTCCAAGTTGTCAGCCCTGCCAGTGCAATGGCCATGCCGATGACTGCGACCCAGCGACAGGGGAATGCTTGAGCTGCCAGGACTACACCACAGGCCATAACTGCCAAAGGTACCTGGTCTCTGCCTCTTGACATTAAAGCAACGACTGAGACAGCCATTGGCTGTACGTCTTAGTACAACCACAGAATTAATCTCTTCTAGGCTCCAGATGTTTCCTTCGTTTCTGACCACCTCAGAATTTTCTAGGAGTTCTTTCATTTATCCATTAAATAATTAGTTAACACTTTCTATGGGCCAGGCAGTCTTTCTGTGCTGGGGATATGGCAGAGAACAAAACCGACCTGAATTTCTACCCTCTTGGAGATTGATTCTGGGGGTCACAACAGATCTGTATAGAAATCATCTCTCTGTCTCAGCAGATTCTGGCCTAGGATGGGAGTTATGAAATGTTAATACCTAATTTGGGTCAAAGTAAAACCAGATCCACATGGGATTAGTCATTTTAAACAGCTTTGTTTTTCAAAACATTTTGTGCAACTGTGGTTTCTAGGAGACCATATAATGTGGTACAAAAGTAGGTCTGTTCTCTAATTAGCAAATGTTACTTGAATAATTATTATGGATGCAAAGCACCGTGCTAGGTAAAATGAGAATAGCATATAGGATGTGTCTCCAATAATATGACAGTCTAGCTCAGTAGATATGAATTAGTCTATATGAAAAAAATTACATGCAGACTTATATTCATTACTAATTAAGAAATGCAGACACACTGCTAGAACTGTTTGGGGGGGATGGATAATCATCTCCACCTCTCCATGTCAACAAATTTTTATCTCCTCTAATACCAAATCTTTGTATATAATGAGATAGTGAAACATTTCAGTATGTGCTTCAATCAGTGCAAAAGTTGCCTGTCAGATAGAGAAATCATTAGTGAAAATTGAATTGGTAGTTAATTTTTGGCATGAAGTTGTATTTGGGAGCAGGCATGTGGCTCTTCTAAGCTAGAGTGGTATGCAAGAATTTGGAGGTTCCATTTGACTATTCCTTTTATTAAACATTCCTTCCAAACCCCAAATTGTGCTGTAAAAAGATAACAGGGAAGCAGTTGTAAAAGATTGTAAGGAGGAAATGAACATGTTGACATCATTTTGTTTTTGTCCATAAGGTTTTCATTGTTCTTTCAATGGGATATGGAGAATAAGTGGGAGCGAAAAACTCTGGTGAGAAAAATCAGATCAAAAGAACAGAGTACAGGGGGTGGAGGCAGTACATGGGGAAAGAAGAAGGTGGCTGTCAACCATGCTGATTCCAAATCAGTCTCACTGTGGCATGTACTTGAAAGTATGTCCTTGTATGGCTTGATATCTGTGGCTGCCTTTTTGAAATTATTTGTTAAGAGTTTTGATTTCTTATAGGAAGGAGCATAAGAAAGGGTATGGGAAGAAGAAAGATTTTTAGCCCTAGTTTAGATAACAAAAGTTTATTAAAGTATTTGGAATTCTGCTATCTAATTTGAGCCAAATTCTCATTCTTTTCCTCGCTCCAAGATGTTCAGAGTTTCAATCCTGTGAATTTGAAGAGGAAGCTCTAGGATCAGATTGTTCCCAAGGGGAGAAGTGTAGGAACAGGCAGGAAATGAACACTAAATTTCTGTCATGATCTGTCTGGATTTATTTCACCTAGAAAAACCTTAGAATACTTTCTCAGAAATGACTGTCCAAAATTGCTTCATCAACTATGTATTTCCCGAGCACATAATTTGGGAATATTTCTTGTGTTATATCTTAGAACTGTTAAGAATATCTTAGAAATGCTAATAGAAGGTTAATTTCCTCTGAACATCTTTCCCTGTTTATTTCCTCACACCTCCCCTAGGTTTTAAAAATACAAACTTGACCTCAGGGGTTAAAAAAAAAAAACACAAACTAAATTGAAAATGCTTAGACCTGAGTTCCAGCCCCATTTCTGGTTCTACTTGCTTTGTAAGCATGGTCAAGTTAGAAGATTGGATATTCAGAGAGGTGAGCTGTCCAGTAGAGTAAGTAGATTCAATTAGATCCCCAGAATTCCTTCAAACTCTTATATTAAGGAAATAATCAAATAACCTAATTACTATTCTCCTTGAGAAGCTGCATGACAGAGTAAAATAATTCCTTGTAAAAGTCAGAAAGGTGAATTCACATTCTAGCTCATTATTAACTAGTTGTGTGAGTTTTACAAATTAGGAATTTGTTAAGGTTCAATTATCTATAAAGGGAGGAGATTGGACCTGTTGGATTGGGGATGGGGTATGTGGTAAGTAACATCCCTTCTCCCTGCCCAAGCAGGATTTAAACAGCTGTAGATCATTCCTGTCAGTTCTATTACTGGTGAAAGCTGGATGGCAGGTCACATCTTTAGATCTGTGGTCACCATGGATTTGTTAACACATCATGCTTCCCAGGCACAGGCAGAGCCAGACAACTACAAGCCACTGCCACAAGAACAGTCTCCCCAGTGCAACAAGGGAGCACTCACATTAGGCTAATGGCACAAGAGAAGGAGAAAGCAGATGTGGAGTCGATGTCTCCTCCTCTGGAGAGGAGTGTGTGAGGGGCCAGGCAAGGCTAGGAGTGTAATGCAGTGACTCTGCAAACCTGATGCCCAGACCAGTAGCAGCAGCTGCTACTGAATCAGTGACTCTGGGGTAGAGCCCAACAATTTGTGTTTTAACAAGCCTTCCAGGTGATGCTGATGGGAGCTAAAGTTGGAAACCACTGCTGGAAGCCCTCCCCATGGAAACATGAGGAGTGGGGAATGAATGTTGCCAAACAAGACAGTTTCTAAGACTTTTCCTTGTAACAGGTTTCTTACAACTGTGGTTCATGGTTCTTTCTCTTCTGCAATGTATGTAGGTGCTTGGCTGGTTACTACGGTGACCCCATCATTGGGTCAGGAGATCACTGCCGCCCCTGCCCTTGCCCAGATGGTCCTGACAGCGGACGCCAGTTTGCCAGTAGCTGTTACCAAGATCCTGTTACTTTACAGCTTGTGTGTGTCTGTAATCCCGGATACGTTGGTAAATAACATGCATGCTTTTAGAGGCAAAGAGGGAGGAAAAGCTGTGTCTGTGAGGTAGTTGTTAATGAAGAAAAAGGATGAAGGGCTAGCTTGCCAACTTAGTTTCATTTCTGTAATCTTTAGTTAAAAGGTAAGGGAATCTGAAATATAAAAAATATTCCTTTCCTACGTGTCATGTGGGGTAGAGGCAATTCTTGAGTGTCTGTGATGATAATGTTATAACACAGAACAGGATAGCAAGCTCATTTAAATCCGCAATCAAAATCCTATGAAACTCTTCAGCTGTTCTTAAATGGTAAGAAATTTAATTTTACATTTTGCTTCTCCCTTTCCTTATCTAGCCCATAGCAGAAGTGTCTCAAAAGTGAAGTAGCCAAAAGGTGGGCAGAAAGATGAAAAGAATATCATCCAGGGAGTTACCAGATAGCTGAATTGGTCAAAGCT
Organism: Choloepus didactylus; assembly: GCF_015220235.1. Classification (NCBI taxonomy): domain Eukaryota; kingdom Metazoa; phylum Chordata; class Mammalia; order Pilosa; family Megalonychidae; genus Choloepus; species Choloepus didactylus. Next base: position 86,788,871 of record NC_051311.1, read on the forward strand.
AGCTATATCCTTCATTGTTTATTATATTCACATTATCCATCAATGTTCATGAATTTAGCTAATTGTGAAAATAAAATAAACTCCCTTTTATTTTATCCTTCATGCCACTGTTTCGGACACTTGTTATGCTTATCCGGAGCTCAGTAAATACTTGCGTGGGATTTTAGATTTCTTAGAAGGGGAAACTGGTCATCATTAAGAACCTCATTTTCAGATTGCTCCTGTAGGAACAGCGATTTTTCAGTTTATGTAATCTTTGGGTTAGAATTTTAACATCAAGCTCAGCTTTATACTGTCAGATCATTATTTAGCTCCTATTCTGCTCCATCTTCTAATAGAAGCAAATTCTTGGGTGCTAGAACTCTTACACTAACTGTCCATGCCACACTGTGGCGTCTGCGGCAGTGTGCAAGACACAGAGTCCTTTTCCCCTTCACAGCTAAAAGCCTGACCTTTCCCTTAAGATGGGATCATCCCAGGCTTCGTAAACAGTGCAGCAAAGGAAGAGAGCATCTTGCCTGGGTTGGCTTTCTCTAGGCAGGAAATGTCAGTTGACTGGGGAGTTTATAAGTCAATGAGCTAAAAATGCTGTGCTTGGTTTTATTGGACAATAGGCTCCAGATGTGATGACTGTGCTTCAGGATTCTTTGGCAATCCCTCGGAGGTTGGGGGTGTGTGCCAGCCTTGCCGGTGTAACCACAACATTGACACGACAGACCCAGAAGCCTGCGACAAGCAGACTGGAAGCTGCCTGAGGTGCCTGTACCACACAGAAGGGGAGCACTGCCAACACTGCCGCTTTGGGTATTACGGAGATGCCATCCAGCAGGACTGTAGAAGTAAGATGCAGATTTGTTTTGCCCATTCATTGGGATGATTTCTACCTTCATCATCAGGGGACTGCACTGTTCGTAGGTTTCATTTGAGAACAATCTGGACACTGGTTCAGAGAGAGAACTTCTCCCTCAACAAATAAAGATGAGGACTTTTTTCTTTACATCCTCATATTCTGGCAGGACCAGAGTGTAAGATCTGGCTCAGCACCTGGGGGGATGCCTAGAGGAGAAACCATGTACCTGTCACCATGATAAATGCCATCCAAATAGAGTGTATTTATGTTTGGGCTATGAACTTGCTGATCTATAGGGACTCAGATCCCAAATACCCACTTTGGGGCCATAGCTTTTCTAACGTCATTGATAAGAGTTGAGCCTTCCAGTTTAAGGAGAAAGAAGTAACATCTCTAAAATCTCTTTCAGAACTCATTACTTTTCTCTTATCAAGAGATCAGCCAGCATTTCCTCCTCCCCTTGCTGCAAAGTCCCCAGCCCCCTTCTTTGTTTATACAAACATGTCTGGAATGTTGGGGACCAGCAGGACTGGATTCCTTAAGGCCTTACTGGCTTAAAGGGCTTCTGCCTGCTATGTCCAACATGTTCATTACTGCTGTACCCTTCGAAGAACTTAAAATTGTTATCTATCTCAATTCCCACTGGAATTTTGGAATTCGTTTTATTTCTAGTCACATCAACAGGGTTTAAAATTACTTACCAGCAGCTTATTAAATATGTGCTTTGAAAACACTGTTAGGCAAAATGCGTCATTGTGCAGTTCTGTCTGGGAAACACCAGAACTATATAGTATGTCATAAGGACTTCAGAAGAATAATTTTAGTTGGGTTTTTTGTTGCTTTGTTTGTTTTAAGTCACCTCCCTTCCTTTCCCTACTACTTTGCTTTTCAGGGTCAAGATCTGGAGAGAACCTTAGCAGCTTGGGTATAACTAAGTTTTGCATTATCTGTCTACAGTGCGTGAATGTCAATATAAGACAATCTAATGTTCCTTTTTCAGAGTGTGTCTGCAATTCCCTGGGCACTGTGAAGGAGCACTGCAATGGCTCTGACTGTGAGTGCGACAAGATCACTGGCCAGTGTTGGTGTCTTCCTAACGTGATCGGGCAGAACTGTGACCACTGCGCACCCAACACCTGGCAGCTGGCCAGCGGGATGGGGTGTGAGCCCTGCAACTGTGATGCTGCCCATTCCTTCGGGCCATCCTGTAACGAGGTGAGGGGCTGTGGCTGGGACTGAGGCTCTTACGGAGAAAGGAAAGATAACTTCATGAGCCAGGTGACAGCTAGCCCATTTAGTGGCTTTGCTCTGATTAGAGAAAAGCACTGTCTCCTGGTGGACACAGCCCTGCACCAGGGCACACGGCTTGGAAAGCTCAGCATGGACTGGATTTCAGGCCTCCCTTGTCCCCCTGCTGGCCTACATAACCGTGCACAGAGACCCTATCCGATCCCATCCAAAGCATTTCAGTCTGTTGCCCCAGATGCAGCTGCAGACTCACGTTAGGATGGACAAGGACATAGTGTTTCTCTGTGATAGCTGGCCACTGAATCTGACTTCTTCCTTAGATACATAGCCTGAAAGGAACCAATAGCTATACCCATCATTGTAAAAAGTGCCATTGTTCCTTGACACACTGAGAATGAAGTGATCCCTAAGTCACATGAGTCAGAGCTGGCCTGGGATTATTATTAGTTTGGGAGAATAAGGAAAAATGAAAATGAAGAGTGATATGCTACAGACCTTTCCAACCCCTTTTGCAGAGGAGCAGTTAGGAGACACTGGCATGAGCTGCCTAAGGTCAAAATAAGATTCCTTTTTCCTAGTTAGGATATGGAGGCCTTCTCAGGCAAAACTCAGCCCTCTTCTCCTAACTGGCAGGCATAAAGGGAAAAATGTAAACTGGCTTCTGCCCTGAAGCCTGCTTGACCGAGGTTTTTTTCTGGCCGCAGTTCACGGGGCAGTGCCAGTGCATGCCTGGGTTTGGAGGCCGCACCTGCAGCAAGTGCCAGGAGCTCTTCTGGGGAGATCCCGACGTGGAGTGCCGAGGTGAGGCTGCGTGGGCGTCCCTGGTGTAGGTGCTGCATCGCCCAGGATTTGATCAGAGTGCAGGGAACAGATGTGTGCAAGAGCTCTTTATAAATTCCAAGTGTAGTCCCAATTGACTTGCTTATAAAACCTCTGCTTGATTACAAATAAGATTCCTTTTCCTTGCTTAAAAAAAACAAAAAGACTAGTCATGGAGAAGTGTAGGTATTAAAAAAGCAGAGACACTCAGCCTTCCAGTCCCACTCCAGGGAGAATACTCATTTGTGTCTGCACACCCCCACACACACACCACAAATACACAGTTGCTCTTTAAAATGTTTTTAAAACCAAAATGGGCTCATCTTAATCATATTTCTGCAAGTGGATTTCCTCATTGAACAGTATCTATTGGCCAGACTCAGCAGCATATGCAGTGCTAAATGATTGTTCTTGTAAGATCATTTGACTCTAGCTTATCAAGTAGATCAGGCTGACGGTTGCAGCCCAGGGCATGTGTGCACAAGTATAACATCTCCACCAGTGAGAAGTGGAGGGTGATGTTGACATAGGGTCTTTATGCAAAGGGATGTGTAGTCGGACCTCTGAGTCTGCTAAATATGAAAAAAATCCAGCTTCTCATTTGAGGTTACTATAAAATAGGACTGTGAGGGAAACCTTGACATTTTCTTAAGAACAAAAATTTAGTAAAGTCCTATGAATCATAATAGTTATTTAATCTTTATGCTGTTGCAATATTTAGACCCGCCCAATTATTTTTGAAATCTGAAAGAAGCCTTGTTGGAAAAGATTTAATAGGCTGTTTCTACTTTATCTTCCTTTTCTTTCTTTCCTACTTGGGTTTTTTCACAATGTTTTTCATTTAAAACTGTGGATAAATATTTTTGTTTCTTATTTGCTCTTTGCTGTGTCTTCTTTGATGCAATGATGAAATTATAGGTCCCTGTTGGGCTTTAAATACAAATAGCCTTTTTCTTGTAGCAAGGAATAATATAAATCTTCAAGATAACAACACTTTATTCAGTATCCCCCATAAAAGGTCAGAAGCCTAGAGATTGTGTGTTCCTTCAGAGTCTCAACTCATCTGAACAGCAGGAAAATTCAATCAGAAGACCAGAACAAATTGTATATTAGTTTTTTTTTTTAAATTGAGGCTTAGCCAGAAGGGTTTGTACCGGGAGTTTAGAATAGATTGAGGGAGGGGATGGTGTTTGCTTTGTCAACAAACAAGTACTTTTTCATTCATCATTCTTTAGTCCAGATGTTGGTTCTTAATGGGATCTGACTTACTCCATATCGAGAAACCAACTGCTTCCATTAGAAAGTGCATGTCATCCAGTGGGCCAGTTGCTCCAAGATGTTCCCTGGAAAGAAAACCCTGCTTGAATCCTCCACCAGGGCTCTCTAATCACTATTCTGTTAAATCCTTCCATCTTGGAATGCCCCAAGGGCTTGATTTTCCTCCAGATAATGGTTCTTTTATTGCTTATCCCTGATTCTATCAGCGTGTGTCATTGGCAAAATAGCTTTGGCTGCCAAGGCTTTCTGGCCTTTTGCTCCATTTTGGCTTTGTTAGCATGAAAAGCCTGCTACCCAGAGTCAGATTCAATCAGAGAATTGTTCATGTAGAACTCAGAACTTTACCCCCAGCCCTTTTATCTTTTCTTTTTCTTTTTTTTTTTTTTTTTGGCCCAAATTTGTCAGAGGAATTGTGGCTTTTATAGGAACAGTGTCAACTAGTTGGGGTCAAAAGCTAGAACCTCTGTTAGAAATTTTGTGAAGAGTGACTGTGGCATCAATGTCCGCCAACTTTTTTGGTTCCTTTTATCTGGAAGAAAGGTCAGCTCATTACATAAGAAACTGACAATCAGGAAAAACAAGCACAAGCAAGACAAAACAAAAACTAAGTATCCTGCAAAGAAACAGTATGGTTTGTATAAGGAGAATGTGTAGAAACTGGACATGTACAACACCTTTCCTTTGGTATTTAATTTTTTTCTTTAAGATAATCATGTAATACTAGTTAATGAAGGAATTGTAAAGATCATGCAGTGTTATGATTTGCGCATTATGCTCACTAGGTCCCAGTGGCTCGAGAGCAGCAGGCTTATGGGCAGAGAACATAGGTTGCGGAGCCAGCTGTCTGCATTGAAATCAAGCAATACTAATGGATTAGAATAAACAGAGTCCCTCCTTATCTCTCTCCAGTCAACACACTCCTCCTTCCTTTCTCAGTTTGGTATGAATCTTTCCAATCCTTTTCTGTACTTTTACATATATTATACATATGCATGTGTAGTTCTTCAAAATACACACATGTGGGATCTGCTTTCTTTTTAACTTATTCAGATCTCTCTGTACTTGTGGCCTTAATATTATCATCTTTATTCAGATCTCTCCATACTTGTGGCCTTAATATTATCATCTGAGTTTTTACATCCATTTAGCCCACACAAAGCAAGTAAAAAATTAGTTTCAAGTCCTTTGAAGGCATGATAAGCTCCTCTAAGAATGTGGGCTCAAGCTAGAAGGAAATAAAAATGCTCCTGAAGATCCAATGTTCTAGATATAGGGGTTCCGTTCTCCCTTTGCTTTCCTACTAAATTGTTATCTCTCCAACCCCATCTTTAGACTTCTGAGGATCATAAAGCCCCTTCCCCAAAAGTGTTAAAATCTAGGGTGAGGATATCTGACTTAGTTGTTATTTTGACAGTCAAAAGTTATGAAGTATTGTGTTGCAGCCTTTTGTCGTGTTAAGCTCTGCCCCATATCTCTGCTGTTCTTGTACTGGCTGAGCTTGGGGGCATTTGGAAATGGGGTGGAATGTTTTGTTATGGGTCCTTGGAGCCCAGGAGCCAAGGAGGCTAAATGTCCCACACTGCTCAAAAAACGTATTGTGCCCAAATGCTTTTGACAACCTGTGGGGAAAGCTCCTAACCTACAAAGCCCCCAGAGATGTGAATTGAGTTAACAGTGGGAGCTCTGTGCAGCCACAGGGCCTATGCAGACAGGATGGCAGGAGCAGGCCTGGCACTGGCTGGCGAGGGCAAGGGCAAAAATGCAGAAGGTGGTAGAGTTCAGGGTTCTTCTTGTACTGGAATATAGTCACAAGTGGAAATGGGAGGATGAGAACTTGAAGGCACCCAGTCCAGAGATCAGCAGGGACAAGCGGAGGTATTATCCCAAATTACATGGAAGTGTGGGGAAAAGAAGGTGAACTCTTCTCAAATTACCTGTCAAGTATTTCTTCTATTTTGAGTCATTATTTCACTTTAAATGGTTTGCTGAAGGGCACTTTCGGGTGCCACTTGTTAACAATATGCTTATAGAAAGACTTAAGTCATAGCTAAGTATGCTTCTTATAGAAAAAAAATGTGGTTACGTAAAAGACAAATGTGTTGAGCCTTGAACTTACAAATTGTTGAATGTTCCTATTGTCCACACGGGTTAGGACTCTTGGCCAGTTGTGCCAAATCTAAACAAGCCCACCACTGTGCTGGGATGGAGAAAAAATCTCAACCACCCACTGCTGAACGTGCTGGAATAAACCTCAGCTTGGAGCTCAGCATTGTGCCCCTCAGGAGTCAAAGGGTCGGCATGAGGAATCTTTTTGTTGATTCATAGATAGCAAAGGGAGGGGAATGTTTCTACTGGGGGTCTCTCACTTTGGGAAAAGGCCAGTCTCTTTAAAGCCAGGCAAATGGAAACTGCGGGGCATAGGTGAGAGGCCCTGACAGTGGCCATTTTCCTATCATGCTTGTTTCTCATTTCAAATTTCTTTTTTAGTAGAAAACAAAGCATTTTCCCAGCTAAGACATTAACCTGTAGAATGCCTGTGTGTTCTTGTCTCAGGCTGGGATTTCTTTTACAATCACTCACCTTGGTTTTATTTATTCCCAGTGTGACTCAGGAAATCAGACTTAGTTTGATTCTTTAGAGAACCACAAATATTCTTGTTACTAGAGTAAAAGCTTGTCTCATAAAATCCTGATAACAGAATGTGTGCCCTCTGAAGTGGTGGGCTAGAGTGAGGGTAGGCAGATACAGCCTGTGGACTGAATCCAGTCGACTGCCTATATTGCCTGTTTTACTGGAACGTTGTCACTCCCGTTTGCTTTGCATATTGTCTGTGGCAGCTTTCCGGTTACAATGCCAGAGGGGGGTGGTTATGACAGAGATGGTATGGCCTGCAGAGTCTAAAATATTTACTATTTGGGTCTTTACAGAAAAAGTTTGCTGACCCCTGGGCTAGTTAGCCTGCTCATTTCTGCAGGTGAAATCATTCATCCTCTAACAGTGATTCTAAAATTGAGGTTATATTACTGAGGCCACAAGAAAGGTGGGGTTGAGGGAGAGGCAGGAGAGAATATCAAGAAATAGAAAAATCACATTTAAGAGAGAAAATATTTAAATTTCCCTCATTTATGGTAAAACAGAAATGTCCAAGTAAAGTCTTAGTAAACCTTTTGGCATATATTATAGCAAATCCAAGAGACCATGTTACTTCAAGGCAAGGTCCATGGCAGAAGAGAATAAACCCAGTTTGTTGCCTGATTGTCTGTAAGTTTAGGATGTAACACTTTCCATGTTCTAAGGCAAATTTAATTTTCAAAGGAAAGATGGATAACCAACATAACATTGAGTGACTGGCCATTGGTGCATACTGGGAGGGGACATAGGAAGCAGGAAGAGCTGATACCTGAACAGGAGGCACTTGCAGGCTTTGGAGAAATGATGTACGTATATTAAAGTAACTTAATAGCAGCAGAAGCAGGAAACAAGTGGTGCACATCTTTTCAGTTATCGGAATGGGCAAGATCAGGAGGAAGTAGGGTCATTAGGGAAGGTTTCAAAGAAAAGGCTAAACGAAACTCGAGTAGCCACTTAAGGAGTACTGACTGCTGTTTGTGGGACACTGAGGCATATTGTATACATATTCTTAATTTGATCTTTACAAAAATCAACCTCTAAGGATTATATGATAATTTCATAGTTGACAAATCTCATACTTGGAGAGGGTAAGTGATTTGCTCAAAGGCAAATGACTAGTGAAGGCAGAGATAGGATCTGAAGCCAGGCCTGTGTGACCCAGTGTCCCTGTTCCTTCCACAGGCCTGGGAGGTCCTTGACAACCACTGGTATTTAGACAGAGGGAATTGCTGTCCTGGCTAGAGGACAATAAGGACAACATTTAGGGGCAAGGCTATGATAAGGGCCCTTAGAAACAGTCTTAACTGGAGAGTCATGGGAGATTTGATTTCAATAGTTTGGAATCGTTGAGGGTGGACTTTATTCAATGGGCAGAGGAGGTCTGGAGGCAAAGAGGGAAGGAATCAAGTTACATCTGTCTGATAAATAGGTACATAGGCTAATATCCCCATTCTGGCAATGACTTGCTAGTGTTTTCCTCTGTGCCTCAATGTCCATGAAATGGGCACAATATTCACCGTTTACCTATCTCTTTGGGATCTCTCTCTCTCTCTTTATCTTAATAGACTTTAATTTTTAGGGCAGTTCAGATTTATAGGAAAACTGAGCCAGAAGCGTATAGTTCCCATTTCCTTCTTCTCTTACCCTACAGTTTTCCCTATTATTAGCATCTTGCACTAGCTGTTAATTCATACATTATTATTAACTACAAAAGTTCATTAGGGCTCACTTTTTGTGTTGTATGGTTCTATGGGTTTTGACAAATGCATGTCAAATGTATTTGCCATTACAGTATCATACAGAATAATTTCACTGCTCTAAAAATGCCCTGTTGTTTCCCCTGTTTATCCCTCCTCCCTTCACTTCTTCCCCACCCCCTGCAACTCCTGGAAACCACTGAAATTTTTACTATCTCTGTAGTTTTGCCTTTTCTAGAATGTCATGTAGTTGCAATCATACAGGATGTAGCCTTTTCAGACTGGCTTCTCTCACTTAGCAATATACCTTTAAGATTCCTCCATGTCTTTTCATGCTTAAGAGCTCACTTCTTTTTATCACTAAATAACATTCCATTGTATAGAGGAACCACAACATGTTTATTCACCTTTTGAAGAACATCTTTGTTACTTTCAATTTTTGGCAGTCATCAATAAAGCTGTTGTAAACATTCAGGATCTCTTTAAATGATGAGAAAACTTAGTAAAAATAGAGGAAACCTAACCACAGAGAACTTATTTATAGACGAAATTGGAATTCTTAGGGTTCATTATAAATGATTACTGTCTCATTTTTAAAATGCTATTCCTCATCCTCATAACTTGTTCATTTGAAAGACCAGGCAACAATTTATCCTGTATGCACTCTTCTTCTATTTAAGAGAAAGTTTTGATCCTCTGCCAAATAATCCCATTTCTTAAAGCAACACTTAAAGCAGGTCCCCTAGACTCCTATCCCCTTCTCTTGGGAGAGCAGAAAAACCAGGGACCTAGTCAGCTACAACTTGTACTTTAGTTTATAACCTTTGGATCCTGGAGGAAGATGATTGGAGAATCTATTCCATAATTTTAGTGTCCATGAAATTTTAACTTGTCAGATATGAACCAGCCTTTCTGCTCTGACCACACGAGTATGGGATTTTCCCTGGAAATAGTCAGGGAGGTCTTTTCTTTAACAAGGCTGTAAACATGGGCCTTCTAGTGCTTGCCTCCTCGGTGACCCCATTAGAGAAGCAGTTCTGGAAACTCAATAGCAGGGAAGGAAGTGCATGTCCACAGAAGCTTTCACAATTTCTCAGCTTCAGTTTGAAATAAAAACTTGATGCATTTTAGAGTGTCATTTGGTGCCCTTCCAAAGAAAGTTCAGGATTGACTTTTTCAGTGATGAAACCACAATCCAGCCATCTGTGAATTGTGACTGTTTCCTTTTCAACTGGGGGAAAGGAATGTTGGTGAGTTCAGCTGAACTGGTAGTTGTCTTCTGGAGAGACGGAAGCCCTGTGGCCATTTAGGAAAGCTTGCCAGACTAAACTGCCATAGCCAGATGAGGAAAATCTTAACATGAGTGCATTTGCCTTTTAAATCCTACAGTGCTAGGCCAGTATTTTCCCTTCAAAGATGCCCATGACAGACTAAGAGCAAGATGTGCCATTAGCACTGAAATAAATGAAAACTTAGAGAAATTTCTTAAAAATTCAGTGTTTGTACACATCCCTTGGCTCAAACATGAATCCAGTAAAATCCTACTTAGTACCAAGCTAAAGGGAACCTTTGCATTATCTATGGGAAATAAATCCTTTTCTACACAAACTAAAAGCCAAGCCTCAGGGAAATGGAGTTGAGTAGGCACAGGATTACTGGGCCACCTTCTCTAGTGGCCCCACATGGGGCTACTCACTCTCACCACACTCTGGCAGCCTGTGGGCAGGAGCACAAAAGTAGTCTCCTTTACTACGAATAGCATCATTTGTTCCTCAGCTTACATAGCTCCTTAGGTTTGTGTATTAGCCTGCACTGCTGACCTTCCAAAGCCCAGACTCCTTTGAAGAGTAAAAACAAACAAACAAACAAATAAATAAATAAATACAAGAAGGCTGGAACAGCTGGGGAAATAAATCAGTATTCTTCAGAATGGGGTCTGGTGACCTTCAACATCAGCATCACCTGGAAACTTGTTAGAAATGCAAATCTCAGATTCCACCCCAACCCTACTAATCTGGGAGTGAGGGAGACAGCACGCTGTGTTTCCATGGATTCTCTAGGTGATTCTGATGCATGCCCAAGTTTGAGAGAGGCCCTAACATAGATGACCCAGGTAACTTTTAGCTTTCTGGAAGATGACTAAATTTTACCAAATGACATGTAAATTCATTCCTAAAATTTGAACAACAAACACTTTTTGGGTATAGCATTGTCTAAGTTCTTCTCAACCTCCCAATCTCAGAATATACTGAAGGCAGTTGGTTTCCCAAGCCTTTCCTGTTTTTATCCTGTGGGGAAAAAAGTCCACTAAAAAAGGATTCCTTGGTCAAATGAGTTTAGGATGTAACTGGGTAAAAACAAAGTGAAACAAGTTTTTCCTGTGGAATTCCTCCAAGTCTGTAACATACTGATATTGTTTTGAATCTTTAAGAGAAGGTACAGAATACAGCAGAATTTCCCAAACTTATGATCACGGAGCCCTCTTTCAAGGAGCAACTCCTAGAACCAATGTTCTGTGAAACATAGCTATCCACAGGTCATGTAAGCCACTTTCTGGTGCAGTTTGAAAATGCCCCAAGACGACATAGGAAAAATGAAACATGCCCATAGTGTCTGGAAAGAAAAAAAAAAAAATCTATCAAAAAGTCATTTTGAAAACTCTAGGCACCAAGGAAATGATATATCTAAATTAAATTTCAAACTAGAATGTTTGAAACTTCAAATTTTTGAGTAATCATGATATTCACAAATACTGAAAAATATAAGGCCATGGCAAACTTGTTTTCTTTTTCCTTTATCCAAGAGAAATGTGATCAAACAGCACTCTATGCAGGAAACCGCCAGATACTTGCACGGACACAGGAAGTGGTGATAGTAACTAGCATTTATTAGGTGCTTAGTATGGACGAGACATTCTTCTAAGCACTTTGTAACCAAGTGATTTCATCCTCAAAGCAATCCTATAAGGTAGATAAAATCATTACCCCTACCCCCCTTTTTTTGCTTTTTTTTTTTTTTACAGAGGCAGAAACGAAAAGTCATCTGATTGCTCAGAGTCACATACCTGGGGTGTTAGAAGCCAGGATTCAACACCAGGCAGCCGGAGTCCAGAGCTTGTACTCTTAGTCACAGTGGTGTAGTCCTCAAATGTGGTGTACACAGTAGTTGGTGAACAAAGGCAATGAAAAGATTAACAATACAAGGCAGGATATAGTAAGTCACATGAATGGTATGGGCTGCAAACACATCTCTGTGAGTTTAGAGAAGAGGGGTATGGTGAGCAGCTCTTACACCCATCAGTGAGACTGGTTCTGGAAGATGTTCCTTTAGAAAATCTGTCAGAGGAATTGCAGCTATTGACCCAAGAAGGTTTTATAAAGATATTTCAGAGTATTCGAGTTTTTCATGCTTTGTCACAATTGACATTGCCTGCTTAGGAGGATTCATTCCTTTTATGTGACTGTCCCTTGCTTGCCTATGCCAAAAATGAGCTTAGGGCTATCTCATTCAGCAAAGACTTTGCCTCAAATTGCAAGTTAACCCTGTACTAGACACTGAGAATGGAAAACTGGTTTAAAATATGTCCCTGCCCTTGGAGTCCACAGTCTGGGCTTCTAATTAATTTACCCCCACCTTTACCCATAAGTGACTTAAGACTAGAGATAATATGCATGTGCAGGCCTTTCAGGCCTTTTTTAATTCAAACACTATACAAATACTGTGAGATCCCAAGTATTGATATAAAAATTGTCCCCTGAGATTTGGGAATCAGCCAGGGTTCAGTGACACAGGCACTGTGGTAAATAACATCAGCCACAGCCATTAGCCAAGAAGACTCATTTTACCTTCTGCCACTTGGTTCTTCATCAATGCCAATCCTATGGTTCTGTAGTGCTGAGAGGGGTATTCCAGTTTGCTAGAGCTGCCATTATGCAAAATATCAGAAATGGATTGGCTTTTATAAAGGGGATTTATTAGGTTACAAATTTAATGTCCTAAGGCCATAAAAGTGTCCAAACTAAGCATCAACAAGAGGATAGCTTCACTGAAGGAAGTCTGATGGTGTACAGAACACCTCTTTCAGCTGGGAAGGCACGTGGCTGGTGTCTGCTGCTCCTTTGCTCCCGGGTTGCATTTTAAAAATGGCTTTCTCCAAAATGTCTGACCATCCGTCCTTTAGCTTCTCTCAGCTCTTTGCTTCATTCTCCTGGGGCATTTCTCTCTAAGCATCTGGGAGTCCCCCCTAGCTTCTCCAGGACAGACTCTGGGCTTCATCTCTTAGCTTAGCATCTCCAAGCATCCTTCTGTCTGCATCTCCAAGTGTCTGTGTCTGTGTCAGCTCTTAGCTTCTTAAGTACTCCAGTGAACTAATCAAGACCTACCCTGCATGGGTGGGGGCCACACCTCCTTGGAAAGAATTTAATCAAAGGTCTCACCCACAGTTGGGTGAGTCACATCTCCATAGAAACACTCAAAAGGTTCCATCCTATCAAAAGACTAATAAGTCTGCCCCCACAAGATTGCATTAAAGAACATGATTTTGTGGGGGAACATAATAGATTCAAACCAGCACAGGAGTATCAGAAAAGCAGGCACCTACAAGTTTGATTATATGTAATTGAAAGCTAGTAAACTAGATATTTGGAATTCCTGTGTTTTTTTTTCTTTTTCCCCTGGTTTAGTTTTATTTTTATCAAGTTATTGCATCTCACCAAGCATTCACCTTTCAGTTTTATAACCCAGGTAGGGTCAGGTATCCTAGGAGCTGCCTGTTAAGTGTCACTGGAATATGCACCTAAATTGTCTATACTTATGTGATCTGTGTCAAAGTAAGAGGAAGGCGGAGGAAGGAGGCCAAGGCAGAGCAGAGGTGAATAGCACAGACTCTAGAGTTGTAAAGTACTGAATTAGAATCCTGGCTCTGCCATTTCCTTGAAGTTCACATAATTTCTCCAAACCTCAGTTTCCACATCTATACAATAGAGATTATTCTAACACATATCCCAAAGGGTGAGTGAGGGTTAAATGAGATGATACAAGTAAAATATTATACAGTACCCAGCACATAGTAAGTTTCAACAACTGTTAGCTGTTGTTACTATTACTCTTACCATCAAGTTGTTAAGAAGTGGTTAGCAAGAGATGAGGAGCACATGTACTGTAGAAAGCTGCAGCAGTTTATATGTGAGACTTTGGTAAATGTTATTGACACCTTCATGTTGTAACAGTGACTTAGGATTCTAAATGCCAGTCTTGTCACTGAGGCTCATGATCTAGCAGGTCAACAAGCATTGCCATTTCCCTTCTAGCCTGTGACTGTGACCCCAGGGGCATTGAGACACCACAGTGTGACCAGTCCACGGGCCAGTGTGTCTGCGTTGAGGGTGTCCAGGGTCCACGCTGTGACAAGTGTACTCGAGGGTACTCGGGGGTCTTTCCTGACTGCACGCCCTGCCACCAGTGCTTTGCTCTCTGGGACACAATCATCGCCGAGTTGACCAACAGGACCCACAAATTCCTGGAGAAAGCCAAGGCCTTGAAGATCAGTGGTGTGATTGGGCCTTACCGAGAGACTATGGACTCAGTGGAGAAGAAAGTCAATGAGATAAAGGACATCCTGGCCCAGAGCCTAGCAGCAGAGCCACTGAAAAACATTGGGAATCTCTTTGAGGAAGCAGAGTAAGTAGTTACTAAACCAGAATAACCACTCACATTTTTTTTTTAACTGTATGAATAAATAGCAAAGGTTTCCTGGTGTGGTACTGACTAGCTTTCCTTTCATCACAAGGCTTGGTTAGCCCTGTGAATGAAAACAGATTCTGGGCTATTTATTTTCTGACAGTCTTTACTATGAGTTTTTGGGTGAGTGAACACTTATTTGCACATTGTTGAAGACACAGTTCTGAAGGCTGCAATATACAATGTATATGTTGTACTCAGTGTTCCTCTTTGTAAAGAATACTCCCAGGCAGTAAAGAACACTGGATTTAGAGATAAAAGAGCCAAGATCAAGTGTCAGTTCTGCTACTTGTGCTAGGCTTATGAACTTGGATAACTCATTTAATTCCTAAGGCTCCATGTTCGGTTTGCTAATGCTGCTAGAATGCAAAATACCAGAAATGGACTGGCTTTTATAAAAGGGGTTTATTTTGTTACAAAGTTACAGTCTTAAGGCCATAAAGTGTCCAGGGTAAGGTATCAACAATAGGGTACCTTCACTGAAGGATGGCCGATGGCATCCAGAAAACCTCTGTTAGCTGGGAAGGCACGTGGCTGGTGTCTGCTGATCCTTTGCTCCTGAGTTGATTTCAAAATGGCATTCTCCAAAATGTCTCTGGGCTTCTGTCTCTTTTAGCTTCTCTCAGCTCTCTGCTTGGTTCTCCTGAGGAGTCTCTCTATAATCATCTGAGAGTCCTCTCTTAGTTTCTCCAGAGCGAACTCTGGACTAGCAAAAGTCTACTTTCAACAGCCAACTCCAAAATGTCTTTCTCAGCTGCAGCACTGAACTCCTTCTGTCTGACCTCTTATAGGGCTCCAGTAAAAATTAATTAAGACCCATGCTGAATGGGCAAGGCTACACCTCCA
The DNA here is from genome assembly GCF_015220235.1 of Choloepus didactylus. Classification (NCBI taxonomy): domain Eukaryota; kingdom Metazoa; phylum Chordata; class Mammalia; order Pilosa; family Megalonychidae; genus Choloepus; species Choloepus didactylus. The sequence goes on from NC_051311.1 coordinate 86,803,979, forward strand.
TGGAAACAACCTAATCCAAATATCCTACAAGAGCGGATTAAAAGATCATGGCTTTTTCTTGGGGAACATAATATATCCAAACTGGAACACTCCATTTACTCTCCTGTGGAGAGGGAGTGGGGATGGGAGAAAGGATAATAAAACTTAAGTTTACCTTAGAATATCAGAAGGATTGATTTGTGAAATGACAATAATATAGTTGCAATGAACATTACAAATACAAATTGTTCTTATAAGTATTGGTAGTACTGGGGAAATTGTCTTACCACCAGTAAAACTTATTTCTGATCATTTCTGCTGCTCAGCCATTGGTTCACTAGACCAGTGCTTTAGTCATCAAATTATAACAAATTCTCTGCAATGAAAAATCCTCTTCCTACCTTGTCTAGTCAATCATCCCTCTGATTGGATAATGTTTGTTTTGCCAGTGAAAGCAGAGAGAATTGAGCTGAGTGGTGCTGAACTTCTCATGGATTTGTTCCTTCTTTCTCTTAGCCTCATCTTTCCTGTCCTCAAACATTCCAACTACCTTTTCCAAAACAACACCCTAAGATCCTGAAGGACAAAATGGGAAAGGGAATGAAATGAAGGATTTGTCTTCTCAAATGCTATTGTATTTTTATTGCAGAGTTACTATATACACATGTGTAATGGAACCATTTCATAGCTAAATCCTGTACATTGAGAAGGATTTTGCATTATGACAGAATTACAGCAACATTCTTTGCATGTGATGGGACTTTAACCAACATCTCTATGAAGCCAGCTGGATTTTTCATCTCGATATTATGTGAGAAGCAAGAAGGAAACAGCTAACATTAGCTTGAGTGATCGCAGTAGAAGTCAGTTCCAGAGGGAGCTAGATTTAAGATAACCTGGTCTCTTTATTTCAAGCCTCAGGTCTTGTGCCCAAGACCAGGTGGTTGACCAGGGTGTTAGAAAATATGTGATGTGGATTGATAATGCATTTAATGTGGAATTTTACCTTACTAAAAAGACTAAGGTCTTTGAATATGCAGGCATCTTAATATGCAGCAATCACAAGTTATGAAAGGCAGTGGTCTGTGTGCAAAGCACATTAAGGAAACGATTCTTAGCCTGGTTCTCTCCACTTCTGGGCAAATGAAAAACTTGGGTGCACTTTGAGAGTCTGTGAGAAGAGAGATTACATTTCTGAAATGGCTCTATTTCTACCTTCACTATTCATTTAACTACATAGATTGTTATCATCTTAGGAAAACTAGTTTCTTCAACACAACACTGAAGGATGAATGTTTTAGAGTCCAAAAGTGGCCTTTTTAAAAACTATACAATATTAAATTTGTTTTTTTTCCTTTATTGTAACATTTTCATGGGAGCTGAAAAGAAATGAAAACCTTCCATGAATTAACAGATAAACAAAGCAAAGCACTGGAAGAAGAAATCATGTATATTATAATATCCCCAGGAAAAAAAATCATTGGGTTTTTAAAAGGTAATTTAATCTACCAAATCAAATGATCAATGTAAGTGCTTCTTTGAGCTGAGTCATGGTATTATCTCAGCCTTAAATATCATTTTTCTAATGGCCCCCGATCTTTCAGTGTCTCCATATTTTCCCAGTTTTTTTAAATACTGAGAAGACAATTATATCCCATTAGGGGAACCAGTAATACACAGAGCTAAGGTCTTCACAAATATTATTCTTTGTGATTATGTCTATATTATATAAAAATAAGTACATAGGTTGTATGTGTAAACAGACACACACTGTGTATATGTAGTAATATACAAATAAGTGCCTAAAATACAGCTTTGGAGATACTAAGATACAGAACAAAATGAAGTTGGGTTTAGATTCCAAATGAAATATTGTACAAGCTACACATCTTTCATATTCTCAGTAGATACTACTTTCTTTCTTAGGGAAAATTAAAGGGTTGTTTGGAAGAATGAGGCTCCTTTGATGAAACCTCATTTGAATGGGAGTATATGAAAAGTGATTTTGATGGCACCTGACATCTTCATGGTAGCCTGTAGGGCCATCTTGAAGGAGATCCCTGAGACTCAGAAGAAATTTTTGACAGGTGGCAGGGAGGCATAATTCTACACTGGTGTTGTTTATGTCTTCTAAGTTTATACGATTATGTGGGCTTGAAACTATTCATATATGGAGCTGGAACTCCACTCTGTCCTGATGCGCAAGTTTTGGCAAAGATTTGGAATCCATCAAATGGCATCTCTTTCCCAGCACAGCTGGGTGGTACTTCTGTGTTTCAAGTCTTTGAAGAAAGAAAATTGTTAGATTAAATCTCTTATGATAAAGAGAATAAAACCAGAATTTAGAAAGAAATGAATTGTTACAAATTACTGAATTGGTTTGAAGTTAGAGAGTGATGGATACAGTATTAGTAGAAAAGCATAAAAATGAAACTTTAAAATTCCTTTTGGTTTATTTTACATAGGTAACCCTACCCTTCTCTTCACAGGAAACTAACCAAAGATGTTTCAGGAAAGATGGCTCAAGTAGGAATGGAACTGTCTGACACAGCTTCACAAAGCAACAGCACAATCAAAGAATTGGAGTCTCTGCAGACAGAAGCAGAAAGCCTAGACAAAACAGTGAAAGAACTTGCTGAACAATTGGAATTTATCAAAAATTCAGATATTCGGGGTGAGCTTATTTTGTGCAAATATTCAAACTGGACAATAGACTTTACCATCTAAGTTTTTTAAAAAAATCTTTTATTAGAGCAGTTGTAGCTTTATCGAAGAGTCATGCAGAAAGTACAGTTCCCATATACCACCCTCCCCACAGTTTCCCGTATTAACATTTTGCATTAGTGTGGTGCCTTTGTTACAATTGATAAAACAATATGTCTAACCTTTTAATACAATAATTTCAGGAAAAAATTAAGTGCTTTCTAATTCTTAAACCTTTTCTTAGAGTCTCTGGCACAAATGAGGATTGAAGTCCCCATTTTACAAATGTGGGGAATTGGGTCACAGAGACACTAAGTAACATAGCAAAGGTCCTACTTTTTCCTTATTTTTCTAATGGTTTAGCCCTCTGGGTTTTTCTTGGAAGTGAGACCCCTTGAATAGTTTAGGAGTTAAGTCAATATTTCTGAAAATCTTTTTACATTCAAGAGTGTTGCTTGGTCAGGAAATAACTTGAGTAAATCCATCATTTACTGATATCATAGGCCAAATACAGGGCCCTACCCCCCACCCCACTCTCAAAAAAGAAAACAGAAATGTGTCAACTCACACTCTCCATCCCTGTTTTGTGTACAGTCGCTTTGGAGGGGGTTGGGGTGGGGGGGTAGCAGTTGGTCTGAGTCCCTAAAGCCAAAACATATCATGCTGTTTCATGTATGTAATACCAGCTATTTGAGTGGATCTAAATAGTTAAATGACTTAGAAACAGGAAAAATCAAGTTATCTACAGGCTGCCAGACACCACCTATTTAGGAAGAACTAGATGGCTGGCTGTGTGTATAAATAGCTGTGTGATTGACTTAAGTTTTCTTTTTTCATGTAGATGTTTGGCATCCTTCAGACCCAGACTCAGTGCTAAGGGGACAGAATATATTCACTGATCATAAGAAGAAAATTATACTACTTTATAAAGATTTTATTTCTTGGATTTTAAAACAAAATCATACAGCAAATTTAGGGCCAGAAGACACCAAATATGGACATTGTTTGGTGAGATCAGATACAATGAGATTAACTGTGGGCAATTTGGTTTCATGTCATAGGTGCATTGGATAGCATTACCAGGTATTTCCAGATGTCTCTTGAGGCAGAGGAGAGGGTGAATGCCTCTACCACAGATCCCAACAGCACAGTAGAGCAGTCAGCTCTCACTCGAGACAGAGTAGAAGACGTGATGTTGGAGCGAGAGTCCCAGTTCAGGGAAAAACAAGAGGAACAGTCTCGCCTTCTCGATGAACTGGCAGGCAAACTACAGAGTCTAGACCTTTCAGCTGCGGCTGAGATGGTAAGGTTTGAGGGGTTGGTTTTGATGCTGTGGTGCTCTAAGAGGAAAAACATCTTGATTTGTCATGACTATTGTTCACTTTGAAAATGAATCAGCAGGAGTGAAACTCTGAGGTTCAAGTCTCTGAACCACAGTGTGGGGTATCTTGACCAAGCCAGATTAAGAACACAGCACTTGTTTCCAACTGTTTCTCTGTGGTATAACCAAAGAATTGTGTACTTTCCCATGCTGTTGTATTAACTAAATGGCTTTTTTATTTAAACTTGATCCTTTTTATACCCTGGACATTTCTTTTTTTACTTTGTTCTGATTCAAAGTACAAAATCCATCTCAGTGTAGGAATTCATAATTGTTCTGGGGAGGAACTTCCTAAAAAAACTAAAGAGAGCAAAGGAATTTTTTTTATGGGTGTCAGCTAAAATATTTCTTTGTTCTGGTAACTTTACCTGATGAACATTAACCCCGAGACTAGCTTAGAAAGTAGATTAATTTCCCAGAAGCTTTTAAAAAGGAACTCTGAAGCCAAATGAAATTGAGTAGTGAGATTAATGAAAATCGGGCAGAAGGCCAAAAAAAAGCTGAACTGAACTTATTTCTTCCTTCTGCTTCCTTAGTGTTCTTCATGGAAGGGTACCTCCCTGAGAGAATTTGGAGGGTAATTTTTTTGTGGATTGTGTTCTCTCAGCCCCCAAACACAGAGGAACAATAAAAGAAGAGGGAAGGTGCACAGGATTCTGAGTCCAAACTTCATCGCTGTTTAACCTTAATGATACTTCTGCCTCTTCCCCCATCCTTTTTCTGTTATAGAGAACACTCTGCTGTATTGTGACCAGTCTTATTGATGCCTAAAAGGTTTTATATTCATTCTCATGAAACTTTACAGCATCTGGAGGAAACTGGGAATAAGATCTCTTATCACCATTTAATAGAAAGGAAAATGAAGGCCGAGAACAATGTAGACAAAATTGTTGGACAGGAATTCTCTATTAAGCTTCTTTCCTTTCAGTATTGATTCCTTCCTCACAAATGCCAAGAAAAATTAGTAATCACAAACAAGCAAAGTCTCAGCAAAGTAAAATGAGATGCAGCTAAGCATGCTAGGGGATTTCTGCTTTGCAACAGAAGGTATCCTGTGAGGGGGTGGCAAGTGAGACGGGTACCTCTGCCATGTGAGTGTGTGCTCTTTCCTGCACTGCCTCTTCCACCAAGGAGCAGCCAGCTTCTTCAGTTCTTTTACATGTTTCAGTTGTTAATTATCCTACGAGAACTCCCCTTATAGGCTCCATACTGCCATTTCCTTGTGTAGAGGTAGATTTTTGTCCCTTTGTGTTCCTCAGGTACCTTCAGTTCCTTATCTCTGTGTATATTTCGCTGGAACATGCTGGTTTTTTTTCCAAGTCCCTGTCTGTTGAAACAAAACGGATCTTCTAGTGTGCTGTCAGACTGTTTTAGAAAGCATCCCTGAGGCATTATACTTTTCTTAAGACTCATGTTCTCCTATGGCACAAAGGAGAAACTTTATTTTCTGAAGCTTTTTATGTACTGTAAACCAGATATATGAAAGACTTTATTTTAGTTATTGAGATATAATGGGCTTATACAGATCTGAAAATTATTAGTTGACTACATCTATTCAAAAGCATTTTTTCCTTCTTAAAAACAGTATTTTCCTTGTTTACGAGTATTCTGAAAACTGCTCTTCATTACAGTAAACCCTTTGCCTCTTTTCACAATGAGCTTTTTCCATAAAAGGATATCTCCAAATGCAGTTTTCTTCCAGTTCAGCCCTTCCATCATGTATAGATCAGTTATCATTTCTGATTGTGTGCTTGTATGCCATGACTGTGCTGCGATCTTATAAGTTTCTGGTAGACAAAAAAAGATGAGTGGAGGAAGTAGGGTCTCTGGAAGAGTTACATCCACCTTTGTTTATACTGTTTTTTCTTCCTCTCACATCTGTAATGTTCTCCCACTTCTGCTCAAATTCCATCAGCCTGCAAACCCTACCCCAACTACTCAAACCCCACTTGTCTGTTCTCCTTTATACTTACTGTATCTGACTCATTCTTGGCCATTTTATGAGATCCTATCTCCCTGACTAGATGGGAAACTACTAAAGAATAGCTCTTGAGCCTTTTATGTCACCATATTCATTAGAACAGTTAATATGCTGGGCCCAAAGAAGGTTCTCGATATCTATTTTTTAATCCAGCTGGTTAGAAGAAAGGGAGGCATTCTTTGGCTCCCACGTTGGTAGAATTCAACTTGATATAGCAGATAATATACAGCAGAGCCCATGAGATATTTTAATTCATTAGGGCAGGAAAGTATTGTTGAAGGCTTGAAAACTTTTATTGTCTTGGTAATCAGGTTAGCTTATTCCTAAACCCTTCTGCTTGTCTCTCCACCCTGAATGCTGTTTTCAAGCATCCTTGCTCAGGACCACCTACATGCTCTCTGGGGCCACCCAAGCCCTGCACAGCTGTTGTGCTGCAGCAGACTCACGGTCTGAACCCTTGTGCCTGACCCTTGGCTTGTTACAGACCTGTGGAACGCCTCCAGGGGCCTCCTGCTCTGAGACTGAATGTGGCGGTCCAAACTGCAGAACTGATGAAGGACAGAAGAAGTGTGGGGGGCCTGGCTGTGGTGGTCTGGTCACTGTTGCACACAGTGCCTGGCAGAAGGCCATGGATTTTGACCGAGATGTCCTGAGTGCCCTGGCTGAAGTGGAACATCTTTCCAAGATGGTAATTCAGAGGACGGCCTTCTGTTTGCTTGCTTTAAGTTGTAGATGAGAGAATCTGAAAGGGAGAAGTAATTCTAAATGCTGACTAAAATGAAAAGGGAATTGCACACTCTAGTATTAAAGTTCATACTTTTGTACGGTCAGGGAAAGACATGGGGAGGTTTTATTCATAGATAAAGAATTTTTTCATTCCCAGGGCAATAACATGAGCTTCAGAGTAAGAAGCTTAAATCTTAGGCTGATAATTTGAGATAACCATGTGTTAATTATCATGGATCTGGGGTTATGAATACATCCAGCTGTATCTACAAAAAATTCTGTTCTAAGCAATTAAGCATTTATTTCTTCTAAAATGACATATACTGAAGTTTTTATTTGGTACCTGAGAAAAAGACTAGGAAATATTTAATGGAGTGCCAAATGTTTTGGAGGAGTTAAAAAAAAAAAAAAATTATATGCTAAGCCTATCTACTTAGGAATATACTGAACACTTTCAGCCTATATAGGAATGTAATACTTTTAAATGGGATAAAATTGCTTCCAAAGCCATGATTCAAAATGCTCTGTTTTTCAACATGATGTTCTGGACCTTTTCTAATATTCTGGTCTGCTTTGAAAAGGGTGAAATTGTTCCATGGGTTATTTGTTCCTCATATTTAGGTCTCTGAAGCAAAACTGAGGGCAGATGAGGCAAAACAGAATGCTCAAGATGTTCTTTTGAAAACAAATGCTACCAAAAAAAAAGTGGACAAGAGCAATGAGGATCTGAGAAACTTAATCAAGCAAATCAGAAATTTTTTAACCCGTAAGACAATTTTTCCAATTACTTTTTAGATATCTCTTCTTATCTTGGAATATAAAAATGCTAATGTAGAAGATTCTTCTTGAGAGGCTATAATTAAAGTCTATATTTTAGATAAAATGATTTTCTGGAAGGGAATAAAGTAGCATTTCCAGATAAGTAGTAAAGTTTCCATGTTAAGAAATGTTTCTATTTCTTAAACTTATGTATGCAAGTGTAAATAACCTTTTCCAATGTTGTGCAGATACACACACCTGATCGGATTCCCAAGTAGCAAATCAAGAAGTCAAACATTTACTGTGAGAACTGAATTTTGAATTTATGTTAGATATTATAAGCAATGTTAGAACCTTAACTCAAAGAATTAGTTTTTGTCGTTGCCCCCAAAGCTTTGTAATCCTATTATTTACAGGATATTATACTATGGTTAAACAGCTTTGTACCTTAAGTGTCCTGTACAGAAAAAGAAAATCTCTGGAATTCATGGTCCAGATCAGGTGTTGCTGGTCAGTTTGAGTATTATCAGTAAGGATGCTTTTGGCTGCAGATTACAGAAAATGCTCAATTGAAATTAACTTAATAAAAAAGGATGGTATTATTTCACATAACAAGAAGTCCAATAGTAGGATCTCTCCATGATTCAGGGACCCACACAATTCTCATCTTTTTTGCTCTGCCATCTTAAGCATATCATCTTTCTTCTCATGCTAGTTCCTCATGTTTGCTGCCAGAATTAGACTTTCCATAAAGACACAGAGTGTCTAATGGAATAAGAGACCACTTATTCCTATGTGCCTTTTTAAAAGGGAAAAAACCTTGATAGGTAGTTGATAGTAAAAAAAAAAAAACAAACTTAAAAATGAATGTGGATCTGATGTGCTTGAATCTAAATCTCTGTCATTTATTCTGACCTCCTTTCACATTTGACATTTGAAACTCCATGGCTTCGACAATATACTATCGTGGTTCTCCTGTCCCTCTGACTGGGTTTTCTCCCTTTCTGTAATTTCCTGAATCTAGATAATTTGTAAAGAATATCAACTCCTTATATGTGCATTTATAATAGTTTCTTAGCTATTCTTCCAATCTCAGTTAAAATTTTTCACTGCCTTTTAAGATCAAATTCCAGTTTTACATCCTGGCCTCTATGGTTTTCCACAATCTGTTAACCATTCACTCAGCCATGCTCTGCCCATACTCTATCCATCCAAAAATGTCTTTGTTTTCAAATCCTAATTACCCCTTAAAACTTTATCAGTTCTGTCATGCTCCATGAAGTCTTCTGTCAGTACCCCCAGCCTACAACAAATCCTGGTAGAAGTCATTGTCTGCAGTTCCCTTCCCTGTGTAGGTGTCATCTCCCCACCCGATTACATTATAAATTCTTAAACAGAAAGTGCGTATCTCTTGTTGTAACTCCACAGTGCTGTTCACATAGTTGATGACCAGGAAGCAGTTGAATGAGTGAACCCGTTTATGATTGTCATTTCTTTATGGGGTCATGTTTGCCTTTCACAGAGGATGGTGCTGATTTGGACAGCATTGAAGCAGTTGCTAATGAAGTATTGAAAATGGAAATGCCTAGCACCCCACAGCAGTTACAGAACTTGACGGAAGATATTCGTGAACGAGTTGAAAGCCTTTCTCAAGTAGAGGTTATTTTACAGCAAAGTGCTGCTGACGTTGCCAGAGCTGAGATGTTATTAGAAAGAAGCTAAAAAGAGCCAGGTATCTGAAGACATTACGACATTTAGATGGCTTATTTTGAGTATCTAGCATTGACTGTCAGTATATTTCTTTAACCAGTGAAATTTTTTTACAAGTGACCTGTGCGATTCTCTCTGGGTCATTTCAGGAAGACTGTTCTTTAAAAGACATATTCTTTACCCTGAGAGGAAGTACTTTTTTCACATTCACGAAATATATTGTCTTATTCTTTTACTCAGCAAAAGTGCAACAGATGTTAAAATCACTGCAGACATGGTAAAGGAAGCTCTGGAAGAAGCAGAAAAGGCCCAGGTTGCAGCAGAGAAAGCAATTAAACAAGCAGATGAAGATATCCAAGGAACCCAGAACCTACTAACTTCGGTAAGATTACAATCCTTATTGGTAGGAGGAAACACCCACATACACTCATTTATCAGAAAAGTACATGCATTTGAGTATCTATGAACAAAGATTTTTACAACTGAACATTGAAGAATTCCCATAGTTTACATAAATTTGAACTACTTCATTAGCAATGGATGCTTAAAGTGAGTGGAAATATGTTTTCATGGGGAAAAAAGGACTCCGAAGATGCTGGAACATATTAAATCCCCTTTCATTTTCTTTAAAAAAAAAACATAAGAAATTGACTCCTGTTCAGAAAAATCACATACTCTTTTCAGTAGTATGAAGTATAATATTTATTTCAAAATTCAGTTTTAGAAAACTGTCCTGCCATTATAAAGCAGTTCAAAAGCAACCTACAGTTAAGACCAGTATCTCAAGATTTATGAAGGGCTCATTCACAACTTCACTAGTTTTGAAAACCACTGGAAATTACAGAAAGCCAAAATGTCTACTTGTTCCCAATGTACAGTTCTAGATGTACCTAAAAGATATCCTATAGTTTTAAGTCTTTTGTTTACAATGCATGAAAATCAATGATTTTTATGAGAAAAATATTCTTAGAGACTACCAGATTAACTTTTCTTAGTGATTTTTTCATATGGATTTAGTGTTTTATTCTAAAAATCCTTATCTCGTAAAAGAAATGTCAAACTTCATTCTATTTCATTCTTTCATGTTTGTGTTTAAAAAAAAAAAAAAATGGGTGAAGAAAATTGGTTATTCTCAGAGTACACGTTGAAATTAGATGCTCCCAGCCCTCAATGCTGTCAGCCCTAGAAGGCTGACAGCCCCTTATGTTTAAAACCTGGGAGATGTTTTCGTACATGCTTTTCCATACCATTAGTTGATAGAAACTTGCCTTCTATTCTATCACTCTCAGTGAAATGAAACTAAACAGCTCTTTGGCCACTTTTCCTTCTTAAATTTTAAGCATATATAAGACTGTGCTCTCAGGGCGACTTGTTCAAGTTTAGAAAAAACTGTTTCCACCAAACCATATGTTCTAACTCTTAAATTATTCTCTTTCTACCTCTAGGTTTCTAAAAATTCTCAGTGTGCTGTCAACATTTTAGTGACTTTACCTATTTTGGTGACTCTAAAAAATTGATCTTAAAAAGCATATTTGAGCATATTAATCAAAATTACAGCAGGGATGTTTGGCTTTGATAATGCAAGTTAATATGGTGGTTTTGTTTTTTCAGCACCTGGGAGGGCAGGAAGTGTTTAGGTTAGTAACAATAATAAACAAAGAACCTGTAATTAAACAATGCTAATGAAAGCCTGTCAGAATATGTTCACTCATTTAAAAATAAAACAACTATAAAGCTTATGTTCTAGGAATTATATCTATTCTCTAAGAATTTTTGAAAGTTAATTAATGGAACTATATGGAGTCAAGAATCATTTGGTTTGAACTATCTGCGTAGTTGAGCATCTGTCTATACTGCTGCATTAGTTTCATTATGACAAGTACTGTTATTCAAAGTTAATTTTAAGGCATGTACCTATTCTGAAGATCACCTTTAAGAAAAGTTGAGTAGTTGATGAAATTGTTTATTCTGTCATGTGCCAGACTACTTACTTTGGCTTTTAAAGATCAGTGTTTACTGATTCTACTTTGAGATCAAATGTGGATCTTCACCAGTTGCCCAGATCAGAAATTACTTTTCCCTAAATAACTTTGAATATTTATAGCTTTCAGCTAATTTTCCAAGACCATATGCCAATCTTAAAATCCTATAGTAACTTTTCTGGTTTTTAAGGAGCATTCCTGGTCTCTCCATGTCTTCAGTAATTAGATGAACACACTCAAATTAACTTAAGTTTTCAGGTAGTTTCTGAAGTGCTGTGCCCTCCACTCCCAGAATTTAATATGTGTAGTTGAAAGAAAAAACTAAAAAAATAAAACAACAAAAAAGTAACTGGAAGTTATAAATCATATGTTCCCACCCATATAAATTGGGAAGGTTATGTGGAAATCCCTCATCTCACATCTGTGAACGTTCTTCAGCCAAAGTGTGCAGGTGTCCTTAAAACGCTTTCTCAACATATCAAGCTGCCTGGGTGCAGTTCTTACCCATCAGTAAGGTATCATTTGACATGAACACAGCCTAGATCATCAGAAGTACCAAAAGAACAAAGTGAATATATGGGATGTAGCAAAGGCTAGAGTTGGGCACTTATATAAGCTTTCTTGAAATTAAAATTTGTTTAGTAATTACTTTTTTTAGTAAGTCAATAGTAAAATCTATCTCAAAACTTGTACTCATAGTACTTTCTATTTGTTAAATTCATGGCTTGCTGAATGACATTATACTTTAATATTAGATTGAGTCTGAAACTGCAGCTTCTGAGGAAACCTTGCACAACGCCTCCCAGCGCATCAATGAGCTAGAAAGGAATGTTGAAGAACTTAAGCGGAAGGCTGCCCAGAACTCTGGGGAGGCAGAATATATTGAAAAAGTAGTATATACTGTGAAACAAAATGCAGAGGATGTTAAGAAGGTAAGTAGATCCTTGAAACTTCGCAGCTATGTTGAGAAAGGAATTTTTGTCCTCATTGCTTTCCTTGGAATCAAAAAAGACATGAACCTAACAAACTTGTTTCATTGTTCATCAGAAACATCTCAAATGATCTGTTTTTATGTGTGTGTGTGTCTGTGTGTGTGTGTGTGTGTATATATATATATATTTTAATTGAGTGTGTGTGTGTGTGTGTATATTTTGAGATCGTTCACATGCCATACAACTATTCAAAGATCCAAAGTGTAAAATCAATTGCCCATGGTACCATCATACAGCTGTGCGTCCATCAACACAATTTTTTTTTTCAATTTTTAGAACATTTTCATTACTCCAGAAAAGAAAGACAGACCAAAAAAAGGAAACTCAAATCCTTCCATACCCCAACCATGCCTCCCTCCATTACTGATTCATAGTTTTGGTATAGTACATTTGTTACTGTTGATGAAAGAATGTTAAAATACTACTAACTGTAGTATATAGTTTGCAATAAGTATATTTTTTTTCCTGTATGCCTCTATTATAAACTTCTAGTTGTAGTGTCATATATTTGTTCTAGTTCATGAGAGAGATTTCTAATATTTGTATAGTTAATCACGGACATTGTCCACCACAAGATTCACTGTTTTATACATTCCCATCTTTTAACCTCCACCTTTCCTTCTGGTGACATACGTGACTCTGAGCTTACCCTTTCCGCCACCTTCACACACCTTTCAGCTCTGTTAGTTATTCTCCCAACATGCTACCATCACCTCTGTCCATCTCCAAACATTTAAGTTCACCCTAGTTGAACATTCTGCGCATAAGCAACCACTCCCTATTCTTTAGCCTCATTCTATATCCTGGTAACTTGTATTTCATGTCTATGAGTTTATATATAATAATTAGTTCGTATCAGTGAGACCCTGCAATATTTGCCTTTATGTATCTGTCTTATTTCACTCAATATAGTGCTCTCAAGGTTTCTTCAAAAACCTCTTTCTTTTAAGACGGTTTTGTTCACACACCATACATTCCATCCTAAGTAAACAATCGTTGGTTCCCTGTATAGTCACGTATTTATGTATTCAGCACCATCGCCACTATCTGTATAAGGACATCGCCATTTCTTCCACAAAGATGGAGGAAGAGTCAAAGAAGGCAGAAAGGAAAAAGAAGAAAAGAGAAAAACAAACCAAAAAACAAAACTTGACAGCTAGAAAGCAACAAAAGGAAAGATAGCATTAACCTAAAGTAGAACTAAGAGTCAGACACATCACCATTGCCAGGAGTCCCATACCCTTCTCCTATTCCCCACCCCCCCATATGCATTTAGCTTTGGTATATTGCTTTTGTTACATTAAAGGAAGCATAATACAATATTTCCATAAATTATCATCTCCAGTTTGCATTGATTGTATTTTCCCCCGAATCCCACCGTATTTTTAACACCTTGCAATGCTGACATTCATTTGTTCTACCTCATGTAAAAACATATTTGTACCTTTTATTACAATCGTTGAGCACCCTAGGTTTCCCTGAGTTACACAGTCCCAGTCTTTATCCTTCATCTTTTGTTTTGGTGTCCCACGTGGTCCCAACCTTCCTCTTTCAACCATATTCACAGTCATCTTTGTTCAGTGTACTTACATTGCTGTGCTACCATCACCCAAAATTGTGTTCCAGACCTCTCTCTCCTGTCCTTTCCTGTCTGTCTGTAGTGCTCCCTTTAGTATTTCCTGTAAAGCAGGTATCTTGTTCAGAAACTGTCATTGTCTGTCTGTCAGGGAATATTTTAAACTCCCCCTCATATTTGAAGGACAGTTTTGCCGGATATAGGACTCTTGGTTGGCAGTTTTTCTCTTTCAGTATCTTAAATATATCACCCCACTTCCTTCTTGCCTCCATGGTTTCTATTGAGAAATCCACACAGTCTTATCAAGCTTCCTTTGTATGTGATGGATCGCTTTTCTCTTGCTGCTTTGAGGATTGTCTCTTTGATGTTTGATAATCTGATTATTAAGTGTCTTGGCATAGGCCTATTCAGATCTATTCTGTTTGAGGTATGCTGTGCTTCTTGGATCCGTAATTTTATGTCTTTCATAAGAGATGGGAAATTTTCATTGATTATTTCCTATTATTGCTTCTGCCCCTTTTCCCTTCTCTTCTCCTTCTGGGACACCAATGACACATATATTCTTGCTTTTCATTTTGTCCTTAAGTTCTGGAGACATTGCTTGTATTTTTCCATTCTTTTCTCTATCTGTTCGTGTGTAGGCTTTCCGATGCCTTGTTCTCCAGTTCCTGAGTGTTTTCTTCTGCCTCTTGAGATCTGCTGTTGTATGTTTCCAGTGTCTTTCACCTCTTGTGTTGTGCCTTTCATTTCTATCAATTCTGCCAGCTGGTTTTTCGAACTTTCAATTTCTACTTTATGTACGCCCAGTGTTTTCATTATATGGTTCAGCTCTTTCACCATATCTTCCCTGAAGTTTTTGAATTGACTTATTATTAGTTGTTTCAATTCCTGTATCTCAGTTGGAGTGAAAGTTTGTTCACTGGGCCATAACTTCGTTTCTCTTAGTATAGGTTGTAGTTTTCTGTTGTCGAGGCATGGTTTCCTTGGTTACCCCAATCAGGTTTTCCCAGACCAGAATGGGCTCAGGTCCCAGAAGAAAGACATATTCAATATCCAGTTTTCCTGAGGGTGTGTCTTAGAAAATTGGTACACCCTGTGATGCCTCAGGTCATGTGCATTTCTGCCCAGCAGGGGGTGCCTGTCAGCCTGTAACTCCAGATTGGTGTAAGGAGGTGTGGCCTGCGGGTGTTTTCCCCCAGGCTCTGGGGTCTGGTTGTGAATGGAAGGCGGGTAGTAGAGTTGGGCCCCACCCCTTCCCTCTTAGGGAAGATACCCCCCCCCAAGGAAAGGTCATTAGCATTTGAATAGACTCTGCCTGTGCTATCTCCACCCTTGTCTGGGTCAGAGCACTGGGAACAAAAAATGGCTGAGGCTTTCTCCACTGAGCTGAAACAGGGACAGAAAGCCCCCTTCAGGGCTAATCCGCAGCCACCCTCCAGCTCTCCAACGTCAGTCGTCACCCAAAGCCTCTGCTTGTTGGGGATTCGTAGCTCATAGTGAGCAGTCCACACCTGTTAATTAAAACCCCAGCTGGAGCTCAGCTGAGCTATATTTGCTTGCTGGGAGAGAGCTTCTCTCTAGCACCACAAGGCTTTGCAGCTTGGGCTGTCAGGGGAGGGGTCTCCTGGCTTGGATCAGCCATTTTTACTTACAGATTTTATGCTGCGATCTCAGGCATTCCTCCCAATTCAGGTTGGTGTCTGATGAGCAGATGGTCATGTTTGTCCCCCTGCAGTTATTCTGGATTATTTACTAGTTGTTCATGGTTGTTTATTAGTTGTTCCAGGGGGACTAACTAGCTGCCACTCCTCTCTATGCCCCCATCTTAGATAATCTCTAAATGACCTGTTCTGAAATAGCAGTCTTGAGAGACAGGTGAAAAGGACTGGAGTGGATATGCAAATGTCCTGTAAGCATGACCTAAGGTCCTCAAATCCAAACATAGAGAAAGGTTTAAAAAACGAGATTAATTTAACTTAGTGATGGGAGTGTTCAAACAAGCTTATTGAACTTGTACTTTTGTACTGTATTTCAAAGAGGGTCTTTATGGCATATAATAATTACATAGCCATTTGAAAACATTGCAAGCAAGGCAGAAAAAGCTTTGAGTTAAAGACAATTCTTTCCCCTGTGATTGGACTTGACACCCTTTCAAAAACTTTAACTGTGTAAGTTTCTGAACTCTCAATTCTATTCTGTTGGGCTACCTGTCTCTCTTTTTTGCCAGTATCACACTGTTTTGATTACTGTAGTATTGTAGTACAAGTTTTGAAATTGGGATGTATGAGTCCTCCAAGTTTGTTCCTTTTCAAGATGGATTTGGCTATTCGGGGCCCCTTACCCTTCCATTTGAATTGGATGATTGGCTTTACCATTTCTGCAATAAACACTGCTAGAAGAATCTGTAAATCACTGGGTAGTACTGACATCTTGATAACATTATCTTCAACACAGAGATCTTTCCATTTGTTAAGGTCTTCTTTATTCTTTCAGCAATGTTTTTTGTAACTCGCAGTGTACATGTCTTTTACATTCTTAAATATTCCTATGTATTTTATTGTTTTAGTATTACAAATGGTACTATTTTCTTTCCTTTTTTGGATTGTTCTTTGTTGTATACAAACACTACTGAGTTTTGTGTATTGATGTTGTACCTCACCACCATGCTTAAGTCTTTTATTAGCTCTAGTAGCTTTCTTGTAGATTTTTTTTGGATTTTTTATGTATATGGTTATATCATCTGCAATTAGAGGCAGTTTTACTTTTTCTTTTCTAATTTGGATAACTTTTCTTTTTCTTTCCTAATTGCTCTAGTTAGAAATTTCAGTACACTGATGAATAGCAGTGGTGAAAGCAAGCATCCTTGTCTTGTTCCTGATCTTGGGAAAGACTTCAGTCTTTATACTAAGCATGATGTTAGCTGTTGGCTTTTCACATATATCCTTTATCATGCTGAAGATTTTCTCTTCTATTCCTAGTTTTCTGAGTGTTTTTATTTAAGAAAGGGTAGAATGTATCAAATGCCTTTTCTGTGCTGAGATGATGTGCTTTTCTCCTTTCTTTCCATAGTGTATTACATTGATTGGTTTTATGTTAAACTACCCTTGAGTGCCTGGAATAAATCCCACTTGATCGTGATGTATAATCCTTCTAATGTGCTGTTGGACTCAGTTTGCTTGTATTTGTTGAGAATTTTTGCCACTACACTTATAAAGGATATTAATTTTCTTGTGGTGTCTACCTGGCTTTGGTAGTAGGATGATGAATGAATCGGCAAGTGTTTGAGCCGGACTGGTGTTAATTCTTCTTTGAATGTTTGGTAAAATTCACCAATGAAGCCATCTCATCCTGGGCTTTTTTTCTTTGGGATTTGATTACTGTTCCAATCTCTTTATGTTATTGGTCTGTTCAGATCTATTTCTTCTTGAGTCAGATAAAACTTATTTCTAGGAATATGTCCATTTCATCTAAGATATCTAATTTGTTGGCAAACAATTATTTCTATACTGTTGGTAGTAATGCTTCTCTTTGATTTTATTTTAGTTGCATCCTCTCTGTCAATTTTATTGATCTTTTCAAGGAAAGAACTTTTGGTTTCATTTATTCTATTGCTTTTCTATTTTCTACTTATCTCATCTTTATTTCCTTCCTTGTGCTCACTTTGGATTTAGTGTGTTCTTTTTCTAATTTCTCCAGGTATGAGGTTAGCGTACTGATTTGAGATCTTTCATCTTTTTTAATGCATACATTTACAACTATAAATTTCCCTCTCAGCTCTTTGCCATTTTCATTCACTTCAAGGTATTTCCTAATTTCCCTTGTGATTTCTTTGATCCAATACTTAAGAGTACCTTATTTAATTTCCACATTTTTGTGAATTTTCCATTTCTCCCTGGTAGTGATTTCTAGCCCTTATTCTATTGTGGTCAGAGAATTTACAGTGTATGATTTCATTATTTTTTTACTTGACATCTGTTTTGTAACCTAACCTATGGTCTATCCTGGAGAATGATCCATGTGCACTAGATAAGAATATTTACTCTGCTGTTGGATGAAGTGTTCTATATATGTCTGTTAGGTCTGGTTGATTTATAGTACTGTTCAAGTCCTTCCCTTCCTTACTGCTCTCTTTTGTCTAGATGTTCTATTATTGAGAGTAGTTTGACATCTATTGTAGAACAGTATTTCTCCTTTCACATCTGTCAATGTTTGCATATTTATCAATGTTAGGTACACATCTGTTCATCCTTGTTATAATAGTTTTTGAGTTTTTGAATTTAAGATGATTCCCCTGTAAACACTATATTACTGGATCATGCTTTCTTATCCATCCTGCCAATCTGTGCCTTTTGACTGGAGAGTTTAGTCCGTTTACATACAAGGTAACTACTAATAGATAGTGCAAGACTTTGTTCTGCCCTTTGCTATTTGGTTTTTGTAGGTCTTACACCTTTTTTTTTTTTGTTCCTCAATTCGTCCATATTCAAGTTCATACTTTTTATGGAACCTGTGTATTTTTTTTCAGATAATTTGCTTTGTGGTTGCCATGCCACATCTTAAAGCTATAGCAATCTCATTTGAGTTCATACCTCCTTAACTTCCAGAGCATACACACACTCCTCTACCCTCCCATTTATGTTGTTCTTGTCACAAATTACATCTTTATATACATTGTCCAAAACCATAGATTTATCACTGTTCTTTATGCATCTGCATTTTATATCCTTTAAACTCTCCTTCAATTTTGAAAGACAGTTTTGCAGAATACAGAATGCTTTGTTGGAAATTTCTTTTTCAGGTCTTAAAATGTCATCCCACTGCCTCTCACCTCTAGTGTTTGTTGAAAAATCAGCACTTAATCTTGTTGAGGTTCCTTCATAACATGACAAGGTGCTTCTCTCTGTCTTTGGCATTTGTTTACGTTTTTTTTTTTTTTTTTATCCTCTGTGGAGTTTGTTGAGCTTGTTAGATGTGTGTGTCCATGCCTTTCTTTAAATTTGGGAAGTTTTTCAGCCATTATTTCTTCAACTATTCTTCCCCTTCTCTTTTTGGGCCTCCCATAATGCATATATATTGTATACTACTTTTTTATTTCTCAGTCTGGATAATTACAATAGTCCTAACTTAAAATTCATTGATGCTTTCTTCTGCCAGTGCCAATCTACTGTTGAACTTTATAGGGATTTTAAATTTTCAGTTATTGTGGCTTTTCAGCTGTATTATTTGTTTGCTTCCCTTTTATGACTTCTCACAACTGAAATTCTCCTTTTGTTCTTCATTTTCCTGATTTCCTAAGTTCTTTGTGTTTTTGTTTAGCTCTCTGAGCATATTAAGACAGTTCTAAAACCATTTTACATTATGACCATACCATAAGATACCATCTCCTCATTGATGGCTTGTTTTTTCTTTGAAATAGCCTGTGTTTTCTGTTTCTATGTCTTGTAATTTTTTGCTGCAAACTGAACATCTGAATAATTTACTGGAATTTAGTAACTGAAGTGTCTGCTACTTCAGCTTGTATCCAGCAACTTTTATAACATATTTCACTGAATGCCAGGAGCTAACAGCAACCCAAAATGTGCCTCTTTAGAGCACTCTAAATTTTTGGATCTCAGCATAGCTACTTGTGAGACAACCTCCTTCAGTTTAAAACAGTACTGTTCTCCATAGTTAAGTACTAAGCAGAAGACTTGTAGAGACCTGCTGCAACTCCAAGCTTTCTTCAAAATCTTATTTTAAAAAATCATGCCAATGTTGCATTCAATCCCACTCTGTATATGCTCCAAGATGGTTTTAAAGTACTTTCCATTGAATAATGTGATGGAGCTTGGGTACCCCTGTTGGCCCTTAATCCAGAATGCTTGGTGTGCAAATTAATATGTATGTGATCCAAACTTGTCAATTATACTGCTGCTTTATATATGTTTACTAACATTAACATTATCACTACTTTGTGTCTAAATGTGGAAACTGCAGACTCTAGATGGTGAGCTTGATGAAAAGTATAAGAAAGTAGAAAATTTAATTGCCAAGAAAACCGAAGAGTCAGCTGATGCCAGAAGAAAAGCTGAAATGCTACAAAATGAGGCAGTAACACTTTTGGCTCAAGCAAACAGCAAGCTGCAACTGCTGAAAGGTAGGTATTTCACTTAAGCTCATGTTTTCATAAAATAATTACAAATTTAAGGCACCGGAATTTATTTTTAAGGTGAAACTCTATTTACTTTGTCTTAGGTGTTTAAATAGGGCCTTACAGGCAAAAAGGATCAGTATTAGATTTTGGGAACACAGTATAAATTGCTCACTTTTCCTTTCTATCTACCACAGATTTAGAAAGAAAATATGAAGATAATCAAAAATATTTAGAAGATAAAGCACAAGAATTAGTGAGACTGGAAGGAGAAGTCCGTTCACTCCTAAAGGACATAAGCCAGAAAGTGGCTGTTTATAGCACCTGCTTGTAACAAAGGAGGAAGAGATCTAAGTATAAGATGGCTGAGGTGACCAAAGTAATGTTACATTTTAAGAACTGACAATGGTTTTCAAAATTAAAACACTCATTACCTATTTAATGTTTTTAATTACCAAATTTTGTATGGAGTTAAATAAAGTATAGTGCTTTTGTATAAATATATATTTAGTTTAATTCTTAAATCCATTGCTACTTTCACTCACTTAAGTGTTCATGAGTCCTTTTTTACCAAAGAATGTCATTTTCACTGTATAGATACATTTATAAACAAGTTTACTGCCTCCATGCAGACTCTTAACTTCTGTTACACTTATAAACAAACTGTTACTTGTTTATCTGTTTGATAGGTCAACATCCTACACCAATCCACTCCCATAAAATCACCTCCCAGTGTGATTCCCATGTTGAAGTTAAGGAAAAAAGATACAAGTCTGAGCTGCCTTCACCATTTCAATGGCTGCTTAAATTGCTCCAGTCTCTAAAACTCCCATATTGTATTCTTTGCTCTAGGAAAGAGAACTAAAAAGCAGCAATTTCTACAAAGACAGGTGGGTGACTTGTGACTGATAAATACAACCACCTAGACTAAAGCCAGGCTTGCTGAGGGAAAGGTTTAAATTAAATCAGGCCAGAGATTATGGACACTGTTCCTCCCAATCCGGCAGTGCTACTATGAGTACAGAATGATGCTATAATTTCTCAGGTATTCTTATACTGTATTTTAAAGAGTGAACAACAAATCACTCATCCACAGGATAAAGAAAAGAGTTGGAATGCAACTGCCAAGCATGTATCAACTTTATAGCTGAGTTAGCCGGATAACAGCCCCTTTAAGCAAAACTATCTGTGTACCACTTAATCACCCACCCACCCACCCACCTACCCCAACACAGCTGTACTTGAAAGCTGGCTCTTGAGAAAAGTTATTTAAGTAGCTGTAATTTAAACATGGCAACTTTCCTCTGGTCCAAGCCAATTATTTGTTGCTTTAATTTGTTGCTTTAATTTGGGTAAGAAGCTTAATAACTGGCGAAATGGTCATAGCTCATCAGCTACAAAAGGATTATAATTTTTTCCTTGGTTATAAGTATTTGACTTCAAATGGTAGAAGCAGTGCTATTCTACATTCCTTTCAGCCTTTTCTAATGCTTAGTCTGTTCTTTCCTGCAAACAACTAAGTATTTCACTTCAAAATTAGTATTTTAATCAGCTCAGTGAACTGGTCAACTAACTCAGACTCTTCATAAAATCTAAAACTACTGAGAGCTTAGCAGATAAAACCAGTAAGGGAACATTTAAAACTTGCTTTACCGCTAGGACTTTATTCCCTATGACTTTATTCCCTATCGAAACATTGTTTGCCTTTTCATGCTGAATGGGTGCTCTTAAAGTTAGTTATAAAGTTTCATATTTGATTACTTCCTCATTAGAAACTCTTTTCCTGACAGGATGCTTGCCATCTAAATAAACCAGCACTTCACTTAATACTGTGATTTCAGAATAAACTTTAAAAAGATGCAGAGTTCTCTTCCAATAATGGTAAAGATGCACCCATTAAACCAGCCTTGCTGTTAAGAACTGTAAACTCTGCATTAAAATAATAAAAAATTAAAACCACTGGAGAGCAACCAAAAGCAGGCACACTATAGGAGTTGACACTATAAAGAAAGGGAAATTTGAACAGCTTTTCATTGAAGGGAGGTCCCAGGGTCCCAGTAAAAACAAAAAAGCCTTATTTGTTGAGGAATCTTTAAGACATTTCTGGACAACTACAAAAGCTGGAACATAAGGGGGGAAATTCTGGAAAAGACATCCAAGTACAAATGCCCCCAAATTCTGCTATATTCTGCCCAGTCTCTGGTTGACTCTTGAATTACACATCACAAGGCAGACTTCAGGCAGTTCAACTAAAGCTAAAACAACTGAAAAGAGATTTCAGCAGCTGCCCCCTAAAACAAAAATTCAGTGTTCAGAAGTATGCAATGGAATCCAGAGTCTTTACAATATGTCATTCATAATGACAATACGATCCAAGATCACAGGACATTACAGAAAGTAACCCATATATAATGCAATTAAAAACCTAAAAGCTACTAAACATGTCTTTTAGCTATGTTCTATAGATGGTATCTCCTGTACAACTCTGCTGTTAAATTACATTTTGCAAACTAAAGACTATAACCTTTAAATTGCAACCAAGTGACTACCTAGTTTACAGATTGCTTAGTACTTTTAAGATTTTAAACTGCTTATTTTTCTCTTTAGAAATTTAAATATCTAAAATTTGAGGATCACTTAATGAATCTGGAATGAATCTCCAATCTATGTATAATGTGCAAAGGCCTACTCAATGCTATTTTTTTTTTTCTCTGACTTCTAAAAAGGCTCTTTCTTCAAACACTTATTTTCCCCAAATGATATGCTAAACATTTAGTAGGTATCTCTAAAACAGATGGAAAGGTAATGACCTTTTAATATTGTTCAAAAGTGTGAAAAAGATAAAGTAGCTATCTTAGTTTAAACAAGTCATAAAGGAACTAGGACCTTCTTGACATCCACACAGAAAAAAACAGTAAGCGAATGTTTGACATGTTTATTTCCATATCTTCATTCCATTATAATACATTTGAGTCTCCCTTTTATTTCCATATCTTCATTCCATTATAATACATTTGAGTCTCCCTTTAACAGCTGAGTCTCGTAGATAAACCTCATTAATTTAGGTAACTGTCGTTCATACTTGTAGACTTCAATGGAACCTTAAGAAATCTCAAATACATAAATTCTGCCTCTATAAGAATTTGGAGGTTTAAGTGAGTGAGACCATTTTTCAATTTACATCTATCTATTCAGTTTATACGTATTTGAATCTTAGCTGAATGACTTCACTTCTGTTTCCAATATGAAAACTGGTTAAAAATCCAAGTAAGTAAATTCAACTTTACTGTATAAGGGGTAAAAGATGCTTAATATAAATTCAGTGACATTGAACCTTTCATAAACAGCATGAAACCATGGGCTGATGCACTGAAACAATATTAAATTTATTTAAAATAGAAATGTGAGATTAATAGATTTGGACAGAATGGAATAAATACCTTCCAAAAGTTTCTTAATTCAGTTCGAGAAATTCTTGCATCCATGAGCAATTTCTGTTCAGAAATGTGACCTTTATGAAAGCTTCCTGGAAATTTCAGGAAAAAAAAATCTAACTTAAAAGTTGATCGCCTTGCCAAATGATGCAGCCAGGTTTGCTTCTCTAAAAGCTTCTGATAAAGTCTGCAAGGGAAGGAACTGAAAATTAAAAACAAAAGTATTTGTGAGTCAGGTGAAAATATAGGTAGCCATTAATTCTGTGTTAATTACCGGATGTGCATGACAGACTCTAGCTATATCTTCACAGGATGCTCCATATTCCAAAGCAAGAGCAGCTTCATTTACCATTTCTCCAGCACCCTTTAAAATAAGCCAAGAAGTGATTTCATTTCCAGTCCTATACTAATAGGACAGGAGATGCTTAAGAGATCTGGCTTTTAGATCTCAAAACTGCCTTAAATCTTTTGGTTTGTTGTTACAACAGTTGACTAATCTCAAGTCAGGAAAAGCATAACAGAAAACAGAAAAAGTGTCACAGAAGTTAGAGAGTCTGGACTCTGGAGCCAGATGGCCTGGATTAAAATCTTACCACTCACTACTAGCTCAACCACTACTGGCTGTGTGTGCTTTATTCAGTTTCTTCACCTGTAAAATGGGAATAATAGCAACTTTCTCACAGAGTTGTTGTAAAAGTATTATAAAACTAATGTAACTAGTAAAAATTACATAGTAAGCATTTAATATACTATGATTATCATTGTTACACCAGATAACTAGTGGGGGTTATACTTTAGACTGAGGGGTTAGGAAAGGCTTCTCTTGGAAGGTGACATTTAAGCTTTGTCCACGCAGAGATGTGGAGACAGCATTCTAGGCAAAAGGAACTACAAGCACAAAGGCCCTAAGATGGGAACAAGCTTGGCCAGTAATGAAACCGAGAGGACCACCGGGTGGGAATTAGCAAAGAGGGAGAGTGTTAAGACATGAGGTCAGAAAGGTGGTCAGGACCGGATTCAGTTGGGCTGTGTAAGCACTACTGGAGGGTTTTAAACAGTGACATGGTGAGTGCTGTTGGTACCTGGATAGAAACAAAGCACAGAAAAGCCATATTAAAATTGGTAGTTTATAATAGCACAATATAAACACCAATTTTAAAGTAAAATTAATCTAACTTGCAATGCTTTCCAGAAATCCTGATACAACTGATCTGGTTTTACAAAACTCACTGGTCCTAGAATATGTGCTCCTAATACTCTGTCCGTGGATTTCTGCCCAAGAATCTTCACCATGCCATCTGTGTCAGCATTTGTCTTAGCTCTGCTGTTCGCAGCAAATGGGAATTTCCCAACTTTGTACTCAATACCCTGTGAAAGAGAAAATGAGTGCTGTGAAAATTTCTTATTGGTTCAGAAAATGAATCCCAAGAAGGCAATTCTTTTCAGAAATAAGGAAAGACCAAAAGTTCATTAAATAAATTTGGGTTATAAACACACAAATGCAAATGTCTGTCATAAAAGCTTTGAAATTAATTTTTGAACTACAGGCATCTTTATTGCTGATAAATGAATTCCTTTTTGTGCTAAGATAGAAAACTATAATGTTCTATAAACAGTTAAAATACATTAATGCAATAATACTTTTTATTTGTCATTAGTTCAATTTACATTTTGGTGTAAAACCACGCAACTTTAGGATTACCTCCTCTTTCAACTGCTCCTCTGATTTGCCAACCCAAGCAACTTCAGGATGTGTGTAAATCACTGATGGCACACAATTGTAGTCAATGTGCACAGCACCACCAGCCATTCCTTCGACACAGATAATGCCTTCATCTTCTGCTTTGTGGGCCAGCATTGGACCAGCAACCACATCACCAATAGCATAGATACTACCACAGAGATTAAAAGAAACACAGTGAACTTCTGAAATCTCAGATACACTTATCTTCAGTTATACCACAGTAACAAAAATATATCAAATATGGCTCTTTAAAAAATCTATGAGTTCAGGTTTTAATCTTTGGTTAATGAAAAAAAAAATCCAATTCCCTTTGGTTTTATATCTTTTATGTTTACTAATACAAAGTCAATGTATTTTTTAAGCAACAGCAAGAATCATATTTTCAAAATACTAATGTTTGAAGTAAATTTTTTAATTATTAAAACTGCAAATTATGATATAACTTACTTTGGAATTTTAGTTTGGAATCTGGAATTGACTGGAATTCTACCTCTGGAATCAAGTTCAATGCCAAGCTCCTCTAGTCCTAAATTCTGAGTAAAGGGTCGTCGACCAATGCAAACCAAGAGTACATCACAAGTGAGAACTTCAGCTTTACCACCAGAAGCAGCTTCAATTCTAAACAATGAATAGAGTATAACTGTTAAACTCAGATCTAAATAGTTAATTAAAAATTTAAGACTAGAGATTCCTGAAGTTTTACATTTCTAACATTAATTTTATTATAAACATTTGTAACAAGGGTTAGGCAATGAAAGAACATACACACTCACTAGAGGTCAATCGTTAAAACCTCACAAAAACAGTAAACCATAGTGGTTAAGAACAAGATCTGAGAGTCAGAAAGACCCAAGTTCAAGTCCTAACTCGGCCACTCACTAGCAGTGTGGACTTAGGCAAGTTATTTCAGTACATAATGTATTTAATAAGTAGAGTGCTAGGTATAATAGCAATTTGAGAAATACTGGTTATTGATTTCCTCATATATACACATAAAAATTTAATCTTACTAAATGCTGGGATTTTTAAAATATCTGAATGTATATTTTGAAAAGGTACATTATAATGACACTGGATTAATTTTTCTATCAACTTAATCATGAATTTCGATGGACTAATTTAATAAGCTTAATAAAATGGTCTTGAGTTTCAAAAAACCCAAAATTTGCTAAAATGATTTTGAAATATGAGTTTTCTTAAACACATCAAAATGATATATCAAAAGCAAATGTATCATACTTACAAAACATTGATATTTCCATCTGACTTCTTGGTAGCACCAGTAACCTTTGTATTCAATTTAAATTTAAATCCCTGTTTTTGAAGGACACGTTGAAAGTTTTTAGATATTTCCATATCAATTCCAACTCCACCAACATGACCCAAAAACTCAACTGCTGTCACATCTGCACCAAGTCTTTGCCAAACTGAACCCTGCAAATAACAATCAGAAAATTAAAACACAAACAAAAAAAAAAAACAATAACCATAAAGACAAAAATAAAGATTTCTATATCATATCTTTTTTCCTTTCCTGGAGGAAGAGAAGTAGGCTCCTCTGCTATTAATTACTGATGTTTGTAAAATATTAAACTGGTTTTGTATTTTCTCAAGGAAGGAGAAATTTTTTTATTTTTTCATTCAAATTCTAATTTAAACTAAGAATACTGAATTTTTTACAATTGTATTTTAACAATTATACTTCTGAACAATTATATAAACAATATGACAGGCAAGAAGAACATAAACTAAAGCATTAAAAAAATATGAAAAACTATGAACATATCCTTTGTTAAGAATTTATATAAAAATCATCTCTGAATTTAAATTACCAATAAGACTTTACCTTTCCAATTAAGTTATGTCTGTGCATTCATTTTAAGAATTTTCTAATGTCATGAATTTTGGGGATGAGAACTAAGAGTTTACTAGAATCAATAGTGACACCAAAAATTCATATACAACTGCCAAATACAAAAACTAACTCAAATGGATCATGAATCTAAATGTAAAACCTGAAACTGTAAAATTTCTAAAAGAAAACATAAGGAAAAATCTTTGCAACTTTGATGCAAAGATTTCTTAGATACAAGATGAAGATAAAGTGGGACTTCATCAAAATTAAAAACTTCTTCAAAAGACATTACAACATGAAAAGAAAAGCTACAGACCAGGAGAAAATATTTGGAAAACATCTATCTAAATACATAAAGAACTTTCAAAATCCAGTAATAAGAAAACAATCCAATTTAAAAAATGGACAAAATACTGGAACAGACACTTCGCCAAAAAAGATACAGAGATGACAAATAAGCACATAAAGACACTCAACATTTAGTCACTAGAGAAATGCAAATTAAAACCACAATGAGATACCATTATATATCCATTAGAATGGCTCAAATAAAAAAAAAACTGACAATAACAAGTGCTGATGAGAAAGTGCAACAACTGAAACTCATACTGCAGGTAAGAGTGTAAGAGTGACACAAGACTACAAAATAGATTGGAATGAGTGCAAGTGAACAAGATTAAACTCAAGCAAGGATAAAGATTCGAAGTCCTTAATTTAGGTTTTAAAAACCAGAATTCCACATGCAAAATATGTGACGTTTTCAACTGACCACAAACTCTGTATGTGTGCTTTTAAAAAAAGGAAAAAACAAAAAAAGAACAAACTAAACTAAACTGATCTTAAGGGATTACCTGAAAAGAAGCATATTATATAATCAAAGGAAGTCCCCTCCATAACTGAATATTATATGTTTAGTTTTGAACACCATTTACCAGTGATTCTGTAGGACTACATGATGAGATCAAAATGATGACAAAAAAATAATGGATCTGATATCTATGAGACCTAAGTACTTACCGTTAAATAAGGTAACAGAATAGGGATTCAAATATGAATAAAACTCAGTCCCTGCTTTCAAGCATTTTGTGGTCTTGTAGGAGGGACAGACATAAACACAGTGTACTATCATTAATAGCTACAGAAATGTAGATACAGAATACTAATGCTTCAAAGAAAGAAAGACTCAAGCTTTAAAACAAGTCTTCACTAAAAAGGTAACTTCTTAAGCAGATGTCTGTAGGATATTATATCAATAAATGTGTAATGAGCAATAATAATAAAGGTTAATGTATTTATTATACATCAGGCACTGTGGCATATGCTAAAGACAGAATAAATCAAACAGCCATGATCTCCCTCATGGAGTTTACGATTTAATAAAAGAGAGGCAAGTGAACAGACAATTATCAAAAAAGTAAGATAAATGTTAGAAGAAGCAGAAGTACAGGGTTCTATGGAACACACAGCAAAAGCACCTAACAACATTTAGGGTGGTCAGGAAGGGCTCAAAAGAGTGCAGGGACTGTAGAAGGAGGAAGCATTTGAAGCAGAAGGAAAGCCTACAGGTAACAGAGAGAGCAAGGCTTGTTCAGGAACTGGTATTTCAATATGCAGTTAATTCTTGCTATTTGCAGAGTTATGGTCCATAAAGTGGTAGCAAACACTGAATTACTGAACATTGAACAATTGCCCCTCAGTGAAATACAACATTAGGTTCCTGCAACCCTCTGGTCACAACATTTTCATCATCCAGTCGATACATAATCTTGTTTATGTGTATTTCTTATTTAATATATATATTAAATATATTTACCTTATTTAATATATATTATTGATTCATTAACATTGAACTCATGGCCAACAGCAATACAACTCATGCCTGAACGAAGCTTACCTAACATATGTATCTTCTCCATAAGGCGTATCATAATCATAGCCTTCTCAAGCTTAAGAACACTAGTGAGCAGTTCAGCACTATGCTTAGGGGCTATTTTAAACAGCAAATTCACCAAAAAACACAAAAATCCAAGAAATATGGCATTAAATATACTACAAAAAGGACACTTGTTTTCAGTATGAGAAATGAAACAAGAAGGCAAAGCATTGCCTTGTTCAGCACCTCAGCTGGGAACTTGCATGCTGGGCAACTCAAATTCTCCACCATTCTACACAGGTCTGTGCATACTTGCATTAAGTGCCACAAGTATTCAGTTTGGACAAATAAATTTTAGCACGTAGATGAATTGTGAATACAGAATCTGCAAATAATGAGGACTGACTGCATCTAGAACTGAGTTTGAAAGGAAGAGGGGTTAACAATGAGGTCAGCAAGATGAGCCAGGGCCAAATCATGCTGGCCTTTAAGCAACATTAAAGAGTTTGGATTTATCCTAACAACCTTAGAGTAAGCCATTAGAGAGTTTTAAGCAAGAAGGAACATGATTAAATTTCCGGTAAAGAAAGATTACTTTAGCTACTCTGGGGAGAAGAGATTAGAAAAAGATGAAACTAGTGAGGGATACCTAGGGCAAGACATGATGCTAGTCTGAACAGGTAGTATGAATGAGAAAAAAATATGTATATGTATACACACACACACGTATATATACGCAAGAAATATATATCAAGTAGACTCACATTAGAACCCAAGGACTGACTGAATATGGGACACTACGGCATGGAAGAATTTATGTATAAAACTTCCACACGTCTCACTTAGGCCTCTAGTGAAAGGCAGTGATACTCACTGAGATGGGAAATACTAGAAGAGAAATGGATTTTGTTTTTTTATTTGGGGATGAAAGAGGAAGGATGGGGAGGGAGAAGTTAAATTATACACATAGTGAATTGAGCACCTGTTGAGACATATAACTAGAGATGCTGATGGAGTGAGGAATAAGTGGGAGTTGATAAAACAAAGTGTGTTAAGAACTCTTTCAAGAAGTGTAGCTGTGAAGAGAAGAGGAAAATTAGTAACAAGAAAAGGACATGGGGTCAAAAGAAGATATATTTGTATGTATACAAGCCAGTGCTAATACATTTAAGAACGTGCATGTAGCACACAGATACACACACACATGTGTTTAAATGTAACTGAGAAGGAAGTAGAAGTAGGGAAGAATTTGAAGACCGAAAAATACAACAAAGAAAGAATATAAATCACAAAACCAAGTCCCTAAGAAGGCAGGAGATGATGTGCCCCAAGCACAAATGAGGAGTATGTCTTAGGGAAAACAGCATTTCCACAGCAACAGAAGGGAAGATCAAAAGAACAGACGTAACCACGGTAAGAACATTTTCAAATCCAAGAGCATTAAGTTGAGGGTGTTCTCATATAATGGCTTCTCTTTTATGTGATATTTAGGAGACACGGTTATCTGTAGGCAGAAGACAATGCATCAGCATAAGTTTGAGAAGGGTGAGAAATAAAATAATCACTGCAAAAAGCAGGAGAGGCTACAAGCTAAGGAAACAATGGATTGCCAGCAAGGGTGAGGTTCCTGTAGAGGTTTGTGACTAAGAATTTATACAGGCACCAATCTGCAGAGTCTATGTTTTTCTCCATTTTCTCACTCCATTGTTTCTTGTGCCATTAAGTTACCCCTTGACAAGGACATAAAGGACTTACTGCTCAATCCAGTGGACTATTTCTTCACTGCTTTATTTGGCAGCAGTTGGCATTGCTGATTTTCTTGCTTTCAAGAAAATGGAGAAAAATGTGCAGTCAGTAGCCTAGGCACAGCATAAAAACGGCAGATAGATGAATTTAACCAGGTAGAGTTTTGCCAAGCTGGTATGACAGAACAGTGAAGTAAGGAACTCAAAGACACTTTTAAGAGTGGTTAAAGTGATGGACTGTAGACTCTTAGCTGATCAGAAAAGCAGTCAAGACATACCGGAAAAAGAAGGATAGAGAAAACAAAGAGGAATCTATGGACTAGAAAATCTGATAAAGCTGAAGAGCCTGTATACTACAAGTAACTGAGCAAGAGAGGAAAGGAAGTTGTGGTTAGAGAACTGAATGTCTGAATTTATGATTTCAGAGGTTGACCAATTCTTGGTGATTACAAGGTACATGGCCTTGGGGAAGGATACCTAAAATGAAGAAGAGGTCAGGGGAAATATGAGGAAGTTATCAGAAGGTCAAAAATGGAGACTACTGTAAACAGAAGCATAAAATACTATGTGTATTCAGGGAACTGAAAGTAGTTTCGTGTTTCTAAAGCATAAGTTAAAAGAGGGATCATGATGAGGATGAAGAGGAAACGAAGAACCAGATCATGTAAGTCATAGTAAGGAGAAGGGTCTTTCTATGTAATACAATTTCCTCAGACATGAAAGCTGTCTACAAATATCTGAAGGGCTGTCAGAGTTAAAAAAATAATAAAAATTAGACCAATTCTAGGGAATAGGACGGGTGAAGAAACAGGAAAGCAGATTTCAAAATAAAGGAAAAACTTAGTTGTATTGCATGCTTTCTATAATTTAACTCTTTTCAAAATAAAGGAAAAAGTTCTAGCGATTAATGAATACATAAAAAAGTTGTCTTGGAAAAAAGTGAACTCTATTACCAGAAGTATTCAAGCCAAACCGAATACTGATTTGCCTATGATATTATACAAAGACTCCAACAGGGGACCTTTAAGTCCTTCGTATGCCAATGGAGGTAACAGAAAGACACAACTTACCAATTCTACACCTATTACTCCTGCACCAATCACAATCATCTTTTCTGGAACTTTTTTTAAAGATAAAGCACCTGTAGATGACACTATTGTATCTTCATCAATCTACAATAAGAAAAACAAAAGACACAAATCAAAATTACTTGGAAAATCTTAGTGATTTATAAACTGTGACCTCTGTATGACCACTAAAACTGTCATTTGTTTTGATACATTTATCTCTATGACTTCTATCCATATGTTAAATTTCATCAGATCCCATTAAAATGCTTACTTTACAATTTTATCACTGAGCATGTCAAAACAAAATGGCAAATTTTAACTTCATATTGAATTCAAATATATCTTAATATAAACCATTCTATATCTTTATTCTATAAAGTAATTCAAAATTACTGTAAAATAAAGACAGGCAAATTACAAGTGTCAAAATATAGTATTTCAGTCAAAAATCTCTCAAAGTTCATAAATACATGTAATAAAGTAAGCTACAAGAATATTATTTCCAAAGGAACGTTGTAATAGTTGTAATTATAAAGTGTAAGTACCGTGATTCCAGGAAAGGGAGTAACTTCTGAACCTGTAGCTATAAGAATGTTCTTTGTATCAATAACTTGAGTGCTGCCATCGGGTTTCGTAGCAGTGACCTGGTTTTTGCCAGTTATCTTTCCATATCCATTTACATGAACAACCTTTATAAAAGTGTTCATAAATTCATAGTTAAAAAAATTTTTTTTGATAAATATGATTAAAAGGAAAAAGATCTCTATGAAATTACTTTGTCAAATACAAAATCCTTTGCCATTGGTAATGCATGGAGCAGCAAAAAAATTTGTTTTCTGTCAGGGAAACCAATGGTTAGCATATGGTATTGCACACTCCCCCCCACCCCCCATTTTAAAAAGTTTATATAAACACAACAAATATACATCAAAAAGTTAACAATGGCTAACAATGGTGGTACATTTATGGATGGTTTACATTTTCTTATTTTTGAAGACCTATTTTCTAAACTTGCCTAAATGAGTTTATATTGATTTTGCAAGAAGAAACAGTCACTATCAGGAAAAACAGTCTAGTCCAGGAAAACAAACAGTTTATCTTCTGTGCCAATTTCAATCAAATGGTAGTTGCTTCCTGCAGGCGTACTGTTTTAAATTAGATAAATATTCCCACAGCCAGGTCAAATACCATTGCTTTATCAGCACAGAGCAATGTTTAATGTGTATATAAAATAAAGCAGAAATCTGAACATTAAACACACTGACCTTATTCTGTTTGAATAAGTGGGCAATTCCACCTGTTAAAGCTTTTACTGCAGTACTCTTCTGCTCCATCATCTTCTCTAAATTCAAGCGAACTTCAGGCACTGTAATGTGTTAAATAAATCTTTAGTCCTTTTCAAACAGAGAAGCGTAATATAAAAGAGTTTAACTCAGAAGAGAACTCTGAAACAATAACAAAGACAATAAAAATGCTAGACTCAAAACAGCTTTAGAAGAAGAATATATTAGAAATCAGCTCACACAACCAACCAGCACATATCTTGGAGATGAGAAAATAGAGACACGGAGAGATTTCTGCTTTACCCAAGATCACAGAGCTTGAAAGTGAAGCCCTGCCTACCAAGCAGATCTCTTGACTACCCTTATGTCTTCCTTTTTCCCATCATTCTTTAGTTTAATATATTTGCTTCAGTTGTATATACATCTGCTCTATACCAACTGGATTGCTTACACAACAACCTCTTCTTTTAGAAACGTATTGCTGCAAAGAAACAAATGAAAAAAAAACTAATACCCAAGGTGTGTTCAGACCCTCCCTAGAAAAGACTGCCCTTCTGGAAGTCTGTCAACAGCAACAGTTGGAGAGAAGAGATAGAAATGAAAAAAGATCAAAAGGATGGCAGGAGATAGACAAACCACATTAAAATATTACAAAATGTACTATTTCTTTTCCAGTATGTCTCACCCCTCTCTCTCCTCTGCTCTTTTCACTACCAACAACTTAGATAGGCCTTCCTTCCTTCCTTCATCTGCCCATCGTACCCAGCCTCCTCAGTGATCTCTAGGCTTCAAGAAAATGAAAACTGACTTGTCACACATGCGTGCACACATGCACACACAAAAAGTGGGGACTTCAAGCACAAGTAGCAAAGGAACACAGGATGTCATAGTACAAATCTGAATTTAAGTCTTAAGTAAATCTCTCTACCTTTTCAAGATCTTTAACCTAATCTTTCCTCAGTAAACATATATCACACATACACTGAACACACACACAAGTCTTTAGCCAGAAGAGTCAAGTCAAGCATGCCTGCTAAGACGGCTAAATATAACAAGTACACTTACCTTCAATTCCCCTAGATGCAAAATCTTTTCCATGAGCCATATGGTAATAATGAGAGTTATTCAATAAAGCCTAAAGGAAATAAAAAGATGAAATTACCAAATGTTCATAAGGAGACTATATTCAATCTAAAAGCACTAATAAAATGACATTTTCAACGTGTAGTAGTACATAGAACTATATCAATTCAGTTTCTGTTCTTACGTAATTCATCCAAGACAAACAGTAACATTGTAAAAAATGTTCAACAAACAAAAATGAAAAACAGATGTTGACTTTCTTTCAAAACAAAGGAGTAAGTGCACACTTCAGGGGGGCAAGTGAAAAAGACAGTCTCTTTTCATACAGAAAGGTCCCCAAAGAAGAATTTACTACCTGTTACCTGTCTCATTAACAAAGGAAAGCAAGTTAGAAAAACGGGATGTCAGTGCCTGTCTGAATGGAAATCTAGGCATTTTGAGATAAAACATATTTCAGGAATGTCTGGCAAACTGGTAAGAACACTCCAAGTTTTACAAAGGAAAAAAAACTGTGTTTTTATCATCTGTAGGTTTTTATTGGTTGTGCATGTGTGTGTGTGTGAATTCGCCTGACTTCCAGAAATGTCTTATTTTGTTTTATGTAATAAGAGCTAATTGTTGAAGGCCTGGAAATTAAGGAAAATCAGAAACACACAGCCCTCAACTCTGAGTCAGTGCCGGTCAACATTTGGGTGTTTCCTCCCAAAATAGTGCTAGGAAGAATCCGTGGAAACTTGGTACCAGTGGAGCTTTGCTGGAACTACTAAGGAGCAAGGAAGGATGGAGAAATTCTGAAGAGACAGACCAAGGAGTCCAGGCTTAACAGCTGAGATGGGGGTGAGAAGGAGAAAATGAGGAGTCAAAAAGGTCAAAGGGCAGGCACAGTGAGAGAGAGAGACACAGGCGGAGAGGGTTGGAATAGTGGTCAAAAATGTTTGAAATTAAAGACCTCAGGGGTAGTGCAGGTTGCGGGCAGTCATACGATCCAAGAAGGAGGAGATGAGATCATCAGAAACTGGGGTTTTTTTAAAAAATAATTGTATAATAGTCTAGATTAATAGTCTAGTCTCAACAATCCTTCTAGTTGGTGCCTAATGAAAAACTGCTGAACTGTGCAAAACGTCATGCTCACCTTAGAAGGAATACAACCGACATTCAAACATGTTCCACCAAGGGTTTCATTTTTTTCAATACAGACCGTCTACAACCAAAGAAAACATTTTTTAACTGCACATAACCTGCAAGGTTTCAGCCCATTAAAATTCCAAATCTATCGGGCTTGAATCATCTACAAAACATGCTTCTTAAACTGTCTTTCAGAGAATAAAATACAGTCCTTTATAATTTATTATTTAAATAACATTAAAATCTTTCAGGCTAATCTGAAAGTCAGTGATTCTAATAGATATTTTTGTTTAGCATTACTAAATATATACTTTTTAATTCTATCACTGTAACTTCCAAAGTATGATTAGAAGCCAAAATGAAAAGTATTGAGGGGAAAGGAAAATAATGGACTTCACCTTCCATTCCATGAGAATACTATATCCAAATGAAACCTCTCTTAATTAGTCTCAAGGCTAAATATAATTTATAGAGTTAAGAAATTATTTATCATGTTTTCACCCATAAAGTATTTTGTGAACACGATCAACTCTTGCCAAATAAAAATGAACACCTATTCTGAGTCCAGACCTTACCTTGAAGCCTAACTGGGCAGCTTTAATAGCAGCAACATATCCTCCAGGACCAGAACCTATCACTGTTACATCAGCATTATCTACAAAAAAAGCAAATTGATATAAAATAGTAAATTGTTTAATACTGACCAAAAACAACTCATTAGAAAAACAAACAAGAATTCCTCTGCTGGTTCAACCTCCAAGAAAGAAACCCCAAACCAGCATATTCTACACAATGCTATTTTATTGCTAGATATTTGATGTTCTTTGATGCTACTGAAAAATGGCATAGATTTTTAAATTTCATTTTCTATTTGTTCATATATGGAGATACAACTGAATTCTGCATATTAACTTTGTATTCACTGATCTTGCTAAACTCTATAGTTTTATTTAATGATCACAGGCAGGCATTCAGCGATGGTAAATCTCTGGAAAACAGCCTGGGTAATGAAAAGAGCCTGAGCTTTGGAATCCGACATATCTGGCTTAAAATCTCGGGTCTGCCGCTTAGTTGTGTGACCTTGGCCAAGTGACTATATGCTTCTATGATACAGGAATGACAATAACACTGCCTTAAATGATTGATGTTAGGATGAAATAAGATAATTTTGTATAATATTTTATTGCTTTCAATAAATTTAAGAACTCCTTTCCCAACTCAGGTCCTTAACTTCTGAAATATCATGGAAAAAAAGAACAGTTTCCCAATAATAGATGGCAAGTAAGTCTTGAACTTTATTTGAATATTGATAAATTTTATATAGTTAAGATATCAGGCTAACCAGAACATTCAATATTCTGAATATTCATCATATAAACAGAAAGATTAAAAAAATAAAAATAAACTTTGATCAGCAGCCTTAGGAAAATAATAATTGTAATTCAAATGTACAAATAAGTCAAATTATACCCATTCTCTTCAGTCTATTACAAATATAGCAACAATATCTTTTAAGAGTTAAGAGACCATCTCCCTTCTCTGCTTCCACTATCCTTGTAACACCAATTAATCAAACATTTAGCAGTTTATTACACATTCACATACAGCCTCATGTTTGAATCTCAGAACTTCCTATAAGGAAGGTAACGATGGCATAAATATGACTATTTTACAGATGAAGAAACAAGACTTTCACAGAGTGTAATTAATTTGCCCAGGTCATCTAGCAAAGCAAGTGGCAGAAACAAGAAAAAACTATGCCTCTTGACTCTACTTCCAGTCATCTTTACATTATTTAATACTATTCCATTCTTCAACTTCAATCAACATAAACTAAAAGCCTCATAAGCAATAATCAAACTTTATGATTACTAGCTACATGACCTTAAGCAAGTTATTGAACCTGTCTTACCTTCAGTTTCCTCATCTGCAAAATACAAAGACCATAAAAAATCTACCTCATATTGTAATACAGGTTAAATAAGATAAATATGTAAATAGCTTAATGAGGTACCCAGAACATACATAGTAAATATTCAATATATAATAAAAATACTCTGACCTAAAAAGATGGCACACACACACACACAACCCTCCACACTCACATACACATATCTACACACACCCCTAGGGAAGAGGAGATTTGGATTATTCAAAAAGCATGTGCTGGCTGAACAGAATTATATTGCTTCAATTTTTACTGATCCATTTGTGCCTCTGGCCACCCTACTTTTGTTCACTTATTTATGTTTAGAATTAAGTATATTTGAAAATGTACTTCTATTTTCAAATCTTGAACCAAATGATGATCTAAACAATATCCCTTTGGGCTCTAATTTTTGACGGTAATGTAAATACAGCTACAAAAATGGACTTCTTTGTTGAATTGAACTTTTCTGGTTAAAAATATATAGTTTGTTTTGAATAGGAAGTGAGATATGGTAGGTCTGTATAGGTTAGAATGAAATAGCAACACATCCCAAAGTAATCTGGGCAGAGAATAAAAATATATATTCAGGGCACCCCTGAGGAGCTGGGGGAGGATACGGAGGTGTTGGACTTTGTTCTAGTTTGCTAATACTGCGGGAATGCAAAACACCAGAGACGAATTGGCTTTTATAAAAGGGGGTTTATTTGGTTACACAGTTACAGTCTTAAGGCCATAAAGTGTCCAAGGTAACACATCAGCAATCGGGTACCTTCACTAGAGGATGGCCAATGGTGTCCGGAAAACTGCTGTTAGCTGGGAAGGCACGTGGCTGGCTCCAAAGTTCTGGTTTCAAAATGGCTTTCTCCCAGGACGTTCCTCTCTAGGCTGCAGTTCCTCAAAAATGTCACTCTTAGTTGGGGTATTTGTCCTCTCTCAGCTTCTCTGGACCAAGAGTCTGCTTTCAATGGCTGTCTCCAAACTGTCTCTCATCTGCAGTTCCTGTGCTTTCTTTGAAGTGTCCCTCTTGGCTGTAGCTCCTCTTCAAAACATAACTCACAGTTGCACTGAGTTCCCTCTGCCCATCAGCTCATTTATATAGCTCCACTGATCAAGGCCCACCCTGAATGGGTGGGGCCACACCTCCATGGGAATATCTCATCAGAGTTATCACCTACATTTGGGTGGGGTGCATTTCCATGCAAATCATATCAGCACCAAACGTCTGCCCCACAAGACTGCATCAAAGAATATGGCTTTTTCTGGGGAACATAATACATTCAAACCAGCACAGACTTCCTCACCTGGATTGTTGCTGATGCTCTCACAAACACTGGGACTGACGGCTTGATATGCTGAGCCCTCTGTCTTGGGGCTTGCCCCTCTGAGGCTTGTTACCGCAAAGGAGACGCTAAACCTGCTTATAATTTGCCTGAAAGTCTCCCCGAGTGCCTCTTTGTTGCTCAAATGTGGCCCTCTCTCTCTAAGCCACCTTGGCAGGTGATCTCACTGCCCTCCCCCCTACGTGGGACCTGACTCCCAGGGGTGCAAATCTCCTTGGCAACGCAGGATATGACTCCCGGGGATGAGACTGGACCCCATCGTGGGATTGAAGGCATCTTCTTGATCAAAAGGGGGATGCGAAATGAAATGAAATAAAGCTTCAGTGGCTGAGAGATTTCAAATGGAGATGAGAGGTCACTCTGGTGGACATTCTTACGCACTATATAGATAACACTTCTTAGGTTTTAATGTATTGGAACAGCTAGAAGTAAATACCTGAAACTACCAAACTCCAACCCACACGTAGCATTGACTCTTGAAGACGATTGTATAACAATGTAGCTTACAAGGAGTGACTGTGATTGTGAAAACCTTGTGCATCACACTCCCTTTATCCAGTGTATGGTGGATGGAAGAGCAGAAAATGGGGACAAAAACTAAATGAAAAATAGGGTGGGATGGGGGGATGATTTGGGTGTTCTTTTTTACTTTCATTTTTTATTCTGATTCTGATTCTTTCTGGTGTAAGGAAAGTTTCAAAATTAGATTGGCGTGATGAATGCACAACTATATGATGGTACTGTGAACAGCTGATTATACACCATGGATGATTGTATGGTATGTGAACATATCTCAACAAAACTGAATTAAAAAAAATATATATATGTAGTTTGTTGAAATCTAAAAAAAAGAAAAGCAAAATAAAATATAATCACCAATAATGCTCTACAACCCAAAGAAAACCATGTTTCTAGATACTAATCTTTTTTCCATGCAAATTTTTATAAAATTAAGATGTCATATAAAATCTTATAATATTTCCTCACTTTTACATAATGAGTACATTACATATTTATATTGTAATTTGCATATTTTATATTATTATAATTCTTCAGACCATATAACTGAATTAAATATTTTAGATTTTGAGCTTTTGTGTATGTACCTTTATTTTTAGTCAATGATATGTGTGCTGGTTTAAATCTATTATGTCCCCCCCAAAAAGTCATGTTCTTTAATGCAATCTTGTGGGGGCAGACTTACTAGTCTTTTGATTTGAGTGGGACATTTGATTAGGTTGTTTCCACGTAGATGTTACCCACCCAACTGTAGGTGAGACCTTTTGATCAGATCATTTCCAAGAAGGTGTGACCCAGCCCATTCCAGGTGGGTCTTAATTGGATCACTGGAGTCCTTTAAGAGACTCAAAGAAAGAAGGAGCTCAGAGAAGCTGAGAGAGACATTTTGGAGAAAAGATAAGATGTAATCCAGAGTTGGCCCCCAGGCGAAGCTAAGAGCTGACACAGACCCAGATGCTTGGAGACGTTTGGAGATGCAGAGAGGAGGAGGTTTGGAGATGCTAAGCTAAAAGATGAAGCCTAGAGTTTGCCCTGGAGAGGCTAAGAGAGGACCCCCAAGAAGCTTAGAGAAAAATGCCCTGGGAGAAAGAAGCAAGAACACACAGGAGAGGATCTAAGATGGTGGCATAGAGAGGAGTGGAAGCTAAGTAGTCCCCCTGGAACAACTAAAAAAAACCAGAAACAACTAGTAAATAATCCGGAATAACCGCAGGGGGACAAACGTGACCGTCCACTCATCATACACCAACCTGAATTGGGAGGCATGCCCGAGATCACAGCATAAAATCTCTAAGTAAAAACTGCGGATCCAAATTGGGAGACCCCTTCCCCACAGCCTGAGCTACAAAGCTTCGTGGTGCCAGAGAGAAGCTTTCTCCCAGCAAGCGAATATAGCTCAGCTGAGCTCCAACTGGGGTTTTAATTAGCGAGTGTGAACTGCTCACCATGAGGTATGAATCCCCAACAAGTACACAGAGGCTTTGGGTGACGACTGACCTTGGAGAGCTGGAGGGTCACCTCGGACTAGCTCTGTTCCTTTTTCGACTCAGTGGAGAAAGCCTCAGCCATTTTCAGTTCCCAGTTCTGTGACCCAGACAAGGGTATAGCACAGGCAGAGAGAGACCACTGAAATGCTAATGACCTACTCCTAGGACGTCTATCTTCTCTAAGAGGAAAGGGGTGGGGCCCAGCTCTACTACCTGCCTTTCATTCCGAACTTACACCAGTCAAGAATTATAGGCTAACAGGCGCCACCTGCTGGGAAGAAAAGCATCCTGAAAAGAATCCTGAAAGCAGCGAGAGAGAAACCATCTATCACATACAAAGGAAGCTTGATAAGACTATGTGTGGTTTTCTCAATAGAAATCATGGAGGCAAGAAGTGGGGTGATACATTTAAGACACTGAAAGAGAAATACCACCAACCAAGAATCCTATATCTGGCAAAACTATCCTTCAGATATGAGGGGAAGCTTAAAATATTCTCTGACAAACAGACAATAACCGAGTTTGTGAACAAGAAACCTGCTCTACAGGAAGCACTAAAGGAAGCACTGCAGACAAAATATGTCACATTGCAAGGTGTTAAAAATAGGGTGGGATTGGGGGGAAAATACAATCAATGCAAACTAGAGGCTAGAATTAACAGAAACATTGTATTATGCTTCCTTTAATGTAACAAAAGCAACACACTAAAGATAAATGCATATGGGGGGGGGAGAATAGGGGAAGGGTATGGGACTCCAGGCAATGGTGATGTTGTCTGACTCTTTATTCTACTTTAGGTTAATGCTATCTTTCCTTTTGTCACCTTCTAGCTATCAAGTTTTTTTGTTTGTTTTTCTCTCTTTCTCTTGCCTTTTTCTTTTGCCTCTCTGCCTTCTTTGACTCTTCCTCCATCTTTGTGGAAGAAATGTCCTTATGTAGAGAGTGGTGATGGTGCTCAATACATAAATACGTGACTATATGGGGAAACAATGATTGTTTACTTAGGACGGAATGTATAGTGTTTGAACAAAACCATCTTAACAGAAATGGATTGATGAAGAAACCTTGAGGGCACTATATTGAGTGAAATAAGACAGACAGATAAAGGCAAATATTGCAGGGTCTCATTGATATGAACTAATTATAATATGTAAACTCAGAAATATAAGTTACCAGGATATAAAATGAGGCTGAAGAATGGGGAGCAGTTGCTTATTATGAGCAGAATATTCAACTAGGGTGAACTTAAATATTTGGAAATGGACAGGGGTGATGGTGGCATGTAATGAGAATAACTAACAGTGCTAAAAGGTGTGTCAAGGTGGTGTAAAGGGTAAGCTCAGAGTCACGCATGTCACCAGAAGGAAAGTTGGAAGTTAAAAGATGGGAATGTATAAAACAGTGAACTTGTAGTGGACAATGTCCGTGATTAACTATACAAATACTAGAAATTTCTCTTACGAACAAGAACAAATGTATGTCACTGTAACTAGAGGTTAATAATAGAGAGGCATATAGGGAAAAAAATATATACCTACTGCAAACTATATATTACAGTTAGTAATATTTTAACATTCTTTCATCAACAGTAACAAATGTACTACACCAAAACTATGAATCAATAATGGGGGGGGTTGGTTAGGGGTATGGTAGGATGTGAGTTTCGTTTTTTTTTGTCTTTGTTTCTTTTCTGGAGTAGTGAAAATATAAAAATTGAAAAAAAAATAATTGTGTTGATGGATGCACAGCTGTATGGTGGTGCCGTGGGCAAATGATTGTACACTCTGGATCTCTGGATAGTTGTATGGTATCTGAACAATCGCAATAAAAATAAATAAATAAATAAATAAATGAACACACAGGAGCTGAGAGAGAGGAGCTAAGACAAAAGCCCAGGGACATTTTGGAGAAAGTCTTCTTGAAACACAACCTGGGAGCAAAGGACCAGCAGATGCCAGCCATGTGCCTTCCCAGCTGAGCAAGGTGTTCCCAACACCATCGGCCATTCTTCAGTGAAGGTATCCTATCCTCCTGATTTCTTAGTATGGACACCTGTATGGCCTTAGAACCATAATGTGTAACCTAACAAATCCCCTTTATAAAAGCCATTCCATTTCTGGTATTTTGCATAACGGCAGCTCTAGCAAACCAGAAAAATATGTAACAAAATAGAGAGTAAATCCATGGTACAAAAACAAGAAATACATTAGATTTGGAAAAGAATCTATCTTAGTAAATGTGCCGGTTTGAATGTATTATGTCCCCCAGAAAAAGCCATATTCTTTGATGTAGTCTTGTGGGGCAGACATTTTGGTGCTGAGTAGATTTGCTTGGAATTTGCCCCACTCAGCTGTGGGTGATGACTCTGATGAGATATTCCCATGGAGGCATGGCTGCACCCATTCATGGTGGGACTTGATCAGTGGAGCCATATAAATGAGCTGACTCACAGAGAAGGAACTCAGCGCAGCTGTGAGTGAAGTTTTGAAGAGGAGCAAGCTTGCTAGAGAGGAACATCCTGGAAGAAAGCCATTTTGAAACCAGAACTTTGGAGCAGACGCCAGCCACATACCTTCCCAACTAACAGAGGTTTTCCAGCTGCCATTGGCCATCCTCCAGTGAAGGTACCCGATTATTGATGTGTTACCTTGGACACTTTATGGCCTTAAGACTGTAACTGTGTAGCCAAATAAACCCCCTTTTTATAAAAGACAATCCATCTCTGGTGTTTTGCATTCCACAGCATTAGCAACCTAGAACAGTACGTAAAGTCAGAAGACGTGAACAAGAGATAAAAGACAGCCAAGAAACCAGAGTTTTATTTTCCAATTTACTATGTGATGTTGGTTTGCCTTTTTTTTTTTTTTTAAATACAGAAAACACCCAAAACTCAAAACAGTTCATCTCTTACTGAAGATACTAGATATACCATTCCATCAAAATACCATCAAAGTTTCAGGAAGCACAAAAATGAAGGAAGAAAACAGTCTTTAAAGATTTATCAGCTGAGAATATAGAAGGATATAATTCAATAACAAACATTCAAAAATAAGCCAGTATTTAGAGGAAGTATGTGGATGTTTGCAATTTACTTTGAAATGCATCAAAAAAAAAAAAAAATAAGAAGAATCAGATGGATTAATGGATAAAGGAATGGACAGATATGCGATAAAGTAAATATAGTAAAATGTTAATGGAAGAGGTGATGGGCGTTCACTGCAAATTTCTTTCAACTTTTCTAAAGGTTTGCAAAATCATAATAAAATACTGGAAAAACAAATCAACTGGCTCTCACCTGTACCAAAGGCTGGAAGCAAGTGAAAGGTAACAACTGACTCACCCTCTCCTTGTGAAGAAGCATTTCATAGGATGGCTGCCCATACATAAAGTTAAAAAAAAATAAAATAAAATTAGGATATAGAAAGGTGCTAAGTGAAATACACTAATTTGGTGGAAAATTTTACAAAATTAGCACCAGCCTTTAAGAATGAAAAAGAAAAACTTAACAGGATGTACAAATTGATAGCATAAGAGAAAAGAGATGACTA
The DNA here is from genome assembly GCF_015220235.1 of Choloepus didactylus. Classification (NCBI taxonomy): domain Eukaryota; kingdom Metazoa; phylum Chordata; class Mammalia; order Pilosa; family Megalonychidae; genus Choloepus; species Choloepus didactylus. The sequence goes on from NC_051311.1 coordinate 86,847,934, forward strand.
AGCAAAAATGGCAAAGACAGCTATATAGCATTCGGCATTTCAGGCAGCAGTGAAGTATCAATAGAGATTATCAGGTTGACACTTCACTAGGGTAAAATGAAAGGTAATCCACTTAAACAAATATGGCAATAAATGCCATAAAAAATGAACTGAAAGAGAAAAAGCAGGTTCCAAGTGCTATGCAGGTTTCTCTACAAATTTTATTTATTTATAATTTATATAATTTTAAGGAAAATACGGACACCACATTTTCAAGGTTACTACTGAAATAAAAGGTGCCGGGTTATAAATAAATCATAACCACAATATTACAAGATATATCTCAAGAAGTCAGTCTGCAATACTAGCTATAATTTGAGTAATTTACTAATTGCTAGGCAGTAAACTAAATGCTTTATAGATGTTGCCTCATTTTAGACTCGTTACACATCTCTATGACATGGTTATTATGTCCATTTAATAGAGAAAGAAAATAAAGCTAGCAGTGGCTAAATAATTTGCACAAAGTCACAAAACAAATCAATAATCTAGATAGGGTTCAAACCAGGTCTTTAAAATTATGAAGCCTATGTTCCTATACTATTATGTTCTACTGCTTTCAAGAACACATATATGACCCCATAATCTCCAGGACAGGGCAATCAGGAACTACAACTAAATGATAAGAAGCTCCTTTATTATGAGAATGAAATCAACAAATATTTATGAATGCCTAAACTATGAGGAAGTCATCGCTACCATCAAAAAACCTTACAATATAATTAGGGAAAACAGGCTATAGAAAAATGTATGTAAGTCAAGATTATTAAGAATAAAAATAAAAACCAGGAAAAAAAGATATCCTAATGCAGTAATCATTAATAACCAAATTCATTAAATAAGGTAAGAGGTACCTGGTAAGGTTTAGTTGTTGTCGTTTTGTTTGGGTGTGGAAGGGGGTAAATTATCAATGGCCTTTATCTTCAGCCTTTCTCAGTAACCTTCTCCATATATTTGAACCACGCAAAACAGCTATACCCTATACAAAATGGCTCAGTCTCTGAAATCTTGAATACTAACACATTTTCTGAAACCCACAAACTATTAGTCCATAAGGAGAAATATAGTAAAAAAGAAGAAAGGATTTGAAGTAAAACAAACCTAGGTTCAAAAATCAGTTCTATCACCTCCTGAATCCTTGAGAAAATGATTTAATCTCTATGGGCTTTGATGTAACATAGTACCTAAATTTCAGAGTTGTAAGGACCAGAGACAACGTTACATCTAGACCCTAGCAAAGTGCCAGGTGCATACTGGGCACACAATAAATGCTACTTCCCTTCACAGATCTGCTGCCCAACTTTAGTCTTGCAGCCTGTAGTCTCACCCCCATCTTCCATAACACTCCTAAATACAGCATCCAAATATCTTCAGTAACCACTTCTCAACCATTAGGCTGCTTATCCAACAATACCATGCATTTTAAGCTTCAGCAATAGTGAATTACTATTAGCTTACAAGCAGAGAATTATGCTGGTCTACCTCTATACATGCTGTTCCATCTACCTAGAGTTAAATGAATACTGACAGCATGCTTTTCACAATATAGACACTATTGTAAACACTTGGGATATAGATAAATAGCACAGAACTGGTTCTTACAGAGAAAGGAAAAAGAATACTCCTACCCACATCAAAATATTCCCACATGCTGGCAGATGTCACCAAGATGGCAGAGTAAGACACTGCAGGGCTCCACCCTCCAAAGAAGCTTTAAGTACAAACAAGTACAAAGAAGAACCATCTTTCTCAGAGTTCCAGAAAACAGTTAAAAGGTTGCAGTAACAGGGTGAGCACTGAACTAAAGAAAAAGAACTTAAAAATGGCAGGAAATCTCATGGTGCCTGTACCAGTTTGTATATATTATGTCCCCCAGAAAAAGCCACGGTCTTTGATGCAATCTTGTGCGGGCAGACATATTAGTGTTGATTAGGTTGGAACCTTCTGATTGAGTGTTACCATGGAGATGTGACCCACCCAACTGTGCGTGATGACTTTGACTGGATCATTTCCAAGGAGGTGTTACCCCACCCATTCAGGGTGGGTCTGAATTAAATCACTGGAGCCATACAAATGAGATGACAAACTGAAGGAACTCAGAGCAGCTGTGAGTGACATTCTGGAGAGCAACTGAGAAACACATTTTGGAGACGGCCAATAAAAGCAGACTTCTGCTGACATTTTGGAGAATGCCATTTTGAAACGCAACCTGAGAGCAAGGAGAGGCCAGCCACGTGCCTTCCCAGCTAACAGAGGTTTTCTGGACACCATCAGCCATCCTTCAGTAGAGGTAGCCTATTGTTGATGCCATAGCTTGAACACTTTTACGGCCTTTAGACTGTAACTCTGTAACCAAATAAACCCCCTTTATAAAAGCCAATCCATTTCTCATGTTTTGCATGACGGCAGCATTAGTAAACCAGAACAGTGCCCTTGATGGCCCTTCCCCATGCCCTTATCAGTTCAGCACAGAGCTGGTCCCTGGTCCCAGTGCACACATACTATCTTGCATGTATGCCTGTCCCAATCTGTCTGGTAGCAGCCTGAAAGACTGAACTGGGACACTCATTGCAAGCTCACCTCCTAGAATTTGCCATGTGCATACAGGCAGCTCACAGGGAAATTGTAGTTAAATGGGGCAAAAGACTGCCAGCTGTGAAACATATTGTGTAGCATCCAGGAATGAGAAGAAATACTTTCCTAGGGGAAAAGGGATATTCGGATCCCTGTAAACTGGGGAAAAGCTGGGACCAGGATTATCCAGGACAGGATGCATGCTCAGAAGACTATGGAGAGAGGAACCTATGCTTTCACCTCAGGCTGTTCACTACACTCACTGTTAGCAAAGCTAAGCTCTGAGGAGAGCATTCACACAGGCCACTCTGGAAAGACTGGGAGAAGTGTTTTCTTTTTTTCCTTTCTTTCTCTGGTAGTTTGAAACTGTCATATACCCCAGAAAAAGCCATGTTCTTTTTTTTTTCTAATTTTTTATTTTATTTTTTAACTCTATCAAAAAATTTAAAAACAATTTAAAAAAAAACACACATTTCAAACAGAACCAAAACAAAGGAATAAGAAAAAAATAACCTAAAATAACTACATTGCTTCCAACATGTTCCTACCATACCCCAAGAAAATTAACAAACCATAACTGAACAAAGGAATAAGAAAAACAAATAACCTAAAATAACTACATTAAAGCCATGTTCTTTTAATCCATTCCTGTGGGTGCAGACTTACGGTGGGTGGGATCTTTTGATTAGGTTATTTCAATTGAGATGTGACCCACCTCATTCAAGGTGGGTCTCAATCCTCTTACAGGAGTCCTTCATAAGAGGATAGAAGACATAGAAGCTAAGAGATGAAAATAAGAGTAGTTTAGAGAAAACTCTAGAAAGCTAACAGAGAGGAAGCCACTGAAGCCAGAAGCTGAAAGCAACGAAACCTGGGAGAGAAGGACCAGCAGATGTCAACCATGTGCCTTCCCATGTGACAGAAGTGTCCAGATGCCAGCAGCCTGTCTTCAGAGTCCAGGTATCATGCTGTTGACACCTGAGTTGGATCTTTTAATGGCCTAAGAACTGTAAATTGTAAGTTAATAAATCCTCATTGTAAAAGCCAACCCATGTCTGGTACATTGCATTCCAGCAGCTTTAGCAAACCAAAACACTTTTCTTTCTGTCTTTCTTTTTAACTCTTGGTATTCAAGGAAATCTGTTATATCACTAGAGAAATATAAACTTAAGGAATAGGGACCTCAGTATGTAAATTACAGAGATAACACATTAAAATACTAAAATGCCCAGGTTGCAACAAGATTAAACAACATACAAAGAAACAAGAAATGATGGCTCACGCAAAGGAAGATAAGGAATTAGAAACAATCAACAAGGAAGACCAGAGCATGAACATACCAAAACTTTTTAAAAAACAGTCCTAAATATGCTCAAAGAGAAAAGGAAACCATGGGCAAAAAACTAAAGGAAATCAGGAAAACAACATATGAACAAATGATAATACCAATAAAGAGACAGAAATCATGAAAAGGAACCAAACAGAGCTGGAGACCATGGCGACAAATTTTAAAATTCCCCAAAGGTTCACAAGCAGAACTGGGACCGGCAGAAGAAATAATCAGTGAACATGAATATAAAACAAGTGAAATGATTCAGTCTGAGGAACAGAAAGAAAAAAGAAGAAAGGAGAACAGAACCTGAGAGATATGTTGGACACCATCAAACATACCAATATATGCAAAATGGGAGACTCCGAAGAAAAGAGAAAGGGGCAGAGAGAATATTCAAAAAATAATTGCAAAAACTACCCAAATATAATGAAAGATATGAATATACACATCTAAGAACCTCAATGAACTCCTAAAAGGGTAAACCCAAATAGATCCAGATCAAGACATACTATAATCAAAAGTCAAATGCTAAAGACAGAGAATTCCGAGAGCCACAAGGGTGAATCAACGCATCATGTACAATAGGATTACATGCTGGTTTCTCACAGGAAACCATGGAGGCAAGAGGACAGTGAGACGACATATTTAAAATGCTGAAAACAAAAAATTGTCAACCAAGAAGTCTATATCCTACAAAGCTGTCTTTTGAAAATGAGGGAGAAATTAAGACATTCCCAGAAAAACAAAAGCTGAAGAGAGTCCGTCACCACTAGACTGACCCAATAAGAAACACTAAAAGGGGCTCAACAGGTTAAAAAGAAAGGACACTATTAGGTTTTTTTCTTATTTCTTTGTTTTGGTTTTGTTTGAAATTTTTTTTTTTTTTTTTGATAAAGTTTTAAAAAAAAGGACACTAGACAATACATCAAATCCAGATGAAGAAACAAAGATCTCTGTTAAAGGTAATGAAATCAGTAAATATAAATGCCACCACTACTATAATTTTGATTTTGTAACTCTCACTTCTTATTTCCTACAGGATCTAAAATGCAAACACTTAAAAGTAGTGAAAATTCAATGATTTTGAACTTTCAATCTGTACATACGTAACTTGTGACAAGAAACTATACTAAGATCAAGCTATGGAGGGGTATAAGAACAGTCTGTGAACTCCACCGAACTTAAATTGGTATAAACCAAAGGAAATTATTACAGATTTAGGATGTTAAATTTAAGCCCATGGTAACTACAAAGGAAATACTGGGAAAACCTGCACAAAAACAAAAAGGAATTACAAAGGGTTTGCTATAAAAGATCAACTAAATACAAAAATAGGCAGTGTCTTAGTTTGCCAGAGCTGCTATAACAAATACCACACCATGGGTTGGCTTAAACAAGCATTTATCCGATCATGGTTTTGAAGACTAGAAGTCCAAAAAAAGATGTCAGCAAGGCCATGCTCTCCCCTGAAGACAAAACAATACTGCTGATGATAGTCCTCCATCACATGATGATTTCTCTCTCCTCTCTGGTTCTGACTTCAGGCTTTTACTGGTTTCTGGCTTCTTCTACTTCTGTCTTCTGGCCTCTCCTATTCAGCTATCTGAATTTCCTCTCTTTATAAGGCCTCTAGTGAAAAGGATTAAGGGCCACCCTTATTCAGTTTGGCCACAACTAAATAGGATCTCTGAAGAGCCTATTCACAAATGAGTCCACACCTTAACTAATAATGACATCTTCAAAGGTCCTATTTACACATGGGTTCACACCCACAAGACTACAGATTTAGACCTGAACATCTTTTCTGTGGTACATGATTTAATCCCCAAGGGTCCACCCTCCTGGACCACAAAATGACATATTCTTTCCATGTGCAGAATACATTCACCCATCCCAATATCCCTAAAGCCTTATATCATTTCAGTAACAATTCTTAAGTTCAAAATCTTTTTATCAAAACAGTTATGACTGTGGGCCATCCTGAGGCAAAATTCCGTTCTATCTGGGGACCTTTGAAACCTAAAAATCAAGTTTCTGCTTCCAAAATACAATGATTGGACAGGCAGAGGACAGACATTCCCATTAAAGAAGGGAGAAACTGGAAGGAAAACAGAGATCCTGGGTCCCAAGCAAGTCTGAAACAGAGCAAGGCAAACTACATTATATTCCTAAGTCTGAGGGTCATCTATGGATCAATGCTTTGTCCACCATTTCCAAGTCCTAGAGCAGGAGCCATGATCTCCCTGAACACAGGGCAGTGGGCAAGCTCTCTTCGAATGCTGTGACATAGGCCTTGCCCTCTTTGAGCACTGGACTGGCAGCCAGGCTCTCCCCAAACACTGGAACATAGGCCCCACTCCTCTCCGAAAACTGGGGTGGCAGCTGCACTCTCCCCTAACATTAGGGAGGAAAGCCTGCCCCCTACAAGTGCTGGGGCAGAAGGCCTGCCCTACTGAAAGGCATGGACAGAAATCCCTCTCTTTTGGCCACAGATGATCTCTTCAGTCTAGATCTCTGCTTCCATGCTTCTGCTTTTAAAGTCACTTTTCCTTCATTTCATCCCATCTCTGTCCTTTTCAGTCCAGGCTGTCAGTGCTTCTGCACATACAAAATTCTTTAAAAAACTGGACTGGTTTTTCATATAGTTCAAGAGGGTCCAAACCATCAGAAAAAAGGATTTTCTAGACAAATACATTTCCAATTCTGACTTCCTCTGAGATGGCTGACCAGATCCACAAGTCATACACCTCATCTCCTTAGCAGACAGCTGTTCAGTTACACCCTCCCAAAGGCCCTGTTCTCTTAGGTCTCATCTCCTGGGGACTCAGCGAGAGCCCTGATAGAGGTGATTCTGGCCCTAGTCTCAAAGCAAGATCTAGACAGGCTGAGAATTTTCCAAATCTCAATTGCTGATTTCTCTGTGTTTAACAGTTCAGTTTTCAGTTTATCTCCCCCCTTTCGCATTTTATTATAAGCAGCAAGGAAAAACCAGGCTGCACCTTCCACAAATGGCTTGGAAATCTCCTCAGATAAATTTCCAAATTTATTACTTTCAAGTTGTACCTTCAATCCAACATCAGTCTTATCAAGTTCCTGCAACATTAAAATAAGGATCACCTTTCCTCCAGTTTCCAATAAAACATTCAACATTTCCTAAGGCCTCACTAGAAACATCTTTAACGTCCACATTTCTACCAACATTTTGTCGTGACGATACACGTATTCCCTAAAACAAAAGATACTTTCTCTACAGCTCTCATTTATTTCTGAGTCTTCACCAGAAATGTTTTTAATATTCATGTCTCTATGGACAATCTCTTCAAAGTAATCAAGGCTTGTCTACTAAAATTCTTCTGGCTTCTACTCATTATCCAATTCCAAAGCCACTTCCTTATATTTAGGTATTTGTAATAGCAGCACCCCACTTTCTGTAACCAAAAACTAAGTCTCAGAACTGCTAAGACAAAAACCACACAAGTGTTGGCTTAAACATGCATTTACTATCTCACAATTTTAAAAGCTAAAAGTCTACGGAAGGCCATACTTTCTCCCAGAATCGGTAGTATCCTACTGATGGCAGTCCTGCATCATATGATGATTTCTCTCTTCTCTGTGGCTTCTTCTGAATTCAGGCTTCTACCAGTTTCTGACTTCTGGCATCTCCTGCTCAGTCTTCTGAATTTCCACCTTTTACAAGGCCTCCAATCAGAGGGATTAAGGCCCACCCTTATTCAGTTTGGCCATACCTAAATAGGATCTTTGAATATATTAGTCACAAATGAGTCCACACATAAACTAACAATGACTTCTTCAAAGTTCCTATTTACAAATGGGTTCACACCCACAGGAATGCAGATTAAGATTTGAACATGTCTTTTGTAGTGCACATGATTTAATCCCCAAAAAGCAGTAAAAGACGAAGTGATAGCCAAAGAAGGTATTAGACTTACAAAACCCAAACAGCATATCTGCTGAGGTCCTGCACTATCAGTAGTTTATTTTAAATGTAAATGGGTTAAACTATCCAGTCAAAAAGCACAGAATGCCAGAAGGATAAAAAAATGCATGACTCAAGTATATGCAGTTCACAAGAGACTCACTTTGAATTCAAAGACACAAGTAAGATGAAAGGGAAAGGACAGAGAAAAATACTCCATGCAAACAATAACTAAAAGAGAGCAGGGGTGGCTACATTAATATCAGACCAATTAGACTTTAAATCAAAAACCGTTAAAAGGACAAAGAAAGGACACCATGTATTGTGTCAATTCATCAAGAACATATAACAATTATAAACAGATATGCACCTAACAATAGTGCCCCAAAATACACGAAGCAAACATTAGCAGATTAGAAAGGAGAATTAAGACGGTTCTACATTAACTGTAGGAGACTTCAGTGCTCCACTTCCAATAATGGATATAACATTTAGACAGAAGAGCAATAAGGAAAGAGAGGACTAGAACAATCCTATAAACCAACCAGACCAAACCTACATATACAAAACACTTTACCCAACAACAGCAGAATACACACTCTTTTGAAGTGCACAAGTATCATTCTCTAGGGTAGACCTTATGTTAAGTCAGAAAACAAGTCTCAATAAATTTAAAAGGACTGACATCATACGCTGTATCTTTTCGTACCACAATGGAATGAAGCTAAATATTAACAGCAGAAGAACTGGAATTTTAACATATTTGCGTAAATTGAACAATACCCTCCTTAACAACCAATGGTCAAAGCACAAATCACAAGGAAAATTAGGAAATACCCTAAAATGAATGAAAATGAAAATACAACATAATAAAATATGTGATGCTGTAAAGCAAGTGCTCAGGTGGAAACTTACAGCTGTAAAGACTTACATTAAAAAAGAAGAAATATCTCAAATCAATAAGCTAACCTCACACCTGGAAGAACTAGAAAAAGAAGTCAGCAAAACAAAGGAAACAATAAGGTTTAGAGATAAATAAAAAACACAATAGAAGAACAGAAAGACTCAATGAAACCAAAAGTTGGGTCTTTGAAAAGATCAATACAGTTTACAAACCTTTTAGCTAGAATAACAAAGTAAAAAGGGAAAGGATAGAGATAAGTAAAAAATGAAAGAGGGAACATTAGTATGTTCTGGTTTGCTAATACTGCCATTATACGAAATACCAGAAATGATTGGCTTTTAAAAAGCCAATAAAGGGGGTTTATTTGGTTACAAATTTAGAGTTCTAAGGCCATAAACGTGTCCAAACTAAGGTATCAACAAGAGGATACCTTTACCAAAGAACGGCCAATGGCAACCGAACACCTCTGCAAGCTGAGAAGGCACGTGACTGGCGTCTGCTGGTCCCTTGCTTCCAGGATGCATTTCAAAATGGCTTTCCTTTGGTCCATATTTCCAAGCATCTCTAAGTATCTCTAAGAATCAGCAAGCATCTGGGTCCGCTCCTAGCATCTCTGTCAGCTCCCAAGCATCTCTTAAAGGACTCCAGATATAATTAAGACCCACCCTGAATGGGCGGGGTCCACATTTCCACGGAAATAATTTAATCAAATGTTTCCACCCTAATCAACAGACTAATCAGTCTGCCCCCTCAAGATTGCATTAAAGAATATTGATTTTCTGGGGGACATAATATATCCAAACCAGCACAAGTACCTACCATAAAGAAATAAGAATGCTATTAGGAGGATATTATAAACAATTTTATACCAACAAATTAGACAACCTAGATGAAATGGACATTTTCCTAGAAACAAATTACCTAACTGCCTCAAGAAGGAATAGAATTGCAACAGACCAATAACAAGCAAAGAGAATGAATCAGTAACCAAACACCTCCCAAAAGAAAAAAGTCCAGGACCAGATGTCTTCACCGGTGAATTTTACCCAATATTCAAAGAAAAACCAATGCCAATCCTTCTCAAACTCTTTCAGAATATTACACAGGGAACACCTCCTAATTCATATTATGAGGCCAGCATCACCCTAATACCAAAGCCAGAAAGAGATACCACAAGAAAAGAAAATTACAGACTAACATACCTTATGAATATGGGTGCGAAACCCAACAGCACATACACCATGATCAGATGGAATATATCTCAAGAATGCAAGGGTGGTTCAATGTAAGAAAAGCAATCAATTAATACACAATGTGAACAGAATAAAAGGAAAACCACATGATCATCTCAATTTACAGAGAAAAGGCATGTGACAAAATCCAGGACCCTATATTGATAAACAAACAGAAGACTAGGAATAGAAGGGAAATTCCCCAACAAGATGAATGGCATATAAGAAAAACCCTAACAGCTAACATCTTACTCAACAGTGAAAGACTGAAAGCTTTCTCCCTAAGATCAAAAACAGGACAAGCTGCCTGCTTTCAGCACTGCTATTCAACAATATACTGGATGTTAAAAACAGTAATTATGAAAGAAAAAGAAATAAAAGGCATCCAAGTTGGAAAGAAAGAAGTAAAACTATCCCTATTTGCAGATGACATGGTCCTATGTATAGAAAATGCCAAAGAATCTACAAGAAAGTCACTAGAGCTAATAAATTAATTCAGCAAAGTGGTAGAGTACAATATCAATACACAAAATCAATGGTGTTTCTACACACCAGCAACAAACAATTCAAAAAGGAAATCAAGAAAACAACTTCATTTGCAATAGCAACTAAAAGGATCAAGTATCCAGGAGTAAACTTAATCAAAAAGTAAAAGACTTGTATGCAGAAAACTACAATACTGAAAGAAATTAAAGAAGAGGTAAATAAATAAAAAGCTGTTCCATGCTCATGGATTGGAAGACTTAATATCATTAAGTCAATAGTACTCAAAACAATATACAGATTCAATACAATCCCAATCAAAATTCCAACAGCGTTCTTTGCAGAAATGGAAGCCAATAATCAAATTCATAACAAGGACAAAGGGCACTAAAAGAATAACAAAGCTGAAGGACTTACAATTCCTAATTTCAAAAGTTATCACACAGAAAAAAGCCAGGAACTGCGTGGACTGGACACCACAGAGCAATCTGTCTTTGGGCATACTTCATACAACACTCATGAAAACGTGGAACTGCTGAGATCAGCGAAATCTGTAAGTTTTTGCGGCCAGGGGACCCGCGCCCCTCCCTGCCAGGCTCAGTCCCGGGAGAGGAGGGGCTGTCAGCTCCGGGAAGGAGAAGGGAGAATTGCAGTGGCTGCTCTTATCGGAAACTCATTCTACTGATTCAAACTGCAACCATAGATAGACTGAGACCAGACACCAGAGACTCTGAGAGCAGCCAGCCCAGCAGAGAGGAGACAGGCATAGAAAAAAAACAACACGAAAAACTCCAAAATAAAAGCAGAGGATTTTTGGAGTTCTGGTGAACACAGAAAGGGGAAGGGCGGAGATCAGGCCCTGAGGCGCATATGCAAATCCCGAAGCAAAGCTGATCTCTCTGCCCTGTGCACCTTTCCTTAATGGCCCTGGTTGCTTTGTCTATTAGCATTTCAATAACCCATTAGATCTCTGAGGAGGGCCGTTTTTTTTTTTTTTTTTTTAAATCCTTTTTGCTTTTTCTAAGACAATTACTCTAAGAAGCTCAATACAGAAAGCTTCAAAGAATTGCAATTTGGGCACGTCAAGTCAAGAGCAGAACTAAGAGAGCTCTGAGACAAAAGGCAATAATCCAGTGGCTGAGAAAATTCACTAAACAACACAACTTCCCAAGAAAAGGGGGGTGTCCGCTCACAGCCACCATCCTGGTGGACAGGAAACACTCCTGCCCATCGCCAGCCCCATAGCCCAGAGCTGCCCCAGACAACCCAGTGTGACGGAAGTGCTTCAAATAACAGGCACACACCACAAAACTGGGCGTGGACATTAGCCTTCCCTGCAACCTCAGCTGAATGTCCCAGAGCTGGGAAGGGGGAGCAGTGTGAATTAACAGAGCCCCATTCAGCCATCATTTGAGCAGACTGGGAGCCTCCCAACACAGCCCAGCAGCCCAGAACTGCCCTGGGGGGACGGCACTCACCTGTGACATAGCACAGTCATCCCTCAACAAAGGACCCGGGGTGCACAGCCTGGAAGAGGGGCCCACTTGCAAGTCTCAGGAGCCATACGCCAATACCAAAGACTTGTGGGTCAGTGGCAGAGACAAACTGTGGCAGGACTGAACTGAAGGATTAGACTATTGCAGCAGCTTTAAAACTCTAGGATCATCAGGGAGATTTGATTGTTAGGGCCACCCCCCCTCCCCGACTGCCCAGAAACACGCCCCACATACAGGGCAGGCAACACCAACTACACACGCAAGCTTGGGACACCAATTGGGCCCCACAAGACTCACTCCCCCACTCACCAAAAAGGCTAAGCAGGGGAGATCTGGCTTGTGGAGAACAGGTGGCTCGGGGACGCCACCTGCTGGTTAGTTAGAGAAAGTGTACTCCACGAAGCTGTAGATCTGATAAATTAGAGATAAGGACTTCAACTGGTCTACAAACCCTAAAAGAACCCTATCAAGTTCAGCAAATGCCACGAGGCCAAAAACAACAGAAAATTATAAAGCATATGAAAAAACCAGACGATATGGGTAACCCAAGCCCAAGCACCCAAATCAAAAGACCAGAAGAGACACAGCACCTAGAGCAGCTACTCAAAGAACTAAAGATGAACAATGAGACCATAGTACGGGATATGAAGGAAATCAAGAAGACCCTAGAAGAGCATAAAGAAGACATTGCAAGACTAAATAAAAAAATGGATGATCTTATGGAAATTAAAGAAACTGTTGACCAAATTAAAAAGATTCTGGACACTCATAGTACAAGACTAGAGGAAGTTGAACAACGAATCAGTGACCTGGAAGATGACAGAATGGAAAATGAAAGCATAAAAGAAAGAATGAGGAAAAAAATTGAAAAACTCGAAATGGACCTCAGGGATATGATAGATAATATGAAAAGTCCAAATATAAGACTCATTGGTGTCCCAGAAGGGGAAGAAAAGGGTAAAGGTCTAGGAAGAGTATTCAAAGAAATTGTTGGGGAAAACTTCCCAAATCTTCTAAACAACATAAATACACAAATCATAAATGCTCAGCGAACTCCAAATAGAATAAATCCAAAAAAACCCACTCCGAGACATATACTGATCACACTGTCAAACATAGAAGAGAAGGAGCAAGTTCTGAAAGCAGCAAGAGAAAAGCAATTCACCACATACAAAGGAAACAGCATAAGACTAAGTAGTGACTACTCAGCAGCCACCATGGAGGCAAGAAGGCAGTGGCACGATATATTTAAAATTCTGAGTGAGAGGAATTTCCAGCCAAGAATACTTTATCCAGCAAAGCTCTCCTTCAAATTTGAGGGAGAGCTTAAATTTTTCACAGACAAAGAAATGCTGAGAGAATTTGCTAACAAGAGACCTGCCCTACTGGAGATACTAAAGGGAGCCCTACAGACAGAGAAACAAAGACAGGACAGAGAGACCTGGAGAAAGGTTCAGTACTAAAGAGATTCGGTATGGGTACAATAAAGGATATTAATAGAGAGAGGGAAAAATATGGCAAACATAATCCAAAGGATAAGATGGCCGATTCAAGAAATGCCTTCACGGTTTTAACGTTGAATGTAAATGGATTAAACTCCCCAATTAAAAGATATAGATTCGCAGAATGGATCAAAAAAAAATGAACCATCAATATGTTGCATACAAGAGACTCATCTTAGACACAGGGACACAAAGAAACTGAAAGTGAAAGGATGGAAAAAAATATTTCATGCAAGCTACAGCCAAAAGAAAGCAGGTGTAGCAATATTAATCTCAGATAAAATAGACTTCAAATGCAGGGATGTTTTGAGAGACAAAGAAGGCCACTACATACTAATAAAAGGGGCAATTCAGCAAGAAGAAATAACAATCGTAAATGTCTATGCACCCAATCAAGGTGCCACAAAATACATGAGAGAAACATTGGCAAAACTAAAGGAAGCAATTGATGTTTCCACAATAATTGTGGGAGACTTCAACACATCACTCTCTCCTATAGATAGATCAACCAGACAGAAGACCAATAAGGAAACTGAAAACCTAAACAATCTGATAAATGAATTAGATTTAACAGACATCTACAGGACATTACATCCCAAATCACCAGGTTACACATACTTTTCTAGTGCTCACGGAACTTTCTCCAGAATAGATCATATGCTGGGACATAAAACAAGCCTCAATAAATTTAAAAAGATTGAAATTATTCAAAGCACATTCTCTGACCACAATGGAATACAATTAGAAGTCAATAACCATCAGAGACTTAGAAAATTCACAAATACCTGGAGGTTAAACAACACACTCCTAAACAATCAGTGGGTTAAAGAAGAAATAGCAAGAGAAATTGCTAAATATATAGAGACGAATGAAAATGAGAACACAACATACCAAAACCTATGGGATGCAGCAAAAGCAGTGCTAAGGGGGAAATTTATAGCACTAAACGCATATATTAAAAAGGAAGAAAGAGCCAAAATCAAAGAACTAATGGATCAACTGAAGAAGCTAGAAAATGAACAGCAAACCAATCCTAAACCAAGTACAAGAAAAGAAATAACAAGGATTAAAGCAGAAATAAATGACATAGAGAACAAAAAAACAATAGAAAGGATAAATATCACCAAAAGTTGGTTCTTTGAGAAGATCAACAAGATTGACAAGCCCCTAGCTAGACTGACAAAATCAAAAAGAGAGAAGACCCATATAAACAAAATAATGAATGAAAAAGGTGACATAACTGCAGATCCTGAAGAAATTAAAAAAATTATAAGAGGATATTATGAACAACTGTATGGCAACAAACTGGATAATGTAGAAGAAATGGACAATTTCCTGGAAACATATGAACAACCTAGACTGACCAGAGAAGAAATAGAAGACCTCAACCAACCCATCACAAGCAAAGAGATCCAATCAGTTATCAAAAATCTTCCCACAAATAAATGCCCAGGGCCAGATGGCTTCACAGGGGAATTCTACCAAACTTTCCAGAAAGAACTGACACCAATCTTACTCAAACTCTTTCAAAACATTGAAAAAAATGGAACACTACCTAACTCATTTTATGAAGCTAACATCAATCTAATACCAAAACCAGGCAAAGATGCTACAAAAAAGGAAAACTACCGGCCAATCTCCCTAATGAATATAGATGCAAAAATCCTCAACAAAATACTTGCAAATCGAATCCAAAGACACATTAAAAAAATCATACACCATGACCAAGTGGGGTTCATTCCAGGCATGCAAGGATGGTTCAACATAAGAAAAAACAATCAATGTATTACAACACATTAAAAACTCGAAAGGGAAAAATCAATTGATCATCTCAATAGATGCTGAAAAAGCATTTGACAAAATACAACATCCCTTTTTGATAAAAACACTTCAAAAGGTAGGAATTGAAGGAAACTTCCTCAACATGATAAAGAGCATATATGAAAAACCCACAGCCAGCACAGTACTCAATGGTGAGAGACTGAAAGCCTTCCCTCTAAGATCAGGAACAAGACAAGGATGCCCGCTGTCACCACTGTTATTCAACATTGTGCTGGAAGTGCTAGCCAGGGCAATCCGGCAAGACAAAGAAATAAAAGGCATCCAAATTGGAAAAGAAGAAGTAAAACTGTCATTGTTTGCAGATGATATGATCTTATATCTAGAAAACCCTGAGAAATCGACGATACACCTACTAGAGCTAATAAACAAATTTAGCAAAGTAGCGGGATACAAGATTAATGCACATCAGTCAGTAATGTTTCTATATGCTAGAAATGAACAAACTGAAGAGACACTCAAGAAAAAGATACCATTTTCAATAGCAACTAAAAAAATCAAGTACCTAGGAATAAACTTAACCAAAGATGTAAAAGACCTATACAAAGAAAACTACATAACTCTACTAAAAGAAATAGAAGGGGACCTTAAAAGATGGAAAAATATTCCATGTTCATGGATAGGAAGGCTAAATGTCATTAAGATGTCAATTCTACCCAAACTCATCTACAGATTCAATGCAATCCCAATCAAAATTCCAACAACCTACTTTGCAGACTTGGAAAAGCTAGTTATCCAATTTATTTGGAAAGGGAAGATGCCTCGAATTGCTAAAGACACTCTAAAAAAGAAAAACGAAGTGGGAGGACTTACACTCCCTGACTTGAAGCTTATTATAAAGCCACAGTTGCCAAAACAGCATGGTACTGGCACAAAGATAGACATATAGATCAATGGAATCGAATTGAGAATTCAGAGATAGACCCTCAGATCTATGGCCGACTGATCTTTGATAAGGCCCCCAAAGTCACCGAACTGAGCCATAATGGTCTTTTCAACAAATGGGGCTGGGAGAGTTGGATATCCATATCCAAAAGAATGAAAGAGGACCCCTACCTCACCCCCTACACAAAAATTAACTCAAAATGGACCAAAGATCTCAATATAAAAGAAAGTACCATAAAACTCCTAGAAGATAATGTAGGAAAACATCTTCAAGACCTTGTATTAGGAGGCCACTTCCTAGACTTTACACCCAAAGCACAAGCAACAAAAGAGAAAATAGATAAATGGGAACTCCTCAAGCTTAGAAGTTTCTGCACCTCAAAGGAATTTCTCAAAAAGGTAAAGAGGCAGCCAACTCAATGGGAAAAAATTTTTGGAAACCATGTATCTGACAAAAGACTGATATCTTGCATATACAAAGAAATCCTACAACTCAATGACAATAGTACAGACAGCCCAATTATAAAATGGGCAAAAGATATGAAAAGACAGTTCTCTGAAGAGGAAATACAAATGACCAAGAAACACATGAAAAAATGTTCAGCTTCACTAGCTATTAGAGAGATGCAAATTAAGACCACAATGAGACACCATCTAACACCGGTTAGAATGGCTGCCATTAAACAAACAGGAAACTACAAATGCTGGAGGGGATGTGGAGAAATTGGAACTCTTATTCATTGTTGGTGGGACTGTATAATGGTTCAGCCACTCTGGAAGTCAGTCTGGCAGTTCCTTAGAAAACTAGATATAGAGCTACCATTCGATCCAGCGATTGCACTTCTCGGTATATACCCGGAAGATCGGAAAGCAGTGACACGAACAGATATCTGCACGCCAATGTTCATAGCAGCATTATTCACAATTGCCAAGAGATGGAAACAACCCAAATGTCCTTCAACAGATGAGTGGATAAATAAAATGTGGTATATACACATGATGGAATACTACGCGGCAGTAAGAAGGAATGATCTCGTGAAACATATGACAACATGGATGAACCTTGAAGACATAATGCTGAGCGAAATAAGCCAGGCACAAAAGAGAAATATTATATGCTACCACTAATGTGAACTTTGAAAAATGTAAAACAAATGGTTTATAATGTAGAATGTAGGGGAACTAGCAGTAGAGAGCAATTAAGGAAGGGGGAACAATAATCCAAGAAGAACAGATAAGCTATTTAACGTTCTGGGGATGCCCAGAAATGACTATGGTCTGTTAATTTCTGATGGATGTAGTAGGAACAAGTTCACTGAAATGTTGCTATATTATGTAACTTTCTTGGGGTAAAGTAGGAACATGTTGGAAGTTAAGCAGTTATCTTAGGTTAGTTGTCTTTTTCTTACTCCCTTGTTATGGTCTCTTTGAAATGTTCTTTTATTGTATGTTTGTTTTCTTTTTAACTTTTTTTTCATACAGTTGATTTAAAAAGAAGGGAAAGTTAAAAAAAAAAAAAAAAAGAAAAAAGACAAACAAGGAAAAAAAAAAAAAAAAAGATGTAGTGCCCCCTTGAGGAGCCTGTGGAGAATGCAGGGGTATTCGCCTACCCCACCTCCATGGTTGCTAACATGACCACAGACATAGGGGACTGGTGGTTTGATGGGTTGAGCCCTCTACCATAAGTTTTACCCTTGGGAAGACGGTTGCTGCAAAGGAGAGGCTAGGCCTCCCTGTATTTGTGCCTAAGAGTCTCCTCCTGAATGCCTCTTTGTTGCTCAGATGTGGCCCTCTCTCTCTGGCTAAGCCAACTTGAAAGGTGAAATCACTGCCCTCCCCCCTACGTGGGATCAGACACCCAGGGAAGTGAATCTCCCTGGCAACGTGGAATATGACTCCCGGGGAGGAATGTAGACCCGGCATCGTGGGATGGAGAACATCTTCTTGACCAAAAGGGGGATGTGAAAGGAAATGAAATAAGCTTCAGTGGCAGAGAGATTCCAAAACGAGCCGAGAGATCACTCTGGTGGGCACTCTTACGCACACTTTAGACAACCTTTTTTAGGTTCTAAAGAATTGGGGTAGCTGGTGGTGGATACCTGAAACTATTAAACTACAACCCAGAACCCATGAATCTCGAAGACAGTTGTATAAAAATGTAGCTTATGAGGGGTGACAGTGGGATTGGGAATGCCATAAGGACCAAACTCCACTTTGTCTAGTTTATGGATGGATGTGTAGAAAAGTAGGGGAAGCAAACAAACAGACAAAGGTACCCAGTGTTCTTTTTTACTTCAATTGCTCTTTTTCACTCTAATTATTATTCTTGTTATTTTTGTGTGTGTGCTAATGAAGGTGTCAGGGATTGATTTAGGTGATGAATGTACAACTATGTAATGGTACTGTAAACAATCGAAAGTACAATTTGTTTTGTATGACTGCGTGGTATGTGAATATATCTCAATAAAATGATGATTAAAAAAAAAGTTATCACACAAAAAAAGTTAATTACAAAGCTACAGTAATCAAAACAGTATGGTACTGCAGCAAAGATAGATACATAGACCAATGGAATCAAGCCCACACATCTATGGTCAATTCATTTTTGACATGGGTGCCAAGTTCACTCAGTAAGGAAAGAATAGTCTCTTCAACAAATGATGCTGGGAAAACTGGATACCCACATGCAGAAGAATGAAAGTGGAACCGTACCCCATACCCTATATAAAAATTAACTCAAAATAGACCGACAACCTAAATGTAAGCACAAAAGCTAAAAACTCTTGAAAGCAAAAACAAGGAAACAGCTTCAGGATCTTGTATTAGGCAATAGATTCTTAGACTTTATCTCTAAAGCATAAGCAATAAAAGAAAAAAATAGATAAATTGGACTTCATCAAAATTATGTACTTTTGTGAATCAAAGGACATTGTTGAGAAAGTGAAAAGACAATGAAGAGGGAAAAAAAAAGAAAATGAAGAGAATGGGAGAAAATATTTGCAAACGTATACAGGCATACCTCAGAGATACTGCAGGTTCAGTTCCAGACCACCACAACAAAGCAAATGTTACGATAAAGCCAGTCACTCAAATGTTTTGATTTCCCAGTGCATATAAAAGTTATATTTACACTTCACTGCCGCCTATTAAGTGTACAATAGCATTATGTCTAAAAAAAAAAAAAAACAATGTAAATATCTTAATTAAAATACAGAGACATGAAGTGAGCTCATGCTGTTAGAAAAATGGTACCAACAGACTTGATCTACACAGGGTTGCCACAAACCTTCAATTTGTAAATAAACGCATTATCTGCAAAATGCAATAAAATGAGGTATGCCTGTATTTGATAAGGGTTTACTATCCCAACTATATAAAGAACTTATGTAACTTAACTAGAAAAAGACAAAAAAAAATTTTAACTAGGCCAAAAACTTGAATAGATACTTCTCCAAAGATATGCAAATAGCTAATAAGCACATGAAAAGATGATCAACATCATTAGTCATTAGAGAAATGCAAATCAAAACCACATTAAGATATCATTACATACCAAGCATAATGGCTATTATTTAAGAATAGTAATAAACAGAAACTAACAAATTCTGGCGAGGATGTAGAGAAACAGGAACCTTAGTATACTATTGGTACAAATGTAAAATGGTACAGTCACTGTGGAAAAGTTTGGCAGGTCCCCAGAAAAGTTAGACACAGAACTATCATATGACCCATCAATCCCACTTCTAGGTATATACTCAAAAGAAATTAAAGTAAAGACTTGGACAATATTTGTAAACCAATGTTCACAGTAGCTTTATTAACAATAGCCCAAAGGTGAAAGCAGCCCAAGTGTCCAAAAACCGATGAATGGACACAATGTGGTACATATAGTGTAGAATATAACTGAGCTGTAAAAAGGAATAAAGTTCTGATACATTTTACAACATGGTGCCTCAACTCCTGCTTGAGTTGGAAACTGTGAAGACATCATGCGGAGTGAAATAACTCAGATTCAAAGGGACAGATATTGTACGGTTCTACTCATATGAAATAACCAGAATATGCAAATTCATACAGGCAGAAAGTAAAGTACAGGTTAGCAGGTGGGGGTGCTGAGAAAATTCCGGTAATGGACAGAGGTGAGAGTAGCACAACATTGTGAATGTGGTTAACCCCACTGAATTGTATGCTTGGGAGTGGCTGAGATGGGAAAGTTTACGATGTATGTGTTTCCACAATTTAAAAAAAAAGAGAGAGAGACTGAAGAGACAATGACAATTAAATGCAATACATAATACTGGACTGGATCTAATAATGGAGGAGAAAATGTTCAAAAGGACATTATTGGGACATATGAAAAAATCAGAATACAGTCTGTAAGCTTTATATCAGTGCTAAACTTTTTGAACTTGGTAACTGTATTTTGGGTAGTTATATAAGAGAACATCCTTGTTCTTAGTGTTTAAGAAGCACGATGTATATAACCTACTCTCAAATGTTTAGAAAAGAGAGACAGGGACAGAAAGACTGATACAACAAATTGGCAAAATGTTAGAAGTAGGCATATCTGGGTATCTGGGTAAGGAGCATGCTGGAGTTCTCTGTGTGGGTTCTGTGTTATCTTTGTAACTGTACTGTGAGTTCAAAATTATTTCAGAAAAAAAAAATTCCTACATGCTCTTACTTCTGCCTGGAACACCTCCCCCCATTACCACCCCAACCCTTTTCAGATAACATCATTTCCTTGGTTAACAATTCTGTTCCCATCCCCAAACTAGATACATTTCATACCTCCCTAGTTTTAGCCTTGGTACCTGTTATCACAATTACAGTAAATTATTTGTTGTACTATACTGTAAGTTCACTGCCATATCCCAACAGCCAGCCCAATAACTAGTGCAGAGTAGACATCTGATATTTAAATTATGAATGAATAAATAAAAAAATGAATGCATGAATGTAATAAATGTGATTAAACACCACAAGTCTATTGCTGTCATGAAATGGAAGGTCATATCAACAAGTTTTCAAATGCTGATGCTTTTGGTTCGTAAGGATATTCAAATATCTCCCAGGTGTTTTAAAAGTTTCTGTATCATAAGCTTTGAATTCCTCAAGCCAGTCAACCAACACTCGCGTAGCAAAGCAAACATAATACAATGGTGATTAAGAGAACAGATTCCTGAGTCAAAAGGATTGTCTCCGCTCTGTCATTTACTAGCTGGGAAGTCTGAAACTCAGCTCCTTCATCTGTAAAATGGAGGAAATAACAGCACATTTCCTATAGGATGGCCATGAGAATTTAAAGATTGTGCCTGAGATAAAGTCAGCCCTCAATGCATCCGTTATTACTGTCATTGAAGATTACTTATTTTGTGCCATGCACCATACTGGATTCTTGTAACAGAACACTAACAGACATGGCCCCAAGTATCATTTATACCCTAAGTATGTACTGAGAAACTACCGTATACCAGATATCATTTTTGTGGCCCCAATGAAGCTTGCACTCTTGAGGAAAAGAAAATTCCCATTTAACAAAAACATCTTGGAGACAAAGAGTGTCATGGGGAGGGGGCAAGGCAAGATGGCGGAGTGGTGGGATGTGGAATTTAGTTACTCCTCGAGGGCAGTTGGTAAATAGCCAAGAACTGTATGAAACAGTGTTTTCAGGGTCTTCAGTGACCAGTCATGCATCATACACTAGTCTGGAACAGGTGGAACAGCTGAGATCCCAGCGAAACCTGTAAGTTTCCCTGGCAAGGGGATGGCGCCCCACCCCCACCCCAGACATGGCAGACTGTCTTGGAGCTGGCTCCCCAAGGGAAAAAGTAACAATCTGTGCTGGGAGCAAGAAGGGAGGCTCAACCCAGCCTCAAATGCCAAATTAATTAACCAATTAATTAACTTTTGGAGTTAGGGGTGTTCGGGGTGCTGGAGAAGGGCTGGGCTCCAGGAAAGGGGGGCACAAAGAAGTGGGCATCCAGTTGGGCTCTAATTCGGTGGCTCCAAAAATGCTTGCTTTTTTTTCTACTTTTTTTCCACTTTTGTTTTCTTGCTCTCTGACTCATCTTTTTACAATTCAATAGCACCCTGGCAAGGGCGGAATAAAAGATGCTGGAGTGTAACTATCCAGGTGAAAGAAGTAATAGCTGACTCCTTATCTTTCCACAATTCAATAGCCCTGTGAATAAAAGGGGCTAAGAGAGTAACTATCCAGGAGAAAGAGGTAATAGCCTAAAGCGCACGTGTTTAAATCCTCTATACTGAAACTGACAAAACTTGGGGGCTGGGGAAAGGCCTTAAAAAGGGATTTCTTTTTTCTTTTTGTTTTTTTTTTTTTCCTTCTTTTTTTTTTAAATAACTATTCTAAGTAGCTCTTTACAGAAAGCCTCAAATATTTGCAACTGGCCTCTGGAATCAGGCAATGGAGAGCTGAGATAGGTCTGACAGACAAAGCAATGAACCTAGTGGGGGAGACAATTCCTTAAAGGGTATAATGTCCCCAAGAAAAGGGGCGGGGGGGCATGGTCCAGCTCATGTTCTGGAAAATAGAAACCAGCTTCAGTCAGCCACACCCCTGACAAGGATAGAGTCTGCAGAGAACTAAAGGCACCCTACCTCTTTACACTGGTGGGGAGCTGTGGGCTGACGAGCACCACCTGCTGGACAGGATAGGAAAAGCACAGTCTAGAGGCACAGGACAATCTCGAGCTCAGAGAAACTCCAAATCCTTCTCCGGACACCTGGGCATCTCTGGACTGGAAAAACCTGAATGGGGTTGAACATATCTGAGGAGATCCTCTCACAAAAAGGCTACATAGAGGCAGGGCGAAAAAAAAAACAGAAAAATAAGAGGTGAAAAACTCTGATCAACTAAACAGAACTTAAGTTAGAGGTCTAGAGTAAGCTGAACTGAACACCAAAGGTTAGAGAACGAAGCCAGACAACAAGAAAACCCTTAGGTAAAAGAGTGAAAATGAGCTCCAGAATAAACTAATCAAGAAAGTCAGATGCCTAGACAGCTTAAGATAACAAGCCATACTAGGAAACATGAAAGTACGGACCAGCCAAAGAAACAAACTAATAGTTGAACCAATACCGGAGTTCAGACAACTAATGCTAAATAAATTCAATGAACTGAGGGAAGATATTACAAAAGAGATAAAGGATATAAGGAAGAGAGTGCATGACCATAAAGAAGTCAGAAACTTGAAAAAAACAAACGGCAGAAATTATGGGAATGAAGGGAATAATGGAGAAGATGAAAAAGACAAATGCTGATCCCTTTGCAATATGACACAGCTGGAACTCTGGGTATCTGTGTGACACCTGAAACTCAGAGCTAGAGCTCGGCAGCTATAAATGTCAGTATTACCTCGTGCAGCAACTGGTAAAAAAGCTGAAAAAGAGTTCGGACTTCAATTAGAGATATGAATGAAGCAGATCTGGTTAGGACCAAGGCAAATCAGACCAAAGGGTAAAGGACAATAGTGACTGTGTTTTAAAACTTCAACTTCTGTGTGAGACCAAGGGAAGAGATGTTTATTTGGTGCAAGATCTATATTTTCCGTAGTATGCTAAATAATTTAACTTGCACAGTCAGTTTATTCAAATACCATGATTACATGGAACTTTGAATAGGAAGTGAGATCTGGTAGATTTGTACAAGTTAGTGTGAAATAGCGATACATCCAAAAGGAATTTGGGCAGAAAATAAAAATATATATGCAGGCCCCCCCCCCCCCCCGAGGAATTGGGGGAAAATGCAGAAATGTCAGACTTCCCTGCTGGGGTTGTTGCTGATGTTCTCACAAACATTGAGGACTGACAGTTTGGTATGCTGAGCCCTCTATCTTGGGGACTGCCCTTATGAAGCTTGTTACTGCAGAGGAGAGGCTAAGCCTGCTTGCGATTGTGCCTAAGAGTCTCCCCCAGGGTACCTCTTTGTCACTCAGATGTGGCCTTCTCTCTCCAGCTAAGCCAACTTGGCCCTCCCCCCTATGTGGGATCTGACTCCCAGAGGTGTAACCCTCCCTGGCAACGTAGGATATGACTCCTGGGGATGAACCTGGACCCAGCATCATGGGATTAAGAACATCTTCTAGACCATAAGGGTGAAGCAAAATGAAACAAAATAAAGTTTCAGTGGCTGCAAGATTTCAAATGGAGTCCAGAGGTCACTCTGGTGGGCATTCTTATGCACTATATAGATATCCCTTTTTAGGTTTTAGTGTATTGGAATTGCTAGAAGTAAATACCTGAAACTATCAAACTGCAACAATTGTATAACTATTTAGCTTACATGGGGTGACCATGTGATTGTGAAAAACCCTGTGGCTCATACTCCCTTTATCCAGTGTATGGATGGATGAGTAGAAAAATGGGGACAAAGAATAAATGAAAAATAGGGTGGGATTGAGGGGGGGGTGATTTGGGTGTTCTTTTTTATTTTTATTTTTTATTCCTATTTTTATTCTTTCTGGTATAAGGAAAATGTTCAAAAATAGATATGGGTGATGAAGCACAACTATATGATAGTACTGTGAACAGCTGACTGTACACCATGGATGACTGTATGGTATGTGAATATGTCTCAAAACTGAATTTTAAAAAAATGTAAACCTGGACACCACATTTCAAAATAAATGATTAAGACTGTACTGTTGAACTGTTTAAATAAAAAAGAAAGAAAGAAAGAAAGAAAGAAAGGAGTATTATGGGTCCAACTTTTTCCCTCACAGTCAAACTAATATTTTCTTAAAGAATACCTTGACTTGTTCGAAACTAGGATAAACCACTCACTCACTATTGCTCACTAGTTATCAGAATCCCTCTCCCTTTCTTCTTCTAGGAGTAAAATACCCAGTCATAATGGTTTAGCAATATTTAAGGATACAGGATAAAATTACTTCACAGAATGCAGGAAGACTGATGGTCACTGTTTATCCCTGCTAATGATTTCTACAATGAAGCTTTAAGACATCATATGCAATTTTACTGATAATCCATATGGTTGAGCCCAGTGAATGTCAAAATAGGTAACTGTAAAAAATCAATATCCTTGATACTTGGAGGCCAAAATACCTTAATACAAGCCCATTAACTTCCTGTTTTAAATACTTAAAAATATAAAATACATATCCTTTATAGAAAATTTTAAAATTATAGAAAAGCATAATGAAGAAAATATCCATATTCAATAGGTTCCTTTCAGGGTACACTCTTCTAGTCTTTGAAAATGCACTGCTAATAAACAGATCAAGATTTTCATTCAGTATGTCAAAAACAGGTCATCTTACCACTCTAAACAATGTGAAATAACCAACACACTCATTTGTACCCAGTAGACAGAGTTAACTTTTTAAGATATAAACATACAAAATCACTCCTTTGCTCAAAACCATTCAGTGGTTTCCCATCACACTTGGCTAAAATCTGAACTCCCTGCCCTGGCTTACAAAGCCCTCTATGATCTGAGCCCTGCCTACTTCTCAGATTTTACATTCTATGGATCTCTGCTCTAGCCACACCAGCCTTTTTACTATTCCTTAAAAACTTCACAAGCTAATTCCCACCTCAGACCCTTCTCACTGCTGTTTCCTTCTGCCTGAAATAATCGCACTCCCTCTGCACTCATACCTCTGCACAGATATCATCTCTAAATGTCTCCCTTCCTTCCAGTAACTTACTCTAATTATCACTTACCAATCCCAAAAGTGACTGTTTGTCCCTTATCACCAGACTATAAGTTCCATAAGAGCAGGGCTTTGCTTTGTTCACCGCATGGAACACACTATGTGCTCAATAAACATCTAAATGAATAAATATGTGAACAAATGAATTCTAAAACTGATTATTATTAGTATTTTTAATATTCATTTTCTTTTACATTTTAACATAATGGAACGTCAACTTATTTGAGGAAAAACCATTTTACTAACAAAGTACTTACTTGGTTGATCTGTGTAAGTTCTCAAAGGCACTGCAGAAACTCCCTGTAGGCCATGAGATATTCGACTTAAATGGCCTCTCTAGAAGAGAAAAAAATTTTTCTACTATATAAAATATGAATTCAAAACAAAGAACTACTAAAGGTTGAGGAAAACATAACGATTTTAGGCAAACAGTATTGGATGATGATTGTTAATGTATCTTCCACTGCCACATAGAGGTTACACTATCAATTCTCTGGCAATAACAATCATTTAAACTTTTCAGTCTCAACTTGCATACTAGCTTTTTATTATGAATATTCAACAAACCATCTCATACTTAACCTAATAAAAATAGATTCAATAGTGTAAATTTTATTAATTTTTCAGAAAGCATGGCGTTCATAAATAAAGCTCTTAAAGTTTTAACTTAAGTACCAGAATAACCTACATTATGACAATCTTCTTGTAATTTCTGTTTCCTAACTCTATCCTCCCTTGTATGTACACTCCATATTTACCCAACAATCTATGAATATGTTCCCTAGCCATGAAACAGAAACAGAAAATTAGACAAGGTAATTTAGGAAGATGCATTAGGTAATGTACTCATTCTGGAGCTACTAGTTTTACATTTTACATCCTAATCCCCAAACAATCTCTAAATATGGATGGCCACTATTTCCTTAGGACAGGGAGGCACAAAGAAACAGAACAAACAGCTCCCATCACAGCAGGCAACTGGGAGGCAGTGACAAAACACACAGTGAGGTAGTAATATTCTCTATTCCAAGGCAACTCTTTAACCTGAGGTCAGGACAGCAGACCTAAGAATAGTAGGCTCAGTCAGTCCCGAGTTTTAGTCCCAACTCTCCCGTTCACTAAAAACATGACTGCTAGCAGCATGTTTACTTTCTGAAACTCGGGGTCATTTTTTAAACAAGGAAGCTAGATCACTATATTATCTTTTAAAGTCTCCATCAATACAGTACCCAGACACGATCCCACATATATACAATTCAGCTGTTTTTGATACACTGATGCAAAGGGAAAACTGCAACTGATAATGACCGGCAGCAATTAAAAATACCAGCCACTTGCACGAGCTGAGGGATGGCAAGGGGCCCTAGTTTAAAGTTGCAGACACTGAAGGGACCTTTGAGAAATTCCGAGGATCATGTGTCGGAGGTGAACTGGGTCTGCGCCTTTCAAGCAATGGCCCCAAGGTTACCTGCCCCACTACAGAGTTAGGTCACTCCGGGGCCAGGATCTGGATTAGGAAAAGTGTATGAAAAACCAAACCATACGGAACAAGGATGGCTTATACTTAATCCGCCAAGTCGGCAAGGCCTCTGACTGACCTGCCTCGCC
Source organism: Choloepus didactylus (assembly GCF_015220235.1). Lineage (NCBI taxonomy): Eukaryota > Metazoa > Chordata > Mammalia > Pilosa > Megalonychidae > Choloepus > Choloepus didactylus. The sequence continues at coordinate 86,875,464 of NC_051311.1, forward strand.
CTCGATCCGGGTTTGGAAGTTGTATGTGAATGACTGCTGGCAGAGATGGCCACAACGGGTGGGAGAAAAGGTAGCTCTCCACAACCACGGCCCGGGCCTGCCGCTCGGCTGCCGGTGCCAGTGCCGGAGAACGAGTCGTTGCCTCCGAACCGCGTGCGGGCAGCGCCGAGACCACGGAAAACGGGGCCGAGGGTGGCCCCTTCAGGCCGCTGGCCTTTCCCTACCCCCACCAGAGTTTGGCCGCGTCTCTCACCCCGTCAACCGGCCCCTCCGTGCTTCTGGCTCAGCACGACCACACCCAGTCAGCCCTCACCTTGGCCAAGGAGGAGTACACCCGACTCCAGCTCTGCATTTTCCCACGTTACTTTCCTTTTGGCAAATGCTCTCACAACCGCGAAACGCCTCTACAGCTTCGCCAAGGTCTCCCCGCCCTGCGCATGCACAAGTGCAGTTTATATCGTTGCCCGGGAGCAGCGCGATTGGCCTACACGATCCGGGCCCTCCTTACGACGCGTTCCTTCTATCTCGGCGTCGTGCGCTGTCGTAAGGAGTGTAGTGCTTTGTGGCAATGGGGCGTTGAGAGGTAGGACGTGGAGGTGGCGTCAAAATGTCAGAAGATGTAATAATACTTTGAAGATGAAATAAACAGTCGTCGTTTGCTTTATGTACGGTACAGAAAGTAAAGCTTGGCAAACTGTTGATTGTGCTAGGCATTCCTCAGCATTTTCTAGGCGTTATCTAACTTCATCCATAAAATGGCCATTTCTTGGAAAAGGCCAGAAAAGTTAAAACAGTATCCCCCAGGGTTTTGCAAAGAAAAGATGATTGCAGCCCTGAAGCCAAAACCTTTGGTCTTAACTATTTAACTACTACCCCTCAAGTTAAATATCATATAAGGGATGGTACAGATTGTCATCTTCAGCATCTGCTCTAAGTAGCTGAGCTAACTGGCAATATGTAGAAAACACCATACCTCCCCAGTTCGGAAACACACCTCCCTGGTAGAGCAAATTAGAATGGAAGGGTTGGTGATCATTGTCTTCAAGTCTGAGGTCTTGAGTCTGATTCTTGTTTTGTGATAGCTGTATATGGTGTGGATAAAATTTAATTCTACATTTTATGAATGTTTTCTGCCCAGGCACTGCCCAACTTTCATATTTGTGAGAAAATAAATATTATCACTATTTAGCCACTAAATTTTGAAGGTGGCTTGTTAACACAGAAATAGACAACAGGAACACTCACATTCCCACATTCAGTTGTAATTACACCACTGTTTCTTTCCAATATGGCTCTTCTTACAAAGTCATTTGATATGGCTTTACCACTGTTGCTAGTCCTCATTAGAACATTAATGCTCAAGTACCCCCTAGATATTGCCATTTGATCACAAAAATAGAAATGACTATGCCAAAAATTTCCATTAGCTAGCATATTAGTTTGGCTGCTGTAACAGATTTCCCTAAAATAACAGGATAGAAGTTCATTTCTCTTTCATGTAAGAGTCCATGTAAAAAAGCAGGTATTACCGGCAGCTCTGTCCTGTGACAAAGTTCCAGCTCCTTTTATCTTGTGATCTTGCCATCATCAAAGCCTGACTTGCATATTTTATCATAAGATGACTGCTCTGTCTTATGCCATCATATCCTCATTCCATCTGGTCACAAAGCTACATCTAGCTGATCTGAGAATCTTGGTCTGTTCAGCTGAGTATCTAGCTAAAAATGTATTAATAGTCAAGAAGGGACAAAGAGATATTGGGGGACAACTAGCATCCACAATGACACAGGTTTGGAGAATCCCCTCCTCCTCAGGCCTATGCCAGACTTTGACATCCGGTTCAGTAGTCATCTCCACTTAGGGACCAAGTCATACATTCTTTCTAGAATGTTCAGCAGCTTTTGACCTCCACTCTCTTGCCCAGAATTGCAATATTCTTGTGAAATCACCTCCATCTTTTCCAGCTTTCATTCCCAAATCTCAGAAGCTCAACCCAGTGTAAGAGGTCACGTAGGGAAATAAAAGCCTTACTTCCCCATATCCTTCTACTCTCCTCCCCACCTCTTCTTCCAACTATGCCTTTTTCTCCTCAGCCAGTACAAAGACCTGAATGAATGCCAATTCATGTAAATATTCTGGGATGGCCCACACCAGCAGCTAAAGTAGCCAAAAATTAGACCATAATTGTTTCGTTAACTTGATTTTTTTCACTTAACACTATCTCGTGAGCACTTTCAATGTTAATATTCACCTACCACATTATATTTAATGACTACTTAGTATTTTTAAATGGATGCCCCCTAATTTGTTTAACTATTCCTTATTATTAAGGTTTTTAGGCCACTGCCAATTTTTCAATATTATGAACATCCTGTGGCTAAGTCTTTGCACAGAAAGACTTATTTCCTTGCAATAAATTCCCAGAAGATTTGCTAGGTAAGAGGAAAACCATATTTAAATCTTTTGATACTGTCTTGCACTTATTCCAATTCTTAAGAGTGGTTGCTTTAAATGGATCAGAAGTTCTAACTGCCAGTTACAAATATCCTAAATTAATTTAAATGAGTTAATGGGAAATGAATTATTTATTAAAATCACAATAAGTTAGGCAAGCAAAATATTTCAAAACATGGCCTTTCAAAACACGGCCTCTACTAGTTTAAAAAAAGGAAATTCTAAATAAGCTAGTTGACAGTTCATTGTTTTTTCAGATGCAGTGGCAAGAACATAGGTTTTGCAGTTGAACAGGCAGGTGGACCCTTGCTTCTTCATTTAGTAAAAAAAACATGGAAGATTGTGAACATTTCTTAACTTCTCTGATCATCAGTTTCTTCAAGGATAACATAAGGATGTTATCCCACCCCATAAGGTTGTTGTGAGTATTAAATAGATAAAATACGTACAGAGTCTGGCACATGGTAAGCATTTAACCAACATTAGTTCCCTTCTCCACAAACCTTTCCCTCTCTCCTGTTAAAGTGAATCCTAATTCCTTTTTTCTCCAGTACAAGAAACTCAGTAAGCCTTAAACTAAAATGTCCCTTCATAATGCTAATAGGCCAGAAGTTTAAGTGGTCAACAAAATGGCCACACTTAAGTATTATCTAGGGACAGAGCACAATGGGGATACTCTATCCTCTCAGTTTCCTCTAATGGTTCTTCTTCCTCTAACATCTTAAACCTTGATGTTTCACAAGAATTTGTCTTTAGCCTCCTGTTTTTCCCAGTATATAGAAGCATTTGGGCCATCTTACCCATTTTCCTGGCTTTAACACATATCTGCATACACTGAAAACTCCTTGATCCTTATCTCTAATCTTTACTTCTCTTCTCCAACTCCATATTTTCAACTACCAACCATATCCAACTGGACTGTCCTGAAGGCCCTCCATTTCAATGCTCTAATATCTAAAATATAAAAAATACATATTTTATCCTTTACATTTATGATTAATGATACCAACTGCCCAGTCACCCATAGTAAAAACATTGTAGCCAATCTCAACTCCTCCCTTGATCCCACTATCTAACAAATCGCTGTTTTAGTTGGATTCCCCTAGAAACAGGCCCAGAGAAAAGCATTTGAGTACAAGCAGTTTATTTGAGAGGTGATCCAAGGAAGCACCAGTAAGGGGTGGAAAAGGGATGGAAAATGAAAGGGATGGAAATGAGTAGATTACCACTGTGGGCAACTGGGGCTCAAACTCATTGGGACCTCAGGGAGACTGCATAGAGCATGCTTCAGAGTTTTCCTATCCAAAATATATCTGTCATCTTCCAGCATTCATTGGTTAAGTGTTGCTCCAGGGGCTTTAACTCTCTAGCACTTCTGGATGGCTCCATAGGTGGGTTGAGGGAGCACCAGCAGCCAGAGAAAGCCCTCAAAGAGTCCCTGATGCTTGCAGTGGAAAGATATGGGGTGGGTATGAAGAGAACCAATGAGTACCAAGGGGTTTCAGGCAAGGCATCAATAAGGTCTCCTATAATTATCAAGTCCTATTAATTCCAGATTGGAGAATGAGAGTAAAGGAAGCATTGAAGATAGTTTCAAAGTTTCCAGTTTAGATGGCTGAGTAGACTATGAAACCAATACAGAAATAGGTAACACAGGAGGAAGAGCAGCCTTGGGGAAAAGAAAATGAGTTAAGTTCATTGAATTGGAGGTACCAACTGGACAACCCAGTAGAGATGTTCACAAGTTTCGAGCTAAGAAACTCTAGACACAGACCTGAAAGTTTGCTGGCATTTATATAGTGGTTGGCATGTATAGGATGAACTCACTCAGGAGAACACCTGATAAAAAAAGATCTTATAAGGGAGATTGAAAAGGAGCTGGCAGTGAGACTGTACACACCTCACAGTGTCAGGCATGGGGCAAGTCCCAGTCACTGTTAAATTACTTTTAGTTGAGCTCTGTGGTCCTCTAGAAGAGGCTGTTGTATAAGCAGAGTCCTTCATATGTACTGCCAACCTACTCCAAATTGCCTCAGATAAAGGCAAAAGTGGTGATACCTACACAGTGAGATTTGAGGGATTCTTTAAAGGCCCCTATTCCAAAATATCTCTGCCTCATCCAACAACTGCCCTAACTCCTGGTCTGAAAACTTCCCATTAAGAGATCCATTCCTTTTGTTTCTTTCCCAAGCTTTCTGTATTAAAGTAGGCTCTTGGCTGCTGGCTGTAATTCTCCTCTTATGGAAAAGAGAGAAAGGGAATTAACATCTGTTGAATAAATGTTCTAAACCCTATACTGGTGGCTTTGCATCATTTCTCCATTCAATCTTCAGGACAGCTCTGTGAATTTGTTCATCTATTAAATTTTTTTCTGGATGCTTGGGTGAGTATGGGAGATTATTCTGGAGGGTAGGGAACTGCCCACTGGGAGGGGGGAATGGAGCAGAGTGTATGACAAGTGGTGATCAGGTGCCTGGGAGGGCACAAGCCGAATAAAAAGAAGAGAAGTCAAAGAAGAGAAGACAGGCTTGATGAAGTCCACTCTCTTGCTCAGGCCACCTGACTCTCACCTTGACATTAATTGTAACCACTGTGGTAGTAGCAGTAATAACTGTAATAATAACCTGAATGGTGCTTCCTAGTTTACAAGCTGTCTGCATCCACTCACTCCTTCACTGATCCAGTGGTCAGGTCACTGAATGCCCACTATGTGCTGGGTACTGTGCTAAAAGTTGAGGAGGCAACAGAGAGCAAAGACAGAACCAGCCCCCGCCCTTGTGGAATTTATATTCTAATAGGGACATAGCATTAATCAAATAGTTTCATAATGAAATTTTTAAAAGCATAATGGTGATAAGTGCCATGAAGGAGCATGGTGATCTAAAAGGGGATTTGGCCCAGTTAGGCAAGTCAGGGAAGGAAGTGATGTTTGAGTTAAGATCCAAAGCATGCCTGCCACAAGAGTTGGTCATGGGTGATGGTAAATGCTAATGGAGAGGACATTTCACTGGTAATTATTGCCATTTATCAACTCTTCTTCCTGCTCTTTCCTAAAAAAAAAAAAAAAAAAAAAAAAAAAAAAAAAAAAAAAAAAATCCAAAGCATGAGAAGTCTCCTGGGCAAGGAGGATGGAAACAATGTTCCAGGCAGTATGCATTATTACCATGTTCATTTCAGAGACAGGAAAGAATGGTATGTTGTAAGAAGAACTAGACTGCAATTAGGAAACCTAAGTGCTAGACCTGACTGCTTTTCAATTTCTGTGTAATCTAGTGTAAGTCATTTCTTGAGACCTAAGTTTCCCAAAATTTAAAATGAGGGGCTACAATATCCCTTCTAGGTATAAAGTCTACAGTGCCTTCACACTGAGTTGGAATGGAGAACCACACATTAGTCACAGTAGCTACTGGTAGTTGATGTTTGTTACTTTGGGGGCTGTCCTACATTGGACCCCCTTTCCAAGTCTGAGGGATCCACTAGAGTCTGAGACCAAACTCCACTGTGACACCCAGTTGACCACTCTCCTGGTCCCAGCAGCTAGATCAGGCACAGGATCTAAGCTCTGCCAATTGGATGCTCCCACCAGGACATGAATCGAAAGGAGTGGCACAAAGAAACCATGACAATTTAGAGTTCACCCCACTGGCAGAAGGAGTGGCCTCCAGTGTTGGGGGCAATGGTGGCAACAGCAGTGTTCTGTCCAGACACTTCCTGCGGCAAATCTCAGCTGAGGTTTGGGCCATGTGGCTTCCTGTCAGTTTGCCAAGCCTGCTTCTCAAAACTTCATGTTGATTCTATGGCTGTCTGATAGCCTGCCAATAAATTCCTTTTCTGCATAAGTGAACCAAAGATTATTCACAACCCAAAATTCTGACTGCCACACTACCATGTATTGAAAAGTTACTATGTACCAGACATTTTAATGAATACTTTAAAAATCTCTGCAAGACAGGTGTTATTAACCCCATTTTATGAGAAAGGAAATGGAAGTTCAAGGCATTTAAGTAACATGCCTAAGGTCACAGAGTCGATAAACAGCAAACGCCAATTTGTTTGCCCCTGCTCTTTCCACAGTTCTGTGCGGTATCTGGTTATGACAAGCTGGTGCTAACTGGTAAGCACAGAGTCCCACTACTGCTTCTTACCATCTGAGGTGGAAAACTCCTTCTCCTGCATTTACCTGCCCTGATTGTTTAACCAAGGTTTTCTGGGGCTGAGTTTCACCTTCTCTTATGGGACAAATAAGACCAAATGATTTTCAGAATTACTGCCATTCAGCCCTCTCCACTAGGTACTTTGTGGTTTTATTAAGTAACTGCTTCATTTCCTGTATCATCTATTTTTTTTTCCTGAGAAATTTCGTTTTCTTAGATGCCGCTTAAAAGACAACAACAATGAAACTGAATCAAAATGCTAATCTAAGCCTTTGTGGTTTATTAAATAGGTACTAATGAGTTACAATGTAGTTAACAGTATGTAAGTGAGAAAAATTTAGTCAAAAGCAGCTAATACTGTCTGTCCAGAAGGGGGCAGTGTTCTCTCATTAAGTCACTCCCTCTATAGTTACTTCCAACCAAGAAGGAAACTCAAAAAGCAAATATGCTTTTAGGGTCGTAATGGAGGATTTACCAGTCAAGCTTAAATGCGGTCCTGAATACAAAGATATTGGGCTGTTGATGTGTCATCGTCAATAAATCAATAATTACCAGGTGTCAATTATTGATTACTACTAGGTACAAAATACTGTGCAGGACACTGAAGGGAATGCAAAAAGTAGCCAGCAAATCTCCCTGATTTCAGAAAGCTCACGATTGAGTTGAGGAGCTCAGGCATCCATGGGAGCAGTAAAGAAGTGCCAGACAACAAGACAACGTGGGACCTTCTTTCTCCCCCACACCCTCCCCTCAACCACTATTAGCCAAATGACTCATTCCCTTGTCTCCTTCAAGTCTTTCCTCAAAGGTCACCTTCTCAGCGAGGCCTGCCCTGACTATATATTTAAAATTGCAATACACCCCACCTCTGCCCTCCTCTTTCATTCTCCCTGATCCTGCTTTATTTTTTTCCCACAGCCCTTATCATCATATAACATATTGTGTAATTATTTTATTGTGTTCATTTTATAAAGTTTTCTACTGTCACTGGGATTTTAAGCTCCGCTAGAGCTAAGATTTCTGTCTGTTTTGTTCAGTAACGTATCCCTAGAGCCTAGAACAGTGCCTTGCATGTAATAGGCTCTCGAAATTGCTGGATGATTGAAAGTAAGTTGAACAGATAATAAGTGCTGCAGGAATTTAGAGATGGAAAGATAATAATGGTTTGTGGCGCTGGTGGAAGTCTTTGTGCAAGACATAATTACTTAAATTGGGCTTTGAAAGATGGGTGGGATTTTGATGGAAAGGAGAGGAAAATCCAGGGAGAATGTAATTTCAGAGGCATGGAGACATCTGGGCAAATAGGAATAAAGGGTAAAGGCATAATAACATACAGCATGGTGGAGGGGAAAGGGTTAGGCCTATGGGTTTGAATACTTGTTCTGCAATTTACTTGCTTTTGCCCTTGGACAAATTTGCTAATCTCTCTAAATTGTTTCCTCATATGAAAAATGGAAATAATAATATTTACATTGAATGCTGTTAAGGTACATATATCAGGCAGCATTAGTTGAATTCACTTTCAAAATACATTTTGGCTCACTTGACTCAAGTCTCTGCAGATGTTCTAGTGAATCAGCCATAAAATGGGTTCTGGTTGTGGTCATGAAGTGTGAGTCTTTAAGGAGCTCTAACAATGAGAATGTGTATGACCTTCACACTGTGTAAAATCCTGTCACAGGTGCACTAGCACTGGTCAACAGGGTGACCATCATTGACACTATAAGGCAGGAAACTCGTGCTTAATGAGAGTAAGTCACTTGTTTAAGCTCACACATCTAATAGGGGGTTAAAGTGATACCAATCAAAAGTGGAGGGTTCTCTGCCCAATGAGCTCAAATGACCAATTCCTGAGACACCGGGGTTTCAAACATAGAAATAGTTTATTGCTAAGCATGAAGTAGGAAATCAGACAGCCTAAAAATCTGTCTCCCCCAACTACAGTAACTCTGATAGTTTTATAGCATCAAAAGATGGGCAGGTTTTAGGATAATGAGCACAATAGCTTGAGATGATGAGGTTAAAGATGATCTAATTATTGAATATGTGCAGATTGATTACATGCTTAGTCACAGAACATATGTAAGAAAATGGCAGCCTTAATATGGTGATGAGCATGATTTTTAGTTATCATGAGGGATGGGTCACTTATAGGTTAAAGTTTAATCTACTGTGCATGTCAGGTAAATCCAGTCTGTCCATCAAGATAGTTTAGGAGTTGGGGTGAGTTAGTTCTGGGCTGACTTAAGGTCCTTCCTCAATAAACATTAGGGGCTATCTTTAGTGATCATAAGACTCTAAGGTTGAAAAACAGGTTAAGGGGGTACAAGTGGGGGTCAGTAACAAGGTTTGCACAATAACAAGATAAAAGCTATTTAGTTATACAATCATTATCTGAGATCAAGGCAGCTGGATTACACTTCAGTGGTTTCAGGTATTTCCTTCTGTCTATTCTAATACACTAGAAAGTAAAAAGAAATATCTACATAATGAGTCAGTAATCATAATCATTTCTTAAATTCTAACTTCTCAGTTACAAAAGAAGGAATCATACCCAGGATTTCTGGCTCCAAATTCAATGCTCTTTTCATTAAATGCTTCTCTACCTCTAAAGTTTTTTTATGGGATTTGAACCACAATTATATTGTTGATCTGTTACATCAGTTGAGGAATTCATGATGCCTCTCAAACCTATAGCTGCTTGGACTTTATTCAGTCCTTACTCCCTGAGATAAGAGGAACTGGAGAACTGGAGTGTATCTTTCAAGGCCACTTTCTGCCAGCTTATGAAAGATTTCCTCTTCAAAGTCTTTGTTCTCATAGAATTTAAACCCCTTCAAGTGGAAATGGTACTTGAGGGGAAACGAATTGGAAATACCCTTTACTTATCTCATTCAACATATTTCATTTAACATTTGCTATTAAGAAGAAATTCACCATGCCATTAAGAAACCGAAAGAAAAAGAAGATAAATGGCCAAAACGCTTAAGTGAATAAATCCACATTGAGGTGGGAAGGGTGTTGCTATATCCAAAGACTAATAGAAAAAGAAATAAAGTAGGGAAACTTGTGGCAGGGTATTAGTAAATCCGTTAAGCAGGGAGGAACTGGACCTTGCTCTTAGCTTGACAGGGTATGAAGAGGGACACAGGGGGCAGGTTTATGGCTTTGTGAATGAACTGCATGTAATGAGATTAGATGAAGTGTGGATGCTAGAGATGTAACTACTCTAGGAATATAGCTATCCCTACCCATATTAAGTGGATTCTCTGATGAACCATAACAAAAAACATAATGATGTTTGGCCACAAATCAGGCATTTCTTTTCATTCATTCTCTTGATTTATTTACTAGAATCAAGAAGACAAATGCTCAGAGAGGTAATCTTGGCAACTCATCCACTCTGCCTTTCTGAAAGAATTGCAAACAGCCCCTGTACTGAAGTTATACTTTATCAATATTTTTCTGACAAAATGATACCTAACCTGTTATGCTTAAATGTGCTTCAATCTAACATCTTTCCAGAAACCTTTGCATCTAATCCTTTTAAGTTCATCTTTTTGAAAAGACCATAACAACTCTCCTGCCCCCAAACCAAAATTCTACTCCGCGGTAGGAATTAATCAACAAATCAGAAAGTAATATCCATAGTAAGCCCAGCACTGTGCATAGCACTGTGAGGGATATAAAGATTTGTAATCCTTTTTAATATAATTTTTGTAGACAATTTCAAACACACACAAAATAAAAAAAACCTGTATAATGAACCCTCATTTGCCCATCAACCAGCTTCAAAATGCTCAAATCATAGCCAATATTTTTTTCACTTATATCGCCGACTACATCCCTCCTCTTGTTTTTATTTTGAAGCAAATCCTGGTAGTCATTTCATTAATTAATATTTCAGTGTTTATCTCTAAAATATAAAGATTGTACTTTTAAACATAAGGATTTTTGGAACAGAATGTAAATTTAAATTCCTAAAATATCATCAAATATCCAGTCACTGTTCGAATTTCAAATTAAGATTGTTATTATTGATAACAGCATTTATAGAGTTCTACATATATGTTAGGCAACATACCAAACTCTTTAATCTATAAACAATATGCAATTTAATCTTCACTATGAAGGAGGTAAAATTATCCTACATTTAACATCTGAAGGAAAGAAGCCTTAGAGATTAAGACATATGCTCTGGTCATTGCCTTCAGAGTATGTGCAAGTATAGCAAGAGAGACAAAACCTGCAGAAACTGAAAACAGGAACAATTACAATGGCTTACTGACTTATATGAATAAGAAGGGTTTATTGGGGGAAAAGATTTATATGTGCTGCAGCAGACAGAAAAAAAATCATCCTAGTAGACAGAGGTCTGAGAAATCCATAATCTAAATTATTCATATAGCCCAGGCTCTGGAATAAATGAAAATTCCAAAGGAAAGTCATTTCAAGATGCAGTTGAGGAGGTCTGTGGCCAGAAACGTCAAAAACTGAGTGATCAAAACTGGTTTGGTTTGTGTGGCTGCAGTATGTGTACAACCAATAGGTGGCAGCAACATGCCAGCAATATAAAATGACGCTCCCTCTAACCTTGCTCTAACAACTAACAATGTGGCCTTCTACTCTAAATTGTTCAAATATATTTAATCAGATCTTGCAGTACTCCGACCACTCTAAATGTGACTTAGGGAACACAGAAGAAATAAAAGAGCCTCTAGACAGTGTTTCTCAAGTATGATTCATAAACTACCCCCACTCCCTACGTTACCATCACTTGAGAGACTTGTTAAAATGCTGACTTTGAAGACTTAGTACATCTCTTGAATAAAAGAAGGTAAAATATCTCATTAGTAATTTTTATATTGATTACACATTGAAATAACATTTTGCGTATAATAGGTTAAATAAGGTATATATTAAATTTAAATTCACCTGTTTCTTTTTAGGTTTTAAAATGTGGATACCATAACAATGTAGATTACAAGGGGTGACAGTGTGATTGTGAAAACCTTGTGGATCATACTCCCTTTATCCAGTGTATGGATGGATGAGTAGAAAAATGGGGACAAAAACTAAATGAAAAATAGGGTGGGATGGGGGGATGGTTTGGGTGTTCTTTTTTACTTTTATTTTTTATTCTTATTCTGATTCTGATGTAAGGAAAATATTCAGAAATAGATTGTGGTGATAAACACATAACTATATGATTGTACTGTGAACCATTGATTGTACACCATGGATGATTGTATGGTATGTGAATATATCTCAATAAAACTGAATTAAAAAAAAAAGAAAAGAAAAGAAAAGAAAAAAAATGTGGATACCAGAAAATTTTAAATTACGTATGTGGCTTACATCTGTGTCTCACAGTTGTGGCTCCCATTATATTTCGAATGGACATCTTGCCCAAAGACTAGAGATAGAGCAAATGACAGTCCTGGCCATTCAGAGCAACACATTCCTGTAGTGACTGGTTGAGGAGCTTAGGACACAATTAGAGTGAGCACACGCCTGTTCCCTCTGATGTCCATGTAAATAGATATAGGAACTAAAACCATTGCAGCCACCTTGTACCCATTCATGGCCCTAAGGAGGAGGAGCAAACACCAAGGAATTAGACCAATGAAAGGAGAAAAATGACAACTTGGTGATATTATTTGAATTCTGGATGAAGCCATGCCTGTGCTTAGTTCTATCCTTGTACTGTTCAGTTTTATGAGCCAATACATTCCCTTTTTGCTTACCCCAGTTTTGATTTAGACTTGTTATCACCTGCAACAAAAAGATTCCTAATTGGAACACATTTGGATTTTGCATTGGTGATCTTGGAGAGTAAGCATCAATCAAAAGGAGGGGGGAAGGTCTTAATTCAAGGGATTAAAAACTAAGTGAGTGGTAAGGAAACTTAGGCACAAAATGTAAACATGACATTTGGTGGCAAAAGAAAGATAGGCCAGGGTCTGTTGAAAGGAGAAATGGATCCAGGGAAGTGGGTTTTTTGTTTGTCTGTTTGCATTTTATTTGTTTTGTTTTGGGGAGAATTGAAATAATCTAACTGCATAGTTTTCTCTAGCTTTGGGATCAAGAGGAACAAGGAGCAATTTCCCATCACCCTCTTAACTGTCTAGCCTGAAAGTCTGGGCTTTCCTTACTCTAGAAAGGAGTTGAGACCTCCTGAAGTAGCCCAAGCAACAAGTGATGAATGCCTGACCTATGTTCACAGAGATAGAGAGAAAAGAGATTGAGGAGACAGTAAGAATGCACAATTAAAGGACTGTTGATTGACTGGAGGTAGAGGATAAAAAAAGAGAAAAACAAGCTGACCCTCAGCTTCCTGGCTTGGGAGACTTGATGGATTATGGTGATGCCTTCCACCTACAAGGGATGGGAGGAGGAGCAGATATGACAGGGGATATATTAGACATGCTGATTCATTTCTGTGCTTTCCAAGGGCCCAAGCAAGTGGGATACTGTTTCCCCCTAACATTTTCTTGCCAATCACACTACACTACAATCCCTTCTCTCCCTGCCAAAAGGGCTACTTCAAGAAGCCCTCTGCCTTTAGAGAAGTCCAGATAAGAATTGGACACCAGTCTATGATATAAGCAATCCCTCCCTTCAAGGACACTCATCATGCTCTCCCAGGAACACTTGGCTACCTCTCCACCCACAGCAGCACGAGAGTGGACTTCATGTTTGGCTGCCCAGCAAGTATCCAACCTGCAACGAAGAAGCCAGTATTCCCTTCTCACGCAATACAGTCTGTGAGTGATTCTCTTGGACACCCACTTGCTTTGCGTGGGGTTAGGAAGAAACTTCCCAATGGATAGAAAGATGAACTCACCACCACGAGGACAAGAACTCTTGATTCCTGCTCTCCACAGATCACTTCACCTTCCCCAGGCCTCTCCTTGTTTGAAAGATGAGTAGGGTAGGAAAGGTAGCTGATGCAGTAGGGCTGTTTATGCTGCCAAGGAAGAATTTCATATTTTTTGGTGGCTTTATTAAGAATGTTGGGTATAAGGGCTTTTTAGTTTTTCCCCTGGGCTCCAATCACCAGTGGGCTAGAATAAATGAATGAATCAAACTTTGGTGGACCTGGGAAAAGAGTATTCCAGGCAGAGAGACCAACAATGCAAAGAACCCAAGGCAGGGTTTGAGGATGCTTGTTTGAGGTTGATTTGTTTGTTGAGGATGTTTGTTTGTTGAGAATGCATGTTTGAGGATCAGAAAGGAGGTATAAATAAAATGACACCTTTTTGTTTTTTCTTTTTCCATCAATGTATTCTCCCACTCTGAGACTTCTGAGCATCAGTTATCTATTGCTGCATCACAGACCACCTCTAAAATTCAAGTGGCTTAAAACAACACTGACATATTTCTCATGATTGTGTGGGTTGGCTGGACTTAGCTGGGTGATTCAACTGTACCATACGATGTCACTCAAGAAGTTACATTCAGCTGAGAGCTTGGCTGGGGCTGGGATGTCCAAGATGGTCTCTCTCACATGTCTGGGGCCTGGCTGCTGCCTCTACAGCTTCTCCATATGGCTTCTCTCTCCCTGTCATCTCTCATCATTCAGCATTCTGTTCAGCAGTCTAGCCCGTGCTTCTTTCTATGGTATCTGACTCTACAGAGGTGATAACTCAATTTCTTGGCCTAGAAAATTCCATGAGACACTTCTATTGCAGTCTATTACTAAATGAAGTCACAAGCCGAGCCCAGAATCAATGTGGGAGGGGAAACAGACTCTGCATCTTGATGGGAGGAATGACAAAGAACTGTGGCCATCATTAGCCTACCACACTCTGGAGATACCAAAACTACAGGTTAGTTTTCTGAACACCATGCTGCTTCATTACATATGCCTTTGGACATAGGATTCCTTCTGCTGGAGTGGTCTTTCTTGCTCCTCCTCCCCCCCATAAATCTTTAATTAGTTTCCTTATTAAATTGGTTTGCAATTCTTTTTATACCCTGACAGTGAGCAGTCACTGGATATGGGCAATGACCTTAGGCTGGGCAGCTTTCTTCAGCCTAGGACAATCTCAGCAGTGGGAGAAGTAAGTTCTTTATCTTGAATGGGGATCTGTGTGTCCCAGTATAGTGTCCACTGCATTCCACTGTCTCCCCCCATCTCCCTTGTGGTTCTGCCTTAGATAATCTCCTGTTTTTGGCTAGCCTTATTGGGGACTGTTGCCTCTGAGCCCCAGCCCAGTCATTGGAATGGTTACTCTTTTCCCAGTCTTGCCTGGGTTTTCAAATCTTTCCTGTACTTAGACTCCCTGCTTTCATTTGTCACATATAATCTCTGGCCCAGCTAGTTCCCCCTTGTTGTATCTCCTTGAAATTTACCCTTTTCTCAAACTGTGGACAAGTAAAAATGTATTTTAAGTGGTAAAAGAAAAAAAAAAAAGCCTACAATACTCTTAGGTAATTCTTTAGGTTAAGCCTGTTCTCACTTATCAAGGTAGTAAAAACTATTACAGCCTACGGAATAGCTGATAACTCAGTCTTGAAATTAATTCTCTTTATCACAAAATATTTGCAGTGATACCCAGTTGTTTGACCTACTTGGCTTGTTTCATTACTGTGACAAAACTCTACTCATAATCAATAAATTCATGCTTTTTGTTCCATAGCCAAGATGGCGTCAATCACGTCTGTCCCTCAGCTGTCCCATATCTTAGTTGAATGAGTTGGCGCTGACACAGATATTCTCAGTTTTGTTACTGGAAATCACCATGTCACAGAGCAGATTCAGAGCCAATCCCAGTAAAAAACAGTTTTAAATAAAATAACACAAGAAAGCCCCAAGTGACCCCTGTTGGGGATTAATCGTGTCCCCCACATAAGGCATGTTCAGGTCCCAACCTCTAGTCTTGTGAGTAAATAAGACATTTGAAAATGTTATTAGTAAAGGTGTGCCAAAAATGAATGAGGATGGGTCCTAATCCAATATGGATAAAGTCCTTATAATTATGCAAAGGAAATTGGACACAGAGAGAGCAAAGCCATGGGGAGCAGCCAGAAACTGGAAGTCAATAGAACCTGGAAGAGAAAGGAGAAGATCCCACCATGTGAATTGCCATGGGACAGAAAACCAAAGGAACCCCAAAGAATGCTGGCCAGCCAGAAGCTATGACCCTGGGATGAGGCAAGCCTTCTAGCCTCTGAAACCATGGGCCAATACATTCCTGTTGTTAAGCCAACCCATTTTGAATGTTTTGCTCTAGCAGCTGGGAAACTGAAATACCCCCTTCTTCCGTTTCACCCCTTTTCTTTGGAAGCCACAAGTGCCCTAAGATGTTTGAGTAATCTGCTTTTTTAGAATGGGGTGAGGGGAGAACTGGTGACCAGTGGCCTTGGAAATGGCCTTAGGTACCACTGGAATCTCAGGCCTCTGTCTGCTTATTGCCTGATCCACAATAGGAATCTGATTGCTTTCTTTTCCTGTTGTTCTGTCTTGTCAAAGGACGTAAACAATTCAGGCAGGGATTTAGGACCACTTAGAAATGGTTGCAATGATTCAATCATGGCATGATACAGAGAAAGGAGCCTTTATAGGTCATAAAGTTTGCTCCATTTATTTTATTTTTTAAATTTTAAACAGATTTATTGAGATATAAGTCACATACCATATAATTCACCCATTTAAAGTATACAATTTAATGGTTTTTAGTGTCTGCACAGAGAATATAACCATCACCACAGTCAATTTTAGAACATTTTCATCGCCTCAAAAAGGAACTCATTCCCTTTTGCTGTCACCCACCCTAGCCTTTCCCCATCCTTCCCCCCACCTGTAAGCAATCACTCATCTATTATCTCTATATAGATTTCCCTATTCTGGAAATTAATATAAATGGAATCCTATAGTATATGGTCTTGTGTGACTGGCATTTTTCACTTAGCATAATATTTTCAAAGTCCATCCATGTTGTCACATGTATCAGTGTCTCATTTATTTTAATGGATGAATAATTTCCCATTGTTTGGATGTGACACATTTTGTTTACCCATTCATCAGTTGAGGGACGTTTGGGTTGTTTCTACTTTAGGGCTATTATGAATAATGCTGTTATGAATAATCATATACAAGTTTTGGTATGGATGTATGTTTTGGTATCTCTTGGGGATATACGTAAGAGTGGAATGCTGGGTCATAGGGTAACTCTATGTTTAATATTTGAGGTGCTGCCAGACTGTTTTCTGAAGTGTCTATACCATTTTACATTCTGACCAGCAGTGTGTGACAGTTCCAATTTCTCCACATCCTTGCCAACGCTTGTTGTCTTTTTTGGGTCTAGTGTGAAGTGGTAATTCATTGTGGTTTTAATTTGCATTTCCCTGATAACTGATGATACAGAGCATCTTTACATGTATTTATTGGCCATTCATATACCTTCCTGGGAGAAATACGTATTCAGATCCTTTCCTATTTTTAATTGGGTTATTTGTCTTGCTCCTTTGCCTTTACAATTTTGAAAACTGAGGCTTAAAAATGTAAAGTGATTTCCTTAAGAGGTCTTACAGCTACTGAATATCAGAGTCAGCAACATAACTTATTCCCTTCATTTCAGATGAACATATTGGTAACATTTCTACCCTGAATTGTGGAATCATCATAAGGAAATTTTACAATAGTAAATACAACGTATAACAGAAAAGCTCTATATTTCACTGCAAGACTTCATGTGTCAACTGTCCTCCCAAGTAACTTGATGGCATTTTTTTTTTAATTACAAGGACCACATTAATATTGCATGTAACTTTTACATTAAAAGCCAAGACTTTGGGGGGAGATTTAGAAGAAATTTCAACATTGGATGCATAGTGTGATATGGGGAGGAAAATAGGAAACCTGTGGTTGGCTGTGGTTAGGCATGAACTAAGCAGTGGTACAGCTGACAAAGGAAACACCTCATTTCCTTTTCTTGAATTCTTCATGTGTCTGGCTTAATTTGTAATCTAGTATCCTAGCTCTGGCCTCTCTCCCAAGTTCCAGGTTCAGTTCTTTTATCACCTGCTGGATATTTCTATTTTCACAACCACATTATAAAACCAAAGCACCCAGCAGTTCTCAAACCATATCTACCATTATCCCCATCAAAGTATATTTCATCACCTACGTGACAACTCCAATTGTATGTCCCAAAGACAGCTCAAATAAAACTTATGCTCCTATGCACCCCCACTCTCACCCCCACCTTGGCCCTGCCATGCCTTCTGTTAATCTCACCTACCTCACTGAATGGCAAGACCAGCCCTACGATGGCTTGAGCCCCAAACCTATTAGATCTTCTTGATCCCTCATTTCCCCTCTACTTTCAATCCTTCAGAAAGACTTGATAAATCTAGCTCCAACTATATCTCAACTTCTCCCACTTCTTCCCTCCATTGTCAGCCCCACGTAAAGCCATGCCACCCACACCTATTGCCTAAAATACTGTAAAAGTCTTCTAAATGTTTTGTTTCCATTTTTGGCTCTCTCCAACACATTCATAAACCAGCTATGCTGGTTTGAATCTGTTATGTACCCCCATAAAAGACTATGTTCTTTTAATCCACTCTTGTGGGGGCAGACAACAAGAGTGGATTAAAAGGTTGGGTGGCATCTTTTGATTGGATTATTTCCATGGAGATATGACACTGCCCATTCAAGGTGGGTCTTAATTCATTTACTGGAGTCCTTAAGAGAGCACAGGGAGAGAGAGAGAGAGAGCCCATTGCTGACACAGACCCAGATGCTTGGAGATGCAGACAGAAAAATGTTTGGAGATGCTAAGCTAAGAGACAAAGCCCAGAGATTGTCCTGGAGAAGCTAAGAGAGGACCACCACTGCCCTCTCGCCCCCCACCCCAAATGCTTAGAGTGAAACAACCTGGGAGAAACCAGTAAGGATGCACAGGGGCTGAGAGAGAAAAGCTGAGAGAGACAGAAGCCCAGAGACATTTCGGAGAAAGCCGTGGAAACCAGAAGCTAAACTTGGAAGAGGACCAGCAGACTCCGGCCATGTGCCTTCCCATATGACAGAGGAACCCCAGATGCCATCAGCCTTTCTTCAGAGAAGGTATCCTGTTGATGTCTTAATTAGGACATTTTCATGGCCTTCGAACTGTAAATTTGTGAACTAATAACCCCCACTGTAAAAGCCTATCCATTTCTGGTATATTGCATTTCAGCAGCTTCAGCAAACTGGAACACCAGCACCAAGAGTGATTTTCTTCAAATGCAAATTAGGTCAGGTTATTCCTCTGCATAAAAATCCTTCTCTGGCTTATCATTGTGTGTAGAATAAAGTCAGTGTCAATCTATTTACTACAGCCTTGTGTGGTATCACCACTAACTGCCCAGAATGAATGCTAACTTCTCTGCCATTCACTCACCACTCCTTAACTTTTTGGTCTCCTTTCACTTCCTCAACATGCTAAGCTCATTCGGGTTCAGGATCTTTGCATAGGTTGAGACTTGTGCCTAGAACTGTGTTTTTCCCTCTGACTGACTCCTTCTCATCTTCTAGTCTTGGTTTAAATATCACTTTCTTGGGGAGGCTTCCCCAACCACCCTTTTAAAAGTATGTTCCCCTATTATGCTCTAGCTCAGCACCCTGTTTCCTTTGTAGCACTTGTGGCAATTTGTGATTATTTTGTTTATGGGTTTCCTTATATTTTCTATGTCTTGACCACAAAACTGTAAGCTCCAAGAAGTGCAGGACCTTGACCATCTTGTTCATCTTTTTATCTCTAACTCCTAGCACATGGCCTGACACATAGGAAGCCCTCATTAAGTACATTTTGAATGGATGGATGAATTAATGCCTTTTTACTTCTCTGCATCCTCACAGGCGATTGTAAACTCTGTGAAGGTGGCAACTCTGTCTTGTCATCAATACTTCTGTCCCCAGAACCTAACACAGTGCCTAGCACATAATGATTGCTCCATAAATATTTGATGAATTAAAATAAAAGGTAAGAAGAGAATGATAAGACAAGCCGCAGACTGGGAAAAAATATTTGAAAAATGCATATCTGATAAAGGGTTGTATCCAAAATTTACTAAGAGCTCAAAACTCAACAAGCAGAAAACAAACAACCCAATTTAAAAATTGGCAAAAGATCTGATACCTCACCAAAGAAGATATACAGATGGTAAATAAACATGTGAAAAGATGCTCAACATCATGTGTCCTTAGGGAATTGCAAATTAAAATGAGAAACCACTACACACCTATTATTAGAATGGTTAAAACACAAAACACTGACAACACCAAATGGTGGGGAGGATGTGGAGCAACAGGAACTCTCATTCATTGCTGGGGGGAATGCAAAATGGTCCAGCCACTTTGGAAGACTAGCTGTTAGTTTCTTAGAAAATTAAACCAAGGCTTACCATATGATTCAGCAATCACATTCCTTGGTACTTACCCAAATGAGTTGAAAACTTATGTCTACACAAATACCTGCATGCAAATGTTTTTAGCAGCTTTATTCAATATTACCAAAACATGGACACAGCCAAGATGTCCTTCAATGGATGAATGGATAAACAAAGTGTTGGATATCCATACAATGGAATATTATTCAGGGGTAAAAAGAAATGAACAATCAAACCATGAAAAGACATTAAAGAACCTTAGATGCAAATTGCTGAGTGAAAGAAGCTAGTCTGAAAAGGGTACATATGGTATGATTCCAACTATATGACATTCTGGAAAAGATAAAACTATAGAAAGAGTAAAAAGATCAATGGTTGCCAGGGATTCAGAAGGAGGAGGGGGATGTATAGGTGGAGCTCAGGGGATTTTTAGGGCAATGAATGATACCATATGATACTGTAATGGCAGATACATAGCATTATGCATTAGTCAAAACGCATAGAACTGTACAGCACAAAAAGTGATACAATCGCTAATGTAAACTGTGGACTTTAGTTAATAATATAATAATGTATCAATATTAGCTCATCAGTTACAACAAATGTAACACACTAATGCAAGATATTAGTAATAGGGGAAAGTATGGTGGGGAGAGGAGGTATATGGGAACTTTATTTATTTTAAAAAGTAATTAATTCAGCAGGTGTTATTCCCTCACAATGGATTAAAATAATAATTCATATTAGTGTAGTACTTTTCAGATTCCAAAGCACTTTCATATACATTATCTCATAAAAACCTAGTGAAGAATACATTATTAGTATTAGCACCTTATTAATCACATTTTATGAATGAAAAATTGCACTCAAGATAAACAATAAGCCAAGAATTCAGGGCTTGAATACAGGTCTTTAAACATCAAACAGTATGGTATTTCCTCTAAACTCCATTGCCGCTCTGTTCACCAAAGCATTTCCAAAAGAACAAATTCTTCTTCAACTCCAACATACACACAGTCATTAAAGTGTTAGCTATCCCTTTAAAACTGTATGCATGAATAAATTTCAGGCTTCTGGCTATCTGTTGAACATCCTGAATAAAAGAATTATTCTATTGTTGATTCCTGCCATTCTCTGTTTTACAGGAAAAAATATGAGTAACTTAAGGCTTCTTTTTACCCTCTAGTATGTATCTATCTATTATCAACTTTTGATTTCAAAGGCAAGAATTTTCTATAGGTTAAGGTACATGGTTTGATGTTGATCCCAGACAATCACTTCTTCTTGTGAGCCAGGGTTATAGCCCTACTAGGATAGAGTAGTAAGATTGGATGCTAGACGGATAAAATTACAATACTAGTGGTATCCAGCTCCTCCACTCTCTTGTTAGTCTTGAAACTTGACAGCACTTTTTTTATGAACTGGATAGATACCCCCTAGGCACAGCAAATAGGGTAGAGGTGTCTTCCTTTCCTCTTTGCCAGGGATCTCAATCCTGTTTGCACTTTAGAATCAACTGGAGAGCTATTTTTTTTTTAAAGTACCCCTGCCAGGGTCCAGCCCCCAGAGATTTATGAGTCAATTAGTCTGAGCTGGTGCTTGGACATTGATATTTTTTAAAATTCTGTAGGTGATGCAATATTAATAAGTTCTAATTGTCTGGAGCTGCATTTAGCAGCTGACTTCTCCTGGGCTTATAAGGATGCAGCTTTGCTCTCAAGTAAACATTCCTCCCAACCTTATCTAGGTTCTTTAATGGCCCTTGATGGTCCTGGCCAGCACTATCTCTCCCAAGTTCAATGACGCTGGACTCTGGGCCTCTGGCTCAGAACCTGCTCAGGCATTTGAGCGGATTCCAGGCAGCCTCTTAATAAAATCACACACACTGCCTTATGACCTCTGTATGATATAAGATATGATATATATAGGCAAGATTTCAGGTCTCTTTATTTTCCATATCAGGATATAAACATTATCCACTGGCACACCTGGAATTTAAACCAGATGGATCTATTTTTCAATCAATAACAGAATATCTATACTTCAGGAACTGCCAAGGAATATAGTCTGGAAATGTCTGCTCTCCAGTGCTCAAATAAAAGTCTGACTGAAATCTAAATCAAAGTTCGAGGCCCATGTGGATCACCTGTCATTTAGATTCTATATGGTCCATCCCTTCATGGAGCAAGCAGCCAGATAGAACTACACCCACACCATTGGCTTACATTTCTATGGAAATCCCATTATCATGCTAACAGCTAATATTATGCCTTGGATTTTTATAGTAAATTAATAAAAGGAATATCCACAGTACTACTGGTCCTCCAATTTTAAGTAAAACTACGTTTGAAGACAACATCTCTTTTGCTTAGTGGATAATATCAATGATTTTGCTCATTTTATTCAGAGAGCAAACATTTATTAATCACTTCCTTTGGGTAGGTAGGTACTCATCATACATAGACATATAATGAGGTAAGAGTCTATATTTCCAAGACTTCACAGACTGGGGTAGAAAATTGACTTGTAAACAGATCATTACAACACAATGAGCTGGGTGCAATAAAAGGGTTTAGGACAAGGTGTACAGAGCAGGGCCCAGCTCCAACTCAGGCTGGGCAGTCAGAGGAAGCCAAAAGGAAAGAGAGAGATTAGGCAGGTGCATAGTTCCTCCAAGCAGAAAGTTTGCCCTGAAATTTTAGAAAGGTATTTCTGAGAGCAGCTTGGAGGTGGGTTTATTCAACACACATGTATTGTACGACACTCACCAGGAACCAGGCAATGTTCTCAGTGGTTTATGTATAGTAACATATTTAATCCCCATACCACCCTTTGAGGTAGGAACTATTATTATCCCCAGTGAACATTTGAGGAAACAGGTACACAGAGGTGAAGCAACTTGATTGAGGCTATATGGCTATTAAGTAGCAAAGCCAAGATTGAGACCTAGATGGTTTGACTCCAGAATCCACACACTTTACCACTGTGCTCTACAGCCCTTCAGAGGGAGAACAGGGGGATAGGCCAGGTAGGCCAGTTACAGACTAACATATTAGTCCAGGTGAGGGATGATGGCAGCCTAAACCAGAGGTGAGGCAGTAGAAGATGGAAATAAATGGATGTCCTGTATTCAGGAGGTGAAAACAACAACAACAAAATTGATTGAAGCTCACTCTGACTTCTAGCCAGTGCTGATTTATCTAAGGTAGTCTGTGAAGGCCTCTCTAAAGAGATGTGAATTGAGACCCAGAAGATGAGATGGGGGCAGCCATACAAGGATCTGGGGGAAAGAGCAATCAATAGAAGGAGCAGGAGGTGTAAAGGCCCTGAGAAGGTCTGAGCTTGGTGTGTCCAAGGACAGAAAGAAGGCTGAAGGGATGGAGAGCCAAGGACCAAGTGGTACTTGAGAGAGCCGGGAAGGAGAGCTGTCACATAGGTTTGAGAGCTCAAGGCAGGAGTATGGATTTTGTTGTAAATGGAAGCCTTTGGAGAGTTTTAAACAAAGACTGAAGTAATTTGGTTTACACTTTATAAAGATGTCTCCAGCTGCTGTGTGGTTGATGGACTATACAGAGCAGAAACCGGCTAAGTGTAGAGGCAGGGAGATGTGTTTGGAAGCTTTTTCAGTGAAGAGAGAGTTGATGTGACTTGAACCAGGATTATGGCAGTACAGATGGTGAGAAGTGTTGGAGTTTTCTACTTTTGTGGTATGGCAGAAAAAAGAAAGAAAAATAATCCCCAAATCTGTTAAAATTTTAGGACTTATTTTAAAAGCTTTGACTTTAAAAACCTCATTTGTCCAAATCAGGGAAAATACACAAAGGTTTAAAACTCTCCCTATAACATAAAATAGGTTGATAACTAACCTGAATACTGCAGGTGAACAAGTCTTGATAATCCAGGTCAAAATATACTAAATTTGGGGAATTTGTTATTTAGACTCACTATATACACTGACCAAGTTAAAGCCATTAGCTTAAAGCCATTAAAAGTTGTGGGAAAAGCAGACAATGAGCATGCAAAAACCATAGGACAGATGCGTTCACACAACACCCAAATTTTAGAGCTATAATACATTGTTTGCATTCCAAAGTAGAAAATTGCTGAGACTGTACCTAGTCAAGGTCATACCACAGCTACACTTCTGAACTTTTGGCTTAGAGAAAGGAAACAGGAAACATTATAAAGTTGAGTCAGAAACATACTGAGACTCTAACCAGAGCAAAGAATTCTAAAAACCTTCATTTTTTTCTCTTCAACATCCTCCATTCTATCAGGACATTAAGGTCCATGCAAAATAACTTGCTACTGGGTTCTGAGATCATGATTTTAAGGTTATCATTTTGATCTGCATCAGACCACCAATTTTCCAACCAAGACCGTCCTCCCTTATAAATAAAGATCTCAGTTCAGAGGCTGAAGGAATACATCTTAATGGAATGTTCTGTTCCTTCGCTATCAAAGGATTTGAGGACCCTGTTTATTGTGAAACAAGTAACCACCTTCATCCAACCATATATTTCTAATCTCACAGGACAGCCTGGTAAGAAGTTCAACTGCAAAGCTGTGGATGACCTGGGTGAACTCTCAGTTGTTGTTGGTTTGGTTTTATTTTGTTTTATTGAGGTAAAATTCACATAACATAAAATTAACAAACATTTTAAAGTGTACAACTTGGTGGCATTTAGTACATTCACAATGTTATGTAACCATCACCTCTATCTAGCTCTAAGACATTTTCATCACCCCAAAAGGAGTTCCCATACCCGTTAAGAAGTCTTTCCCCATTCCCTCTCCCTGAAGTCCCTGGCAACCACCAATCTGCTTTCTGTTTCCATGTATTTACCTATTCTGGATATTTCATACAAATGGAATCATATTATATTTGACTTTTTGTGTTTGGCTTCATTCATTTAACACGATATTTTTTGAGGTTCATTCACATTGTAGCATGCATGTATGGGTACTTCATTCTTTTTTTGTGGCCAAATAATATACCATTGTTTATCCCTTCATCCACTGACAGACATTTAGATTGTTTTCCCCTTTTGGCTCTTGTGAATAATGTTGCCATGAACATTCATGTATAAGAATTTGTTGGCATGCCTGTTTCCTAGTCTTTTGAAGTGGAATTGCTGGGTCATGTTCTGTTTTTAAGACAGGTTTATACCTGACCTGAAGGCCCTCTCTTCATTGGCAGGCTTTCAGTTAGGGCAACACAAACTGCAAGTTTTGGACAGAGAGTTGATCTGGAACAAGGGTCCGCAGCCTTTCAGAGATGGTGCGTCAGTTCTGTGTTCACTTAATCAGGAATCAGGAAAGTGGAGGAAGGGAATGGGAAAGCAAACAGTACTGTCTACAGGTCCCTCTCCTCCTTGTCACAATGGGGCTGCTCCAGGGGAAAGTGGCTTGGCCAAGGCCCTGGAAAATTCTCTGTGGGGATTAGGAAGACCCCAGAAGAGGTCCTGAGAAGAGGGAGGAGGAGGATGGGAGAACTTCCCTGGATTCCTTCTCATGCCTTTACACAGGTATTTATTCTATATCCCTAGCTCTTGTGCCCAAGCCATAAATACAAGTCTACTGCCTACTGTAAGTCATTCCACAATAAAGGATTCATTCCTTCTGAAAACTTCTCACACTTTAAGAAGCATCTTTTGAAAGTCAAACACAAAGTCACTAGCAACTAGCACTGTAAACACTGCCAATCATCTGTCTAGGTATTAAGTTACATCTAGTTGAGGACCAGAGTAGAACTTAAGAGACATATCTGAAGGAAAAAAGGAGGGAAAGAAGAAGGTGTACTAATTGAAGTGGTATAGTAACAATTTTTCCTCAGGCTTGTCCAAGCCACACTATTCAAGAATGAGCTATTCTTGGTATGCACTCATTTATTCATTAAATAAATATTTTTTGCACCTGACAAATAAGATAACATAGTTCTTGGCAGTAGTAGGTGCTCAATAAATGTTAGCTATTGTTACTATTACTACTAGTATTAGTACTGCTACTACTATTACTGGATGTCAGATGCTATGTTGGGTTCTGAGAGCAGAGAGGCACAAAACCGAGTTTCTGGCCTCAAGGAACTTACAGTCTAGAAGAGGGGACCCATTAATGAGTGGCAGATCAAAACACAGTGTCACGGTGCTGAGCTGGGGTAGACCAGACTTCCATAGCAGTCCAGAAGAGAGGCACTCATTAGGGGTGGGACAAGGATGGGAGCTGCTTCTAGAAAGAATAGAAACCAAGAGGAGTCTTGAAGGACAAATAGAAGTTACCGAGGTATATCAGTTAGATTATTAATTGCAAGTAACAGGAATGGACTCTGGCCATTTTCAGCACACTGAGAAGGTATAGAGAGGACATCAGGTGTCCACATGGTTTCTGGGAAGGCTGGAGAACAAGATTTGGAAAAGCGGTGCCAGTAGGGTGAGGATGCTGTGGGAGGCATGGACATCACAGAGTAGAAACTGTATGCTCTTGCCCCTACCACTACCATGGCCAGAAAGGAGTCTTCCTGTTCTGCTTTCTTGTATTATTACTTTCAAATTCAACACCCAGGCAGATACAGTTGATGGGCTAAGCCTCGGTCACCCACCCACATCTTAGCTACCAGGGTAGCTGGGAAATTGAGTATTGGATCTGTTCAGTCTCTGTACAGGAAGGCAAGGGCTGCCTCCCAGCAAGACTCAAAAGGTGTCCTTACACGTTGGAAGAGGGTTCAAAGGTTATGGCCAAAATGTGACAAATACCTTCTACACCAGGAGAAGCAGGGAGGAAAAGGCATTCAGAGAGAGAGGCCAGGATATGCAATGGCTGACCTGGGGATGAGAGACAACGTGATGCATTTAGAGTACTAGGATAATTCATTTTGACTGGAGCATAGAGTATGAGAGGAAGATATCAAAAGGTAATGCTGGAAAGGTAGGCAGAGTCCAGCTCACAGGAAATCCTTTTATGTTTTATGCCTTCTAAAGAGTTTGATCTTTATTTTGTGAGTGAAGGTATCATAGAGTTTTAAGTTTGAGGGGTTGGAGAGGGGTTGATAGAGGCAGGATGGGGATTGCCAGGGAAGATACAATTTTTTAAATTTGAACTGTGCTCTTATGAGTTTCAGCAGAGAACATCTTCTCTGTATTGTTAGATCGAGGATGTTTATTTAGCTTTTGTGGTCATCTTGTCCACCATGGTTTTTCCATTCTGCCTGTCTTTGTCATCAGGCAGATTCACCTTTCCCAGGTTGCAATGATCACAGAGGTCACTTCTAGGCAGTCAAACTTTATTACATTTGAGGAAAATGTAGACATAGGCAGGTGGAAATTAGCCAATATCACAGAAATTGTATTTGTTTAGATCTGACCCAGGTAAACTGTCAGCTATGGCTATATTTTCCCAATAGTATGAACACTGGCCTGGACCTCAGAAGCAAATTGCTAAAAACACTTTTTCCTGTATGTCTCCTAATCCACAGGAGAAAAGCACACCATGGATATATTATCTGCAGATGTCACAAAGCAAAGTAGAGGTGCGGTGACAATTTTGTTAATTTGGGACTGATGTTCTAATGGAACAGATAGGATTTTGTGGGAATTTAGGAGTAGAAGAGAAATTTCCAGTCACTCTGGAGTGTTGCAGCTCTCTGGCTCTTGGACCAGGAAAAGCCATGAGAATAAAGGACTCCAGGCAAAGTGATGCTCTGGGTGAGGCACCAGGGATTACAGCAGCCCCAGATATTGCTGTCTGTGGCACTAGTGTGAAAAGGCAAAGGGAAAAACTCATCTTTGTCCTCATGGGAGAAAAAAAAGAGAAATAGTAATTCAGACTTGATTCAATTTCCCCTTGCAATTCACCACCTCTCCCCTATGTTCCCCACCATGCTTGCCTACAGAACAAACCATTGCAGCAATCTCTGAAAAATCATCGCCAGCCTCTAGCTAAGGAGGAGGTCATACTCTGGGGTACAGGGTTGACAAGCAGAGGGTGAGAACACCCCTCAACCCAATGAGCCCCCACACATGTGCACCTGTGCTCATTGGGCACTTCACCAAGGCCTGGAATTACTTGGTGGTGATAGACAATAGGATCACAGTAAGTGAGGGCGATTCTTACACAGTCCTTAACAGCAAAGGATGCTGGGATATGGCAATTTCAAGTATAGGAAACCCTGTGATGTGTTTATGAGATCTCAAAAAAAGCTTACAGGGAAAACACTTTGGATAGCTACACGACTGCATATTTGTGTACAGATTTAGAGTTTATGAGTTTTAAAAGACTTTTATCAATTTAAACCAGGATCTAAAAATGGTGACTAGAGTCTTTCTCTGCTTAATGTCTTCAGCTCTGAGTGAGTTATCCAGTTAACTACTGAATCTAGTAAAGATTTCAAAATGTAATTTGTGGGGGAGGGAGGTTATGAATCACATGGCTTGGTTCCTTTTGTAAACCACATTCACTAGATAAATGCCAGGTGTGCACTTAAATTTATTTGCAGAGGAATACCTCAAAAACCACCCTGCTCCTCATCATCATGGGGTGGGGTAGAGTGGGGCTTATGAAATTTCAGTCTCACCATCAAAATACATTACAGTGACCTAGGGAAAACAGGGGCGTGGAATATTTACACAGCCACCAGTTTGTAGACTCAGGCACAGCTGCATGAGCCAAGTTGTTCCTTTTTATTCCACCAGAGTTAGAGACATTCTCTCCTCCAGAACACTCAGGCTTCACCTGAGCAGATGTGCTTGGGGCAATTTAGAGAACAAGTCATCTCTGAGCTCTCCTCTACCTGATACAATTTTTTGAAAACCCGAGTCTCAAGAGAAACGGCTCCCAGCCCACTGGCCCTTTTCCAGTTGCCGAAGCCCACCTGGCTTCTCCTTAGTGCAGAGTCGTTGTATTTGTTGTTCCCTCTTCCTGGAATGCTCTTTAACCAGCACTTCACATAATTGGTTCCTTCTTGACATTCCAGTATCAGCTCAAGTGTCTCCTCCTTCAGTCTGTATCTCTTTATCCTGCTACTTTTACTGGTTTTCTTTTCAAGGATCTGTCAGTCTCCCCTCACTAGAAGGTAAGCTCCAAGCAAGTGCCACCTGTTTTTTACCCTAGGTCTCAGAACAGTGTCTGACCCTAAGTCAGTGCTCAAGAAACATTTGTTGAGTGATTGAATGACTGAACTAATGACTCTGTGCTTAAAGTATCAGTGTATGTTTTCTAGAAACAGATCTCATTTGAAGTCAAGGGCACAGACTCAGGCCTGCGTCTCTATTTTCTTGAGTCTGCATCCTGATACTCTCTTCTTCCCGTCCTCCCCTCCCCTCCCAGTTCAACATCATTTAAGTGAGTAATACTGAGCCTCTGGATGAGGACCTCACCCATGTTAAAGTCCACTTGGTCCACACCCATCACTCTGCCCTACCCTCACTGGAGAGGCTGGGGCTTTGGAAGGGGGGAATGATTTGAAAGGTGGCAAAGTCAAACATCCTAGTATTTGAGGCCTTGGGGGATATTCCAGAGGGAAATAAAGAAACAGCAAATCTTCCCCCATGGTCACATTTTATTACAGTCATCAGATGAGTAAGGCTCAGCCATCATATAGGCAAACACAGGAGTCATTTGAACTGGTTTCCATTCCAGCTTCAGCTTCTGTTGATGCCTTCATCACTGACATGTGTGTATCCCCCAAAGCTGTGCACTACCAAGCACCATGTTCCACTGCCCACAGAGCAACCAAGAACCGGAGGCTGGCTGGTGAAGACACAGAGGGTTCAGAGCTCTGAGCTATAGAGCAATACTTGCAGTGTAAAACCAGCCCATGTTTAGTCTTTTAGGTGTTAGTGGCAGAAAGTTAATTTATCTACTGCCTGCAGCTACTTATTAGTCAAGGTTCTCCAAAGAAACAGAACCAACAGGAGATATATATATATATATGAAATTTATTATAGGAATTGGCTCATACAACCGTGGGGATTGGCAAGACTGAAATCTAGGGCAAGCCACAAGCTGGAAACTCTGATGAAGGTGAAGTTGAATTCCCCAGGCTGAAATAAAAGCAGAAATTCTTTGTTTGGTTCCTGAAATCCCCTGTTCTGGCTTTTAAGACCTCCAACTGATTGGATAAGGAAACTCCCCTCATTGCTGAGGGTAAGCTCCTTTGTTGATGGTAGATGCAGTGAGCCATAGATGTACTCAGCTAACTAAATACAAATTCATCTATGAAATACTTTCATGATAATAATCAGGAGAGCACTTGCTTGACCAAACAACTGGATTCCATAACCTAGTCAAGTTGACACATGAAATTAACCATCACAATCTATTAATCCAAGTGATCACAATTCCCAGGTACCCTATGGTAGAGCTGGAAGACATATAACCTATCTGCCATGCGTGGCAAGGTGAGGTGAGTGAGAAATAACATTTATTTCTTACAGTGTGCCATTTTCTGAGATAGCTGTTTTACTTGACCTCATTTAAGTTACCTATGATCTTCTTTAGCAACAGACTATAATTCATCTCTGGCCAGCCATGCGGCAAATATAGATAGGTTCTTTGGAATATGTGGTATTGTGGAAAATATGAATTCAAATGTACCACTCCCGGGAAAACTATTCAAGGTAGAGATTGGAAGAAGGAATTGACAAAATGATCTGTATGTTTTTATCAATGTAGTAAAAGAATGGTACATGTGGAAAAGAATTAGTGTTTTTGGATAATTTTGACCTAAACTGGGATTTCTCAAGAAGTTTACTCACATATGGCCCTCCTTATAACCACTACCTCATTTCCCTTCTTTATTTTCTCCATAAATCAGGTTTCTGTGACTATCAAAAAAAGTAGGAACTCCTTTGAAGTTTCACTAAAGCAGTTGAAGAGAGATAAACAATCTCATTTCCCAAAAATAAAAGCAAGCTTGCCTTCTCAACTACTCTGACTGAGTTTTTTTCCGGTTCTGTCAGCTGGGGTATTACAGTCTCCACCTGCAGCAGGCCAAGACCGTCCCAGTGCAGTAACAGTGAGAACAACTCACTGCATCTTTTGCAGTTTTTAAAATTAGCCAAGAATGTATAGGGCGGTGTGTGTGTGTTTGTGTAAGAAATTATGCAAGTGAATAGTTATGTCTAATGTATATCATGACAGGATTTCAGTAATAGCATTCCTGACATCCTCAGCTGTCAAACTGGTGGAAGAACTGGAAAAATCAAAGATTTTAATGATATGAAAGAAGAACTCTTCTGCCTCCTTAGCCTCTAAATCAGCCAGTTTCATATTATATATTCCTTTCTCCCTATATCTACAGAAGAAAATAATAATCATCATAATTATTATTAACTGAGATCTTGCTAAGCACCACAAATATTATCTCATTTAATCCTTACATCAACCCCTGTCTTAGTTTGCCAGGACTGTTGCAACAAACACCACAGCTGCTTTGCTTAAGAACAGGAATTGACTGTCTCATAGTTTTGGAGTCCAAAATTGAGGTTTCTGCAGGACCATGCCTTCTTCAAAGCCTGTAGCATTCTGGTGGTTTGACAACAATCCGTAACTCGACCTCTGCCTCATCACATGGCCATCTGTCTGTCTCCTCCTGTCTCCCACTCACTCCTGTCTCCTTCTGTCTCCTTTTGCCTTTGTGTCAAAATTTCCTCTGCTTACAAGGATTCCAGTCATATTGGATTAAGGCCCACCTGACTTGGTTTGGCCTTATCTTTATAGGATCTTCGAAGACATGAGTTCATATCCACAGGACTGGGTTAGGACTTGAACATGACTTTGTGGGGGACATTATTCAACCCATAACAACCCCCAGGAAGAAACTGAGGCTTTAAAGGGTTAAGAAATGTACCCAATGTCACACTGCTAGCAATGGACAGAATCAGGACTAGAACCCAAGTTGCTCTGACTCAAAGCCTATAAAGTCAACCTGTGACCATAACTCCGGCTCATCCGTTATGAGCTTCATCTATTTCCTCTGGCCCCATAACTGTTTTGAACATAGCAGGACAAGTAGCTCGAAGCCTGTTCTGCAGGGTGAGCATACGTCTTGGAGTTTCCAGGACTGCCCTGCTAATTTTAAATATTCTTTTTCCTTGTCCTCAAAAATCACCAAATGTCCCAGAAATTATAAATTTTCTGCAAATAGTAAATAAGTCAATATTATAAAACAATCCACGGGAGTCCACAAAAATCCTTTATCAAACCATATTTCCTTATTTGTGATTCAGGAAAATGTGACCGAGGTACCAATGTGATTTAGCCCCTTAAACATGGTTATGGCAATCTGATGTCTATTTTATCTATTAAAGTCCACCCTGCCTAAATAAGCCAGTTTATGTAACACAAAGCGAAGGATTGGTTAGGTTATAGTCTTGTTCATTTGATTAGTAGGGCTCCTCAAACTGGATGGCAACTCCAGAAACACAACTCAGGAGTTAGATAATGACATTCAAATGCAAAGACATCCCAGATATGTGTCCAGAGACATATGATTGCCATTCTAGAGGCCCTCAAACAGTGTAGCTGAGTTCTGAAGCTTCCAAGTCTGCTGTCATTCTCAGGTGCATAGGCAGGATCTGTACTGAGTGTCAAATTATAGCCTTGCAGAGAAATGTCACTCACCCTGCTTCATCTGATCCTGAACTCTGTAGCTGGAATGACCTGCAGTAGGCACCCCAAACCTACTATAAACCAGACTAGAACTTGGGGATGGCCAAAGGCAGAAGCAAGGGATCATCAATTCCTATCATTAGCTCTCAGTTTGTGATCCAGTTATAATTTCTTCTACTGTTATTTACAAAACATTTTACATTCTCTACCTGTATCCAATCATAGAATCCAATCCAGAAGTGAATGTTACAAATCCAATGAATAAGTAAGAGGGACAGAAAAGAAAGTGAGTCTTAATTACCTTTTAAATAAAACAAACAAGATTTGTGCTTAAAAAACAGTGCTAACTGGGACTTGCATACATCAATGGTGGCAGTTTATTATAAAGTTGAACAGAGACTACCATATAATCCAGTAGTCCCAATCCTAAATATTTAGTATAGAGAAATGAAGACATGCGCACGCACGCGCGCACACACACACACACACACACACACACACACACACACAATTGGTTGGAAATATTGATGGTGGCTTTATTTATCATTACCCCAAACAGGAAACAGCCCAAATGACCTTTGACTGGGGAATGGACAAACTGTGGCACATCTACACAATTGAATATTACTCTGTAATAAAAAGGAGTGATCTACTGATACATACAACATAGATAAATCTCAAACATATTATAAGAAAAAAAGCTAGATTCAAAAAAACACATAATGATTTCATTTATATGACATTTTTGGAAAAGGCAAAAACTACAGAGATAGAAAACATCAGTGGTTACAAGGGTGCAGATGTGGAAGGAGGGAAGAGAACGACTGCAGAGCCATTCTGGGTGATGGTTCTGTATCTTGATCATGGCTGTAGTTACACAGCTGAAGTATTTGTCAGATTCACAGAACTATACATTACAAAGCATGAATTTTGCTGTATGTAAATTTTACCCCAATACATGTGTTCCGGTTTGTTAATGATGCCTTTTCACAAAACACCAGAAATGGATCAGCTTTTATAAAGGGGGGTTATTTTGGATACAAAGTTACAGTCTTAAGGCCATAAAGTGTCCAAGGTAAGTCATCAGCAATCAGGTACCTTCACCGGAGGATGGTCATTGGCATCTGGAAAACCTCTGTTAGCTGGGAAGGCATGTGGCTGGCGTCTGCTCCAAAGTTCTGGTTTCAAAATGGCTTTCTCCCAGGATGTTCCTCTCTAGGCTGCAGCTCCTCAAAAATGTCACTCTTAGTTGCTCTTGGAGCATTTGTCCTCTCTTAGCTTCTCTGGAGCAAAAGTCTGCTTTCAAAGGCCGACTCCAAAATGTTGCTCTCTAAGCTGCAGCTCCTCTCTCAGCTTCTGTGCATTCTTCAAAGTGTCCCTCTTGGCTGTAGCAAACTCAGACCTTCTGTCTGAGCTTATATAGTGCTCTAGTAAACTAATCAA
This sequence comes from Choloepus didactylus, assembly GCF_015220235.1. NCBI lineage: Eukaryota > Metazoa > Chordata > Mammalia > Pilosa > Megalonychidae > Choloepus > Choloepus didactylus. The sequence continues at coordinate 86,909,501 of NC_051311.1, forward strand.
GGTCCCAGCTGAATGGGTAGGGCCACACTTCCATGGAAATTAATCAGTTATCACCTATAATTGGGTGGGTCGCATCTCCATGGAAACACTCAAAGATTATAATCTAATCAACACGAATACGTGTGTCCACACAAGATTGTATCAAAGAATATGGCATTTTGGGGGACATAATACATTCAACCTGGCACAACATGTCTTTAAAAAAAAAGTGATATCCCCTCTTTATAAGACAAACACAAACCCTATTCTATGCCAGTGAGACTATTAGCCCCTGCAATATAATTTTGGATCCATGTGAAGCATATGTCCAAAGGACACTGCTACTTCCTTCTGGCGATTTTATGAATGGTTGGTAACAGTTGTTTCGTTTCGCGCTTGCTCGCTGCACTCTAATCACACTGGCTTTGTACAAGCCTAGCCATGCCGGGCCTGGGCCTTCCTGCCTCAGTGCTATGCGCATGCACCCCCCCACAAAGGTCTGCTCTCCCCCAGCTCCTCCCCTAGGTAGTCCTTTCTAATCCTGCAGGTCCTTTCTCAGAGAGGCTTTCTCTGATCTCCCGAGCTAGGCTGAGTGCCCACTGTTATTCTCTTACACCTTGCCCCATTTTCATTTCATTTCATTTCATTTTGCTTTACTGATCATGATCTTTAACTTTTTATTGTTTGTTTATTGATTTACTTGTTCATTCCCTAAGTTTTTCTGGAGATGGAATCTTGATGAAGGCAGAGACTGTTTTTGTCTTATTCACTATTGTACCTCTAACACAGTGCCTAATAAATGTTTGATGAACCAAGGAGACTAGGTGCTTTGCTTACAGCCACCAGACCAAATCAGCAGAAGCATAAATTGACCCAGCATTGTGATAATCTTCAAAACCAGCAGTGGTTGTTATCTATTCTACCTAGTCATGAGGCAGAATGATGTCCAGTTCCGTGTCGAACTACATCAAAATCCAACCTGCGTGAAACAGCGAGTATTCATAGACATGTTTCTTCTCTCAGTTGCAAGGCTTCTTGGGTGAGTTCCATGATGTTTGGGTTGAATCAAAGAGTGTCTGTTGTGCACTAGAACATAACGGTGATCTGCATATGCTCACAATACCTTTTCCTCTAATATCACACAATGTAGTCAAACACCTCTAAAATATGAATCAGCTTTGATCAATACATTGTGCAACACCTTTTCACAGTTGGTAAATTATTAGTTAAGAAGTTAAAGCCTTTCCTAATGAAAAAGTGATATAAAAAGATAATTCCTTATCTAAACTAGAGTTCAAGACTTACATATTGATTTCTTCTCTGGTAATTATAGGCCAGAAGTTTAAATTGGAGGCTTATGTATTAACTAAGTATTTATCCCCCTGGCTCAAAAACTATGAGTGCAGGAACCACCAAACTGAAGGTTTCTATTCAGAGTTTTCTTAGCCTTATGTCGTTATTTGTACTAGAACCTTTGTATCCACAATTCCCTCTGTCTGGAACACTCTTCCTCCGATAACCTCTTGGCTTACTCCTTCACCTTCCTAGAGACTTTGCTCAGAGGTCACTGTCTCAATAAGGCAGTTCCTGACCACCAATTTAAAATCGCATCCACCACCCTCCCAGCCCTGTACTCTGCATTCCTTTTTCCTGCTTAACTTTTCTCCATCAGACATACTGAACATGTTACTTATTTATTGTGTTTATTACACATCTCCCCTCACCAGAATGGTGTTTTAGTTTCCTAGGCTGCTCTAAGCAAATACCATGAAATGGGTTGGGCTTAAACAATGGGAACTTGTTCACTTATAGTTAGAGTCCAGAAAAATGTTCAAATCAAGATATCATCAAGGTGATGCTTCTTTCCCAAAGACCAGTGGCTGCTAGTGATCCTTGGCTCCTCTGCCACATGGCAAGGCACATGGTGGCCTCTGCTGGTCTCTGCCTTTTCCTCCAGGTTCAGTTGCTTTCAGCTTCTTGCTCCCATAGCTTTTCTCTCTCTTGCTCTCTGCATTCATTCCATTTATAAAGGACTCTAGTAAAAAGATTAAGACCCATCTTGAACTTTAATTGAAGTAGCCTCATCAAAAGATCCTACTTACAATGGGTTCACACCCAGAGGATGGATTAGATTTAAGAACATGTTTTTCTGGGGTACATACAGCTTCAAACCACCACAAATGGAGAGCAGATAGATATACATATATTTTACTCTCTTATTTACTATTTCATATATATATATATATATTTTACTCTCTTACTTACTATTATATCCTCAGAGCCTAAAACAGTGCCTGGAACATAATAGGTGATAGATAAATATGTGTTGAATGAATATTAAGTAGACTGATACAATTTATTATATCCAAACACTTAATAATAAATGAATGACAAAAATCATATCCTGCCCCATTTCCTCTCCAGACAGTATGTGTTTTGTTTTCTCAGTTGGCCATTGTTGGCATGTGGCAGTTTGTAGCTCAGGAGCTGCAAGGATATAAGGTGGACCTAATATTTTTGGGGTACTTGCCATGGGCACCCACTGAATATTTTTTCTGGAGTTCTCAGCACAAACAGTGCAAGTTCAGTTGGAGACAGCATGAAGAGAAGACATTGCCTTGGCTCGAGGACTCACACTGTAATGTCCGGCAAGCCACTAACTCTCTGAGTCTCAGTTGCCTCGACTAAGCAGTACTTGCCCTGCCTCCCTCATCAGGCTGACGTATGGGTGAAATGAGACCCCTTTTTCCCCCAAAACCCACTTTCCCACCTGGCTTACTTTACCCTTGGGGCCCTACTCTGCTGCAAAAATCTGATTAACTAACCAGAGATGATGGGTATTAATAGGTTAATGTGACTGGATAAAAAACAAACAAACATTACAGTAGAGACTTTAGGAGGCTCTATGCCCTCATCTGAAAGAATTTCAGATTAGCCTTAATTCATATTTCAGATTAAACAAGGAAGGGGAGAATTTCAGCTAGGGTGATGGGATGATGATTAATCGTTTTGGGGACAGAGTTTCTTTTGGCATGCCCTAAATTAAACTTCAAAATGATCTATGTAATTGCTGCAGACCCTGGAGAATTATTAATTGGATTCTGCAATTCAGCAAAGTGTCCTGAGCACCTACTATATGCCCGGTACTCTGTGAATAGGAGGTGATGCCTACTTACCTATGAAGCTATGCTTTCTAATGGGCCACGTCCCAAGGTTTACAATCTATTATTTTCTTGCTGCAACAAAGCAAAATAATGGATACCTAGAGAGAGGACCTCCTCTCTGCCCTCAATAAACTCTTGGTGTTGTCTCCAGATTAATAGGCACTCTGTCTCTAACCCTAGGAATATCATTATTATCCTCATACATCTGAAGATACAGTGATTAAAATTTACTTGTGGGTTTTACATTCCTTTCCTTTGTGTCATGTCATCATTCCCTTCCTTTCTGGGTGCTCCTCTCTTTCCCCTATTCTTATGGCACAGTTAGTGAGTGATTCTATGCTGGGAGAAGTGGGGTGCGGCAGTGGTGGTACATTTAAAATCATTATCAATTGCCCCACTGTGCTTCTGTTAAAATTTTGTAGAATCTTTGTGTGGTGTTGGGTTCCGGGTTGAGTTTGTTGCATTCTTGGCCAGTTCAGTCTGTGCTGCAGAAAGAATGTGCCTGATGTGGGCCTGTGATATGTATCTTTGCCCTTTATTAACCCTCTACAAAATAGCAAGGGTCAAAATCTTCCAACACTTCCCCTGAGAGAAGGGTTTAGGTAAAAAAAAAAAAAAAAAAAAAGCATATGGGAGGGGAAATTTTTTCCTTTTTTTAAACCAAACCTTACTCTCCGTCCAGACTCCCTGGATAGTCCCAACACCAAGTAATCATAACACACAGAGCCTCAAGCCCAGATTCTTTCATTCATTCAACAAAAATGAATCGAATTCTTCCTAAGCACCTGCAGATAAAGAGAGAATAGGACAGGCATGGTCCCCGCCCTCCTGGAACTTTTAAGTGAGGAAGTCTGGCAAAATGGTTAAATGCTAAACAAAATGGCAAAATTTTGTTACATATATATGTTATCACAATTTTTAAAAAAAGTAATAAAACAAACAAACCCAAATTACTTCAAGTGCTGAGAAGGGAAAAAGTCTGGTGTGGTGGGAAAGAAAAATGGAGGAACCAGTGTAGAATTGGAGTCTGGGGAGGCGGGAAGGTGCCATGGGCTGTGAGCTGAGGCCTGAGGGATGGAAAGGTGGGAGTTATCCTGCAACGGGGAGCTGGTGCTGGGTTTTAGGGGAGCTTTCGTGCTGGCCCTAACAAGAGAGGAGGCAGGTGAGGCAGTAGCATGGGGTGTTGGGGCAGACTCGGGCAAGTAGGGACTGGAAGAGGAAGAGGCTTGGTCAGGAGAGGTCGGGTAAATTCTCCAAAGTACTCCCAAAATTGCCAACACAGGAACCAACTTGCTCCCAGGGCCTTCAGGCAATGGCTGGTGTGGTGGGAAGTGAAGCTTACCTTTTCTCAGTCTCACATTGATCTCCTCCCTGCAAACAAAGTTCCCATGCTGACTGATGAATCTGAACAAAGAAGCAGAGCACAGAAAGATGGGAGATGTGCAAGAAGCATTTTTGATGTGTAAAACTGAACCATCATGAAAGGGGAAGTTTCGGGTCATGTATGTCGCTATAAGGAAAGCTAGAGGATAAAACATGGGATTGTATAACACAGTGAACCCTGCAGTGGATGATGACTGTGAATAATAGCACAAATATAAGAGTTTTCTTTTATGAACTAGAACAAATGTACATCACTATTACAAGATATTAATAATAGAGTGGTATATGGGAAAAATACACCTTATGCATACTATGAACAACAATTCTGTCATCAATTATAACAAAGATAGGGGAGGGTAAAAGGGATATGGAGTTTTTCTTTTTGGAGTGATGAAAATGTTCTAGAATTGACTGTGGTGATGAAAGCACAACTATGTGATGATACTGTGAGCCAGTGATTGTATACTTTGGATAGACTGTACAAACACATCTCAATAAAATTGCTTTAAAAATGCTAAACCATCAGTTCAATTCCAGTTAAACCATTTTAAGCCAGTTTAAACCAAAAACACACTGTTGGCTACAAGGAACTAGTCACCTGCCCTTGCCTGCTACATATCTCCTGAATTTCTCCCCTTCTGCTTCCTCAAACCCCTTTTATACCCTCAACAAATATCTTGTCCTTTTCTTTCCCCTCTGACTATACCTCCTATCTCTGAATGTGGCATCAGAGGTACATGTAGAAGGTGATAGGCTCCACCAAATTCAGAGCCCTAAAGACATGACAGTCTTTGTCCCTGCTTAGGTGGACTTACTAAGGGATATCAGTGGAAGAGAAATAGAAGCCAACTTTAAAAGAGAGGAGATGCTCCCTGGGCTACTGCCTTCGCTAGACCAGTAGGTGGCCAAACTGTAGGAGAGCCTGCAAAACAGCTCCACAAGGGAGAACCTAAGATGGCGGCTAGGAGAGACAGGGCAAAAAAACACCTCCGTGAAAAACACTAGATAAAAACCAGAAAGTGACCCAGAATACCGGTTACAGCGATGTGCCAGCTGGACAAGGTCTGCTAGTACCACAGTGGCTGTATACTTGGTGAAACCGGGAGTCTGCATTCTGAAATGAGTGAGTAAGCTGGCTGGAAGACCCACAGCCATGCGGCAGTGTGGGGAAGCCAGGGGTTGGCATTTGGAGACCAACTGGTTCTTTAAAAAAAAAAAAAGGGAAAAACCCAGGAGCGGCTGAAATTGTGACAGTGGGAACCATGCAGTAAAACACAGCAGGAGAGGGCTGAGCTGGCCTCTCGGTGTCTGGCCTGGAGGATAGCCCACTGCAGATACCCTCAGGGTCAGGGGAGCGGAGGGGAGAGCCGGAAGCAGAAAGAAACCCCGTGGCTCACAGCTGGCTCCCCGGAGGGCTGGATAAACTCCTGCCCAGGGCCGTGCCCGCAGCTCAGAGCCTCGCCAGTTGTCCCAGAGCTGGGAAGGAGGAACTGTGCAAGGAGGGGGGTTGAGACACCCCATTTGGCCATCTTTTCATCAGGCTGAGAGCGCCCCTGCACGGCCCAGCAGCCTGGGGCTTCCCTTGAGGGACGGCACACATTGGTGACGTAGCACAGCATTCCCTCAGCAGAGGTCCTGGAAGATCACAGCTGAGAAGGAGGGTCTGCTCGAAAAACTGAGGGACGCTATGCCAAGTCTGTTGGTTTGTGGATCAGCAAGAGAGAGGGTCTGGGGCTGAACTGAAATGAAGGCTTAGACTCTAGTGGCGGCCTTGAATCTCCAGGAACCTGGGGGGTTTGAATATTAAAGCTGCCCTTCCTCCCTGGCCACCTGGACACATGCCCCACATTCAGGGCAGACGGCTCCAGCAGCACACCCAAACTGAGTTCACCAACTGAACCCAAGAATCATTTCCCCACGCACCGCGGGGATGAGGTTGAGAACTGACTTGAGGGGTATAGGTGACTTGCAGACGCCATCTGCTGGTTAGTTAGAGAAAGTGTACGCCACCAACTTGTGTTTCTGAAAAATTAGATTGGTATCTTTTTTTACAACTTGAAAGAACCCTATCAAGCAAAGCAAATGCCAAGAGGCCAAAAACAACAGAAAATCTTAATGCATATGATAAAACCAGATGATATGGAGAATCCAATTGCTAACACCCAAATCAAAATATCAGAAGAGACACAGTATTTGGCACAATCAGTCAAAGAACTACAATTGAGGAACAAAAACATGGCAAAGGATTTAAAGGACATCAAGAAGACCATGGCCCAGGATATAAGTGACATAAAGAAGACCTTAGAAGAGCATAAAGAAGACATTGCAAGACTAAATAAAAAAAATAGACCTTATGAAAATAAAAGAAACTATTGGCCAAATTAAAAAGATTCTGGATACTCACAATACAAGATTAGAGGAAGTTGAACAACGTCTCAATGTCCTAGAAGTCCACAGAACAGAAAATGAAAGAACAAAAGAAAGAATGGAGAAAAAAAATCAAAAAAATCGAAATGGATCTCAGGGATACAATAGATAAAATAAAACATCCAAACTTAAGACTTGTTGGTATCCCAGAAGGGGAAGAGAAGGGTAAAGGTCTAGAAAGAGTATTCAAAGAACTTGTTTGGGAAAAATTCCCCAACCTTATACACAATATAAATACACAAAGCATAAATGCCCAGCGAACTCCAAATAGAATAAATCCAAATAAACCCACTCCGAGACATATTCTGATCAGACTCTCAAATACTGAAGACAAGGAGCAAGTTCTGAAAGCAGCAAAAGAAAAGCAATTCACCACATATAAAGGAAACAACATAAGACTAAGTTGTGACTACTCAGTGGCCACCATGGAGGTGAGAAGGCAGTGGCATGACATATTTAAAATTCTGAGAGAGAAAAATTTCCAACCAGGAATACTTTATCCAGCAAAACTCTCCTTCAAATTTGAGGGAGAGCTTAAATTTTTCACAGACAAACAAATGCTAAGAGAGTTTGCCAATAAAAGACCTGCCCTACTTCAGATACTAAAGGGAGCCCTACCAACAGAGAAACAAAGAAAGGAGAAAGAGATATAGAGAATTTTAACAGACATATATAGAACCTTACATCCCAAATCACCAGGACACTCATTTTTATCTAGTGAGCAAGGATCTTTCTCCAGAAGGGACCATAAGCTGGGACATAAAACAAGCCTCAATAAATAAAAAAAAATTTTTTGACTATACTCAAAGCACATTCTCCACCCACAATGGAATACAAATAGAAGTCAATATTTTTTGAACTGTAACTCCACTATTTACTTCCTACATGATATAAATTACACGAACTCTAATGACAAATCAGTGGTTTTAAACTCAGTGTAAAATATGTAATTTTAGACAACTATATAAACGTGGGGGAATGGAGGAGTATAGGAACATAGTTTATGTGTCTTATTGAAATGAAGGTGGTATCAAAGAAAAAGAAGATTATTATGGATTTAAGAGGTTAATTTTAAGCCCCACAGTAAACACAAAGAAATTATCAGAGAATATGACCATAGAGATGAAAAGTAGAGTATGGGTTAAGAGAAATGGGGGAAGGGGCAATGGGGAGTTAAGAAATGAGTGTAGGGTTGCTGTCTGAGGTAAAGGGAAATTTTTAGTAATGGATGGTGGGAAAGAGCATTACAACATTCTAAATGTGATTAATCTCACTAATTGAATGCTAGGGAGGGGGTGGAATGGGAAAATTTAGGCTGTATATAGGTTTCCACAATTGAGAAAAAAAAAAAAGACAGTCTAAATAGATGACAATTGAATGCTAAGGATGAACCTGGATGGGATTGGAGGATGGAGGACAGTAGGCTCAAAGGGACACAGTTGAGACATAAGGAAAAGGAAATATAGAATGTAAGCTTTGTATCATTGTTGAATCTTTTGTACTTCTTAGCTGCGCTTAATGGGATTGCAAAAAAGAATGTTCTTGTTCATGGGAAGTGTATAAGTGAATTATAGTGTTTGTTCAAGGATGTGTGCAGCTAGCTCTCATATGTTCAGAAGACAGAGCAATAGATGATGGATGATAGATAGGGAGGGAAAGAAATAGCGATGTGACAGCATGTTTAAGTTGGTGGATTGGGCTATCGGGGGAGAGGGTCAGGGTATGATGGAGTTCTGTGTATGGAGTTAGTATTGTTTTTGCAACTGTTCCTATAACTTTGAATTTATTTCAAAAACAAAACAAAACAAAAAAAAACAACAAAAACAGTTCCACAAGCTCCTACCCTAGTTGGCAAGTGTTAGCAAACCTCCTCCCTGGAGTTTATCTCCAGAAAATGTTCATCGGGATTCCTCACATCCCTTGGGCACCTCAGGCTTCCACATATAATGTGGAAGAGGCAGATATTTAGCAAATAAGTACAATCAGTAATTCAAAGCCAATTGATATGTGACTTCGAAAGTAGGATCATGAAGTATTACCTAGCACACAGTAAACACTTAAAATAATAGCTGAGCAGCCTTTGGAATTTGTTCTATAGCTACTTGCTAAATTGTAATTTGAAAGCTATACCTTTTTATATATATGCAATATATATAAATATATAATTTATATTACAATATATGTTACAATACAGAAATAACTGAAACTATGGTACTATATTTCACAATAGGGAAATAACTGAAACTATGATACTATAACTCATAATAACTTTGGAAATTTACTATATGTCTACTTGTTAGTCACACTTTGAAAGATATTGCCTTTTTGTGTATATATTATATTTCATAATAAGGAAATAACTGAAACTGTGGAATTGTAACCTATAGTATTCTTTGAAATTTGCTCTCTATTTGTTAAATTGTACTTGGAAAACCATCACTTTTATATATATATATTATATTCTACATTTTAAAAATGTGATTAAAAAATGATAGCTGAATCCTGATAAAGTCAATGTGATTAACACACTGTATTTTTTTTACAAACTCAATTTCTCCTGCACATTGGGGAAAGTGTTTGTCCATTTCAGGTGGGTAAAAAAATTTTCTCTACAGTCTGCCTGGTATTCAACCTTAGCCCTGAGTTAGTGAAAAGAATGACAACCAATTATTGGCTGCTTACCATAAGTAGGAGCCTGGGCTAACCACTCTGCATGGATCATTTCATTTATTTCCACAACAACCCTATGAGGTAGGTGCTATCTACATCTCTATTTTAGAGATGAAGAAAAATGAGACAAGGAGAAGTTATGAAATGAGTGCAGTTTACCTACCTAATAAGTGCTGGAGGTGGGAATCGAACTCAGGTCATTTGATCCAAGACCCATGTGCTCATTCCCCCCTTAAATTACTTAGTGTCATCTACACTGCTGGCACCAGAGGGGACCTGTCATCAGGTACCATGATTTCTTACAGCCCCCTCAGCAGGACCATATAAAGTAGATGGGAAACTATGGGTTACTAATGGTGACCTGAAGGCTGGGAGAGGGGCAGGAGGGGTTTTTGTGTTCCCTTCATGGTGGCAGTAAGCCAGGCAAAGCTCTCCCCACTCATTCATGGAGGTTTTTACTCAAGATTTATGCTTGCCCAATCTTTGACTTTTCAGTTTCAAGAACTGCAGTAAACATAGAAAGGAGGTCATCCTCCCCTACCCCCAATCATAAGGTTTGGTTTCATGCTAATGAACTGTATGAAGAGGAATTGTGTACACATTTGTGTTTGTGAATGTGTGTGCCTCCATGAGTTAGGAAAAGGACAGAAATACTGGCCTCACTCTTCTACTCCATGTTCTCCATTCAAATCACATGCCAAAGGATATCAGTGCAGTGATTTTCCAGTTATTGAGCTTTACCAGTATTGACTTTAATTTTTGCTTTCTTAGATCTCTCTTCTGAGTGATTGTTATAATCAACATAGTCATTACTATACCAAGTCTGTGTTCCCAAAAGACCTGAGCATTTGAAGCCATTGCAAAGTTAACTATGAAGTTATTAGGCCATTTGTAACTATTCCTCGGATTGCCTGGGAGAAAAGCAACCTATTAAAACCCTCCTCCCGCACAGTGCTCTATCTGTTCGGTTCAGAGCCTAGTGAGACCACAACATGACTGAGAGGGTCAGAAGACCATGGTCAAAAGAGGCTTAGATATGCCCTGGCACGAACATAGAAGTTGAAGAACAGTAATTCTTCCACCATCTGCTCCATCTGGAACATCCAAAGGACTGAGAGAAGGGAAGGGGATTCAGAGCTTGTATCTTCTATACCCCATGCACTGTGCTAGGAGTTTTTACAAATATTTTATAATCTAATGGTTGCAATTTTCTAGCTAATGGCTAACATCTAGCACACCGTTCTAAGTGCTTTTACATGAGTCAATTCATTTAAGGGTCTCACAACAACTCTATAAAGCAGATGCAATTATTATCCTCATTTTAAAACATGAAGAAACTGAGTCATAGAGAAGTTAAGTAACTTGCACAAGGTCATGCAGGTGGTATGTGGCAGACTCATGATTGAAACCCATCTCCAGAAACATGGCTCTTTACCACGATACCATATTACCGGTCAGGAGGTCAGAATGAGGGAAACTCAACTCAGAGAGGTTACCTGGTTCAAAGTTGCACAGCTAGAAAGGCAGGGCCAGGGCTCAGAACCCACGTTTGTCTGACATCAAACATCAAACATCTGACATTCTACTGCATCTCACTGCTGCCTTGCTCCTGTGATTGCTGGAACTATTTCATAGTACCATTTAGGAACAAATTCAGAAAAACCCTTCTTTTTCTGTTTCTCTGTTCTTTCTCCTCCCTACTTCAATTCCTTCCTCATGTACTCCTTTCCCCCTTTCTCTTCCTCTCCTCCTCTCCTCTTTCTTTTCCTTGTTTTCCTTCCCTTTTTCCCCTTTCCTTGCTCATGCCTCAGGTTTGCGAATGACATTTGGAATGGGCAATGGGGACTCAAGAGATTACTGAGCCCCAGCGGTCATTAATTTAAGCACAACTTACATAGCTTGAGTAATAGCAAATCAGACTGGAAACCTGTTAATGACTGAAAAATTAAATGCTATCTCAAGCAATGTCCACATGATGAATTGTCCCAATTGTCATGACAAAGGGGCATTTTCAACTTTCATTATGGTCAACTATTGGCCAATTAGATTGGATCATTAAGTACTCACTGAATTAATTTTTAATGACTTCATGAAGGATTTGATTATTGATGTGGAATTTGGTTAACCAAACTATGCAGCCTTGTCCTTAGGCCAGATCCCAGAAAGCTAGCAGGCACAGGTGTGTGGCAACTGCCAACAAAGTTCCTGTGAGGTTTGGTGGCCAGGGGGCAACATGGGTTTCTAAGAGATCCAAAAGGCTTTTTTTACAGAAGTTAGCAACGCCTCAAAGAAACCAGAAAATTCATGCCTGTCTACAACCCTTTTGTTAGGTCACACCACCTTCAGTTTAGGTTCTTGTGGTCTCCAAGAGTCTGAACTTGATCCTCTTCTCTTCTTTAACTACTTGCTCAAATTCTTCCACTCCTTTAAATCCCATCTCTTGCTGATGACTTCCAGATTGATGTCTCTAGGACAGACTTTCAACCAATATTTCTAACCATCTCTCAGAATTCTCTACTTGGCTTGTCACTCAGGCATATTTATTTCCACCAGAACTAAATTCCTTGACCTTTCCCCATATTCTGTTCATGGTATTCATAGGCCAAACAAGCTAAAATTCTTGATTCATTGTGAGTCCTGCCTCTAAAACACACCCCACATTCAGTAGGTCACCAAGTTCTGTTAGTTTATGCAAGGAGATGTCTTTTAGATTTCTCTGCTTCTGTATCCCTATTGCTTCTGCCTTTGTCCATCTTACTGTATCCTCGCACATGATTGTTGCCATAGCCTTATAATGAATCCCTGGGTCTGATTCTGTATTTGCTTTCCTATTTGTTTTCCCTCATAGTCTGTAAGCTCCCTAAGGACAAGAATTGTGCCATATTCACCTTAAGATACAGTTACTAGCAGAAACAAGCTGTTCTCATGTCACTTCAGTCCATTATTCGTGTTGCTGCAGAACTTCACTTTTTATAAATTGATTATCCCTGTATTTCCATAGTTTCCTATCATTTACAGAATAAGCGAAGCACATTCCATGGCATACAATGCCCATGAATTTAATTCTCTACCTCTTTATCTTCCACCATTGAACCCACAGGCTCTGGTTTCCTGAATGTAACATGTGCTTGTGTACCCCCACACCTTTATATGTGCTGCAACTTCTGCCAGAATGACTTCCCCATGCACTGACTCCAACATTGCCTGTAAAACTATTGCTTATCTTTTAAAACCCAGATCAGTGTCTCCTCCTCTGGGTTACCTTTATAGAAACCTCTCCCAAAGCTCTTTCCTCTGCAACGTACACAACTTGATTTTCATTTACATTATGGTGTTGTTTTGCAGGGATTTATTTACCTGTGTCACTCTCCCAATAGACTATGAACTCCTAAAAAGCTGGGGTTCTATTTTATTCACATTTTTTTATTCCACAGCAATAGTAAACATTCAAAAAATGTTTAATGGATGGTTGGGAAATAAATGAACTAAACACTCTCAACTTACAGATGTTGTCTATTTATTCATTGAAGAAGCATTTGTTGGTCATTATTACATACCAGATCCTGCACTAGGCACTTTCAGTACAGTAACAATACAAAACAAACAAAGCTCTGTCCTCACTAAGCTTACATTTTAGTGGGAGAATCATGCATTTAAAAAGAGCACACATAAATAAATACATAATTACCCAGTGTGATTAAGGTTAGGAAAGAAAAGAGCAAGGTTCAATGAGAGAGAATAAAAGGGTGGAGGTCAGCAAAGTCCTCTCGTGAAAGTGACATTGTAAACTGAGATATGAAGGATGAATAAGTGCTAGATGAAGAGTGGAGAGACAACTATTCCAGGCAGAGGCAGCAACATATGCACAGGCATTGAAGCAGTAAACACCTCAGTGAGTTCAAGAAACAGAAAAAGCCCAGAGGCTGAAAAGCAGTGAAATAGAGGGAAGAGGTGTGAGGTGAGGGCAGAGCAAATCATACAGGCTTTGGAATTATGTAAAGGATTTTGAATTTTATCCTTTAAACAACAGGAATTTAAGGCCAGTGATTGATATGACCAGATTTCTGGCTGCTGACTTGAGGACAGATAGGAATGGTCAAGAAGGAAAAGGGAAGACCTGTGGGAATGCCACAGCAGGAATCCAGTTGAGAGCTGATGATGGCTTGGACTAACATAATAGCAGCTGGAATGGAGAGATGTGCACAAATATGACAGATTTTAGGGGGATGGAATGGATAGGCTCCATATGCTCAAACCAAAATTATTTTGTGGAAGGTTAGGTTCACATGTCTGCCTGGTCTGGGTAGAAAAGCTCTAAAATCAATGGGGTAGGACATCAGAGAAAATGGCAGAGTAGGGAAATCCAAGGGCCTATCCTTCCACAGAAACACAGAAAAAACTGGCAAAACTATCAACGTCAGCTTTGTCAGAACTCTGGGAAATGGCTAATGGCTTACAGCAACCAAGTAAACATTTACTCAAGAAAATGGTGGCTGGAACATGGTAGGAGAGCTTTGCGGTGTCTAAAGTTACCCTTGTTTCACTCTCACCCAGCTTAGTGGCAAGTCTTGAAGATGGTAGTGAGTTCTTGGTGTGGGGCTCTGGTACTGGAGAAGGCAGAATGGATCCTGTTCTCATGGAAATGTGTTCTGTGTGTTTTGACCTGTCATTGGCTCCATGTAGAGCCAATGCAAAGGGCATACCTTTGTTTCACCTAACTCAGAACTCTCTCAGGATGGAAAAGGAGTTATGTAGAGGGTGTTCCTGGAAAATATTGAAGGCAAATGAACAAGTGGCTGCTGCCTGCAGCAAGAGTTAACAGCTGGGCCAGATGCCAAAGGCCTGGGAGGAAATGCTGGGAGCAAGATTACTTGGAAAATAAGGCCTTCAAAAAGCTCCTGTGCATACTAAGGAATTTAGAAGTCCACAAGCATACCCAAGGCAGGATGCAGGCTCAGAAAAGGCCTGAGAAAACTCTAAGCTTTCACCTCTAGCTGATCTTTACACTTAATGTGAGCAGGAAGCAAAAGTTAAGGCAGAGCTGTCAATGGCCTGGTTAAGCATCAGGTTGGTATTTATTGGGTACATAAAGGAATTCAGCAGACCATAAGCAAGATGTGGAACCAACCTAAGCTATAATATCCAGTAACCCCTAATTCATTATTTCTGGTTCAGTTATGACAAATGGGTTTAATCCTGCCTTTAGCTATTTACTCTTAATAATGAGAACTAACATTTATTAAGAATCTACTATACACCCAGACACTACACTAAACCTTCTATATGCACTATCATGTTTTACTCTTTCAAATATACTTTAAGGGAAATATTACTTACAAACCTATTTTATAGGCAAGGAAAGGTAATGGTGGAGCAGAGAGGATAAGTAATGTCACAGAGATACATCTGGAATGGAACTCCAGGCAGTGTGATTTCAGAAGCCTTGCTCTTAAAACCACTATTCTATACTGTCTACTCCTTTCTTTTCAGGGATTTAGATTTCACCTTGGCTTCTTGAGAAAAAAATTAAGATATGTAATAATAATTGAGGAAACACAAAGTATCTTCTCTTGTTAAAATCCTCCATTTAAAAATAATAGGTAATAAGACATGTATCTAAACCATGCACCCCTAATATGATGCACTGAGAAGGGATATCACCACTATGGTATTCTTCCTATTAATGCATTACCTCAATCTAATCTTGAGAAAACATCAGACAAACCAAACTAAGGGATATTCTACAAGATAACTGACCAGCACTCTTCAAAACTCTCAAAGTCATGGAAGACAAGGATGAGGAACTGTCATGGATTGAATGAGACTGAGACATGACAACTAAATGATCCTGGAACAATAAAAAAAACCATAGTAGAAAAACTACTGATATCTGGATAAAGTTTGTAGTTTAGTTAAAGGCATTATGCCAATGTAAATTTCTTCGTTTTGGTCACTGTGCTATGGTTAGTATGATATTAACATTTAGAGGAAACGAGCTAGATGGTGCATGGGAACTACTGTATTATTTTTGCAACTCTTTTATAATGCTAAATTATTTTTTTTTTTTTTTTTTTCTCCCTTTATTGGGGAAGTCGTGGGTTTACAGAACAATCATGCATAAAATACAGGATTCTCATATACCACTCCACCAAAAACAACCTGCATTGGTGTGGAACATTTCTTATGATTGATGAGAGCACGTTATTATAATTGTACTATTTAATTAAAGTCCATGTCTCTTCTTGGATGTGCATTTACATGTATTTTGCTAAGTTTGGGAAGTTTTCTGTTTCTGTCATTATTTCTTTGACTATTCCTTCTGCCCACTTCTCTCTTTCTTCTCCTTCTGGGATTCCCATAACACACATATTGGTGTGCTTGATGGTGTCCCATAGCAGCCTGTGCTAGCTTGAAACTTTATGCACCCAAGAAGAGCCATGATCTTTTGATCCAATCTTGTTAGGTGGAAACTTTTGACTGACTGTTTCCATGGAGATGTGATTCACCCAACTGTGGGTAAAAACCTTGATTAAATAATTTTTCCATGGAGGTGTGGACCCTGCCCATTCAGGGTGGGACTTGATTAGTTCACTGCAGTATTTAATAGAGTTCAAGAGCTGACACAGACCCTGGCACTTGGAGATGCTTGGAGATACAGACAGAAGGACACTTGGAGATGCTAAACTAAGAGATATTTTGTAGAGAAGCTAAGATATATAATCCAGAGTTTGCCCCCGGGAAAAGCTAAGAGCCAACACAGACCCAGGTGCTTGAAGATGCAGACAGAAAGATGTTTGGAACACTAAACTAAGAGATGAAGCCCCGAGTTTGCCCTGGAGAAGCCAAGAGAGGACTCCCAGATGCTTAGAGAGAAACGCCCCAGGAGAACCAAGCAGAGAGCTGAGAGAAACTAAGAGAGACAGAAGCCCAGAGACATCTTGGAGAAAGCCATTCTGAAATGCAACCTGGGAGCAAAAGACCAGCAGACACCAGCCACATGCCCTCCCAGCTGACAGAGGTGTTCTGGACGCCATCAGCCTTTCTTTAGCGAAAGTGTCCTCCTGTTGATGTCTTAGTTTGGATACTTTTATGGCCTTAGAACTATAAATTTGTAACCTAATAAATCCCCTTTATAAAGCCAGTCCATTTCTGGTATTTTGCATAATGGCAGCTCTAGCACACTGGAAACTGTCTTAGGTTATTTTCACTTTTAATAGTTCTTTTTTCTTTCTGCTGCTCAGCCTGACTCATTTCAAGTGCCTTGTCTTCAGATTCACTGATTCTTTCTTCTTCTAGCTCCATTTTACTCTTGAAACCCTCTTGGGCACTTTTCATTTCAGTTATTGTGGTCTTCAACTCCAGTAGTTCTGTTTGGTTCCCTTTTAAAATTTATATCTCTTTTCTTAGACTCTTATGTTGTTCATTCATTGTTTTCCTGATATCTTATAGTTCTTTTTCTGTACTTTTCTTCAACTTCTTAAACATTTTTAAGTTCAATTTTTTAAAGGCTTTGTTCAGTATGTCCACATTCTTGTCTTCTTCCTTGGTGTTTTCTGTATTTTTATCCTCCTCCTTTGGATGGCCATCATTTCCTGTTTTTTTTGTTGGTTTGTTTGCTTGTTTGTTTGTCGATTTGTTTGTTTGTCTTGTACTCTTTTATTGTACATGCTACATTTTCATATTTTAAAATGTTATCTGTTGAGTTTACTCTCTGCGACATCTGTTTCCTGGTTTAGTAACCAGCTGGTGATAAGACAGATTTTCTTGAGCTTCAGCCCTCATATCAGGAAGGTCTGCCCAGGGTGAATGCAGTGTGCAGGGTTTTCCCTGTCTTTCTAGGCTGCTGTCTTGTCCTAGCATTTTGTTTGCTGGTTGTTTTGGAGTTCCCCTGTTTCCAGGAGTTTAGTTGCCCCATTTCGCAGGGGACAAATTTCTCTCCCCTGGGTATCTGAAGCCAGCAGGCCTTTTCCCAGACTGTCTGCCTCTGTAGCTTTTTACACGCCTTTCTTTCCCAATTCAGCAATTCCCAGCCAAAATAGGGCCAGGAACCCACAAAGGGGGTGCAGACGGGCTCTAATGTGTCCTGTGTAGGAGGTCAGGAAGGGCGCTAAAGTCTTCTCCGATGGCTCCCCAAAGCTGAGCTTCCCTGGCCTGCCCAGCAAAGGCATCCCTTCCGCTAACTTTCCCCCACAGCCCTGAGGAAGTCTGGTGTCTTTAAATCTTCAATGCCTCCATCCCTGTCGGGGAGGGTTGAAACAATTTGAAACAATAGCTGCCCTCAGCTGGGACCCAGTCATCTGAAAAGAAGACTTTTATGTCCCTTTCTGCCATCAGCAGCTAGCCAGTGACTGGACCAGGGGAGGCTGGCACCAGAGTGGGGGGTGGGCACTGGTAGCCACCGTGCAGAGAGAGCAATTGCAATTTACTATTCTTTACCATAATATCAGCCTCTTCCTCCCACTCTTCCCTGGATGCTGTAAGTGTTCTGGTCTCCAAAGTTTCAAAACTGTTGTTTCAGACAGCTCCTACCTGTTTAGTAGTTGTTTTGATGGAAGGATGAGTCCTGGAGCTCCATGCCTTGCCATCTTCCCCAGAGGTGCTTCTAAATTATGTTTTAACATGTTAAAAAAAAAAAAAATAACAATCAGGAAATCAAATTAAACATTGAAGCAGAATACAAAGCATAGATCATGACAAAGGTACATTGGATATTCCAAAGCCTGGGACAAGATACTATTGCTAAATAGCCTATTACCAAGCAACCCAGCCTCAGTTACCCCTTAGCCCACTGACCAATAAAATATGGTCCACCCCCAAAACACATAACCCCAGTCTAATCACAAGAAAAACCAAACAAATCCCAGTCAAGGGATATTCTACAAAATACCTAACCAGTTCTCCTCAAAACTGCCAATGTCATAAAAACAAGGAAAATTTTGAGAAACTGTCACAGCCAAGAGTAACTTAAGGACACATGTTAAATGTAATGTGGCATCCCAGATGGGAGTCTGGAACAGAAGAAGGACCTTAGGTAAAAACTAAACAAATCTGAAGAGAGTATGGACTTTATCAATATTTTGTTTATTGATTGAAACAAATGTACCATAGAAATGTAAGATGTTAATAGTAAGAGAATCTGGGTGCTGGGTACATGGGAACTTTGTACCATTCTTATAATCTTTCTATAAATATAAAACTGTTCAAAAATGAAGTTTGCCTTGTCCCTCTCAAGATGGCAGAGTGAGAAGCTTCAGGACTCTGCCCCCGGCACAAGCCTTGAACAACCAGCAAGACCTGGCAGAAACTTCTTCCTCAAAGCCCCAGAAAACAGTTAAAAGAATGCAGTAACAAGGCAAGTTCCAAATTTCAAAAAGCCATTTGAAAGCCGTAGGATTTCTTGGTGCCCTGACTGGCCCCGCCCCGACCCCCAGTGGCTCCCTGGGGAGCCAGCCAATGCTCCCAAGTATGGATCCCTGGTCCCAGTTCTGGAAGAAGCAGAGTAGCCCTCATGCATACACTGGGAGCATTGATATCTGGCCCGATGTGTCTGATTGTGGCCTGAGGGTACTCACCATCCCAGAACTTGCCGTTCCAGAACTGGCTTTTGTTCCAGCACTTGCCTGCATATAAGAAGGCGGCTCACTGAGCTCTGCTACAGAATGCTCTGGGGAAGCAGTCAAATCGTACTGCCTAGGGCAAAGGGTTGCTGTCTGTGGACATACAGTTCAGTGCCCAGGACTGTGAGCAAACTTCTCTTAGGGAAGGGAAGACATTCTGATCCCTGTAAATGGGGGGATTTCTAGGGCCACACCTGCATGCCCCAGACAAGATGCACGCACAGAAAGGATCAAGGAGGCACCCTACTCTTTGGCCTGAAGCTCTTCACTAAACTGAATGCGTGGATAGGCTCTGAAGGAGAACATTCACACAGGTCAATCTTCAAATACTGGGAAATGTGTTTTCTTTTACTCTTCTTCCTACTCCTCTTCCTACTCCTCCTTCTCCTCCTTTTCCTCCTCTTCCTCCTCTTCCTCCTCCTCCATTAGCTCCTGGCACTCAAGGAAAGCTCTGTCATAACACTACTAGCTGGATACAAGCTTAAAGAACAAATGCCTCAGGCTCTAAATTTCAGTGATAAGGTATTAAAATATCAAAATGTACAGATTTCAACAAAAGGGTGCAAAACATACAAAGAAACAGGAAGCTATGGTCCAACCAAAAAAGAAGATTAAGGCATTAGAAACCATTGATCCCCTTTCTGCTGGAACCGCCATCTTGCAGTAATTCGCCAAAATGATGAACACAAAGGGAAAGGGGAGAGACACCCATTATATGTTTCCTAGGCCTTTTAGAAAACATGGAGTTGTTCCTTTGGCCAATATAAGCAAATCTACGAGAAAGGTGATACTGTAGACATCAAGGGAATGGGCACTGTTCAAAAAGGAATGCCTGACAAATGTTACCATGGCAAAACCGGAAGAGTCTACAATGTTACCCAGCATGCTGTTGGTATCATTGTAAACAAACATGTGAAAGGCAAGATTCTTGCCAAGAGAATTAATGTATATATTGAGCATATTAAGCACTCTAAGAGCCGAGATAGCTTCTTGAAGTGTGTGAAGGAAAATGATCAGGAAGAAAAGGAAGCCAAAGAGAAAGGTACCTGGGTTCAACTGAAGCACCAGCCTGCTCCACCCAGAGGAGCACGCTTTGGAGCACCAACAGAAAGGAACCTGAGCTACTGGAGCCTATTCCCTCTGAATTCATGGTATAAAAGATATAAAAAAGAAATAAAAGACTTGTAGATTGAAAAGAAAAGAAAAGGAAAGAAAAGAAAAGAAAAGAGAAAAGAAAAGAAAAGAAAAAAGAAAGAAAAAAAAGAAGCCATTGATGAGGAGGACGTACCAGTCAAAGACTTTAAAAATGGTTCTAAAGATGCTTAAGGAGCTAAAGGAAAACATGGATAAAGAACTAAAGGAAATCATGAGAATGATAGAAGAACACAAAGAGAATATCAATAGAGAGATGGACATCATGAAAAGGAACCAACCATCAATTGTAACAAATGCGCCACACTAACGTAAAGTGTTCATAACAGGATAGTATATGGGAACTCTGTTAAATCAATAAACAAACAAATGAAAAATAATAAAACACCGTGCTCTCATCTTAATTTTTCTGGTTAATTTTTCCTGGTTTGCTTTTCACTATCCTGAGATTCCTACTCTCCCTCTGTACCCCATCTCTAAATGCTGAGTGCCCTGATGGGTGGAAAGGGACTGCCTTTGGAGGCTGGCAGATCTGCAGTCACGTCCCTGTCTACCACCTAACTGGCTGCAAGTGGCTTCACTGCTCTGAGTCTTACCTTCCTCATCCATAGAGTGAGTAATAATACCTCAAAGTTTTATTTAAAGATACAATGTTTGGAGATGGCATGGGTGATGCTCATTATTCCCAGTTGAGTTGCCTTCCTTCCCCAGGGAACTGGGAGGGGACATCAGAGATGTGGTCACCTGATGGTTGAGCAGGGCTGGGTTATGGACCAAGCACAAGCACTGGGAGCCAGAGTGACAAACAGGAACTGGATGTGTTACTAAGCATTGGGGCCTGCCCCTTTACTGTTTTTCATGGATTCCCGAGACGGGACAGAGAGAAAAGGGACAAATAGGAGGCCTGTGTTCTTGGTATTTATATCAGATATTGGCTTTAATGAGTCTGCAGCTCTGCCCCCCCCCCCATTTTTTATTAGAGGGGTTGTAGGTTTACAGAAAGAACACACAGAAAATAGAGTCCTCCAAATCTGTGTGGCTTGTCCTTTTATTCTCTTAACTTGAAATTGCTTTTTAAGCTACCATACTTGACAATTTCTTTTCTAAAGTCTATCTAAGCAGCCATGATGCTAGGCGAAATTTTGAACTAGAGGAGCTGGTCTTTCCTGCCACCAGAAGTTTCTCCATAGTCCAGCCTTTCCTTTTCTCCACACTTCTATAGCACCTCTTTCTTCTTGAGAAGACTTTGGGTCCTCATATTTTCTCCCTGTCAAAATCTCCTAAGAATTAGAAATTTATCAACACAAAAATGCAAACACAAAGACTGATGATAACTAAAAGTGTTGCCTCTCTGTAATGTTAATTTCATATGTCAACTTAGTTTGGTTATGGCGTCCAGTTGTTTGGTCAAATACTGGCCTAGATGTTGCTGTGGAGGTATTTTGTAGATAGTATTAGCATTCACAATTAGTTGACTTTAAGCAGATTACTCTCCATAATGTAGGTGGGCCTTATCCAATCAGTTGGAGGTCTTAAGAGCAAAGAACTGATCATCCAGAGAGAAGAAATTAAGCCTCAAGATTACAACATCTATCCCTCTCCATGTTTCCAATCCACTGGACTCCCCTATAGATTTCAGACTCTAGGCTTCAAAACATCAACACTTACTGGAATTTCCAGGTTGCCAGCTTCTTCTGGATTTCAGACTCCAGACCGCAACCTCACTCTTCCTGGAATTTCCAGCCTACTGATCTGTCTAAAAATCTCAGACTTGCCATACCGCACTATCACATGAGCCAATTCCTTTAAATAACTCTCTTAATGTATATATACATATATGTTTTTTGGTTCTCTTTCTCTGGAGAGCCTTGACTGATTCAATTCCCAAGGGAATTTTGTAACTTCTTTAAAAATAAAAAATAAAAAAAGTAAAAATAACCCTAAGCTAAAGAAATCAAATACTCACTATAGAATTATAAGGTTTTGGCAGGGACAAGTAGAAATATCACTCGTGTTTCTGAAATTACACCAAACAGAGCTATAGTTAGCAAACCCAAAACATTGACTTCTTAGTTCAGCCCTCATTTTTAAATAGTTGGAAAAAAAAATCAAAGAATAATATTTCATGGCAAATGAAAATTATATAAAATTTAAATTTTAGTGCTCATAAATTAGAACACAGCCATGCTTATTCATTAACAGATTCTCCATAGCTGCTTTCAACTATAATGGCAGAGTTGAGTAGTTGCAACAGAGACGGATGACCCTAAAGCCTAAAATATTCACTATTTGGCCCTTTCTAGAAAATTTGCTGAGCTCTGTTATAGGTGGTAACTCATATCACTTTCTTATAGATAGATAGTTGTGTATCTAAAATGCTTTTCTTAGAACTACAAAACATTTCTATGTTAGACATAGAAGCATAATTTTATGCCTGTTTTGCAGGAGTTTTGGAAATATGTTGATTGAATAAATCATGTAAAACTCTGAATCAAAGACCCCCACATTATGTGTTCATTCACTGTAATGCAGAAGGCTGTTTCCATTAAGAATTGTAGAGGCCTTCATATTTGTCAGCCAAGCTGGAATCAAAGATTATAGTAGATGGTACTGCTTGAGCCTTCCTTCCTTTTTTTCTTCTCTAAAGTTGAAAGAGAATGACCTACTTTCACCTGATAAAGTGATCCTAAAGATTCTGTGCTCTTATTCTGCACAGTCTGTAAAATTGGTAGGAACTGGTAAGAAGCAAAATGCAAGTAAAAGGGCTTAAGAAGTCATTAAGTAATATTTTCTCATAGTGCCAGCTTAGTTGAAATTAATCATGAGCACAGATTAAATGGCAAATTAAATAACAACATTTATAGAATCATGAGCATACATGTTCACATTCCAAGTACCAAGTGGGTATATAAATGGGAAGGACTCACTCCAGTAATGGCCCTGTACCAACATAGAGACAACATGTTGAAGTGAATGAGAATGCAGCCTGGTTAGGCAGGGGGAGGGCTTCACTTTAAGTTCCTCTAAGCCACTTTTAATTTCCACATGGATACCTGGGGTTAGGGAGGTGCAATACGGACAAGGGTTAAGAGTCTGGGAATTACCAAAATGTTCATGAAGGGAGAGCTACATGTCTGGGGAATCCTCAGGACCAGTGAAGAACAAGGCAGTGTCAAGGCTTTATGGAAGTGACCAGAGACTTAAACAAAGAGAGAACAGACCCCAACCTCAGCTGCAGACACCAGCAGAATATCGTTGGCAGTTGCCAATCCAGGATGCTGCTCAGAGGATCTGAGGACCTGACTGAGCTCCATCACAGACATGCATAGCTCTCCCCTTTCCCCTAGTGCCTCAAACACTCAGCACCACCTGGAGGAGGGGAGCCAGAAATCCTTCAGGCTGAGCATTGTCTCCAAAGAAATGGAATAATTAAGGCTAAAGAGACTTGAAATTATTGACTTAATTAAATTTACCCAATTAGACTAAAATATAATTTCTCTTCACTAACTAATACTTTGGGGGATTATAAAGGATATCATAATGCTTATAGCGGAGAGAAAACCCTCTACATTTTCACAGAGAAATCAGTTAAAATCTCAGTGAAGTGTGACTAAATTTGTCCTACCTGGGCCTGTTCTTGAAAACCATTGCCCTCTACAGCTAGCATATGCTAATGGTAAAGCTTCGGTCAAAATTTTAGGAAAGTTAAACATTTTTAGGTTCCTTAAGGATATTATGAGCTAAGTGGGGGCAGAGGGTATATTGAATGCTATAATAAATAATAACAATATCATTATTGGATGGTTGTGAGAATGAGTGCTTAGAACAGAGCCTAACAATAAGTGCTACAGGCTTGCTATTATTATTAGTTTCTATGGTAACTATAATGAATATTGTTGGCTCACCCCCAGGCATTGATATGTTTCTTCTCCCACTGTGTAGCAGCCATGCCGTTTGAGTGGAATGGAGCCCACATCCAGCTCCAGGGGTGGGCCTGATTGCTGAATCTCTGAGTAATCCAGTCCTCTTGCCATAATGATTGATACAAGGGTAGGTACAAAGACAAAGTTGGTCCAACCAGAGTGAAAGCTGGCACTTATATTTGATGTTTGGAGGTTGGGAGAAAGCTCTCTCTCCTTTATATTGTGTGGTGAGTGAATCTGTGATCTAGAATTGCAGCACACATTTTGCTACTACATTACTTAGGTTGTATTAGCAGTTCTCAAGCTTTTCGGTCTGAGGATCATTTTGCACCCTTAAAAATCAATCTTGAGCCTTGCCCTTATGAAACTTATCTCTGCAATGTCAAAGCTAAGCTTACTTTTAACTATGCCTAAGAGTCACCCCCAGAGAACCTCTTTTGTTGCTCAGATGTGGCCTTCTCTCTAAGCCAAGTTGGCAAATAAACTAATTAGCCTCCCAGCTGCATGGGACATGACTCCCAGGAGCATAAATCTCCCTGGCAATGTGGGACATGACTCCCATGGATGAGCCTCAACCTGGCATCATGGGATTGAGAAAGACTTCTTGGACCAAAAGGGTGAAAAGAAAAGGAATGAAATTAAGTTTCAGTGGCTAAGACATTTCAAATAGAGTCAAGACATCATTCTGGAGGCTACTCTTAAATGCACGCGTCAGCCAGATATTGCTAAAGCCCCAACCAATAGCATTCCAATAGTACGCCAAGCCCCAACCAATAGTATTCCTGAAAACCCTAGAGAATACCCTGGTCTCTGTCTAAGACCCTATAAATGTTTTACCTAGTATGTTTATATTTACAGAAACTTAAAGCCTACAGATTTTTCCTATGCCAGATTAGCCCTGAACCACAGAGGTACAGTCTCTCCAAGAACATCAACCAGTTTCATTCCTCTACCCCATAAGGTCAACACCCTTTCCAGCATGAAGAAGTTAAAATGGTCATTACCCAGATATCCCTGAAGATTGAGAGAATGATTAAATGAGAGGGAGGAGTTATAACGAAGAAATTAGAATTTAAAAATGATTATGACCACTGACTCATTGTATAGATATTTATTTTTAGTTTCTAGTGGATTAGAATAGCTAGAAGGAAATACCAGAAATTACTGAGCTGTAATCCAATAGTCCTGATCTTTGATAATGATTATATTGCTATGCAGCACACATACACACACACACACAAAATTGGTTGCCCATTGTTCCAGTTTGCTAATGCAGCTGGAATGCAAAATACTAGAAATGGATTGGCTTTTATAAAGGTGGCTTATTTGGTTACAAAGTTACAGTCTAAAGGCCACAGAATGTCCAAGGTAAGACATCAACAAAGGGTACCTTCACTGGAGAAAGGCCATTGGCATCTGGAAAACCTCTGTTAGCTGGGAGGGCACATGGCTGGCGTCTGCTTGCTCCCAGGTTGCATTTCAAAATGGTGTTCTCCGAAGTGTTGCCCTTGGGTGTTTTGTCCTCTCTTAGCTGCAGCTGCTCTTCAAAATGTCACTCTTAGCTACTCTGAACTCCTTCTGTTTGTCAGCTCATTTCTATGGCTCCAGTAATTTAATTCAGATACACCCCGAATGGGTGGGGTAACACCTCCATGGAAATTATCCAATCAGAAGTTTCACTCACAGTTGATTGAGTCACATCTCCATGGGAACACTCCATCAAAGGATTCCAGTCTAATTGACACTAATATGTCTGCCTCCACAAGATTGCATCAAAGATAATGGCATTTTGGGGGACATGATACATCCAAACTGGCACACCTGTGTTTGTATGGATCTACTTCTAGATGTTTTATTCTGTTCCACTGATCTATATATCTATCTATGACAATATTACACTGTCTTAATTAAGCTACTTTTATTGTAAGTCTTAAAATGAGGTAGAGTGAAATACTAGGGGTCAATTAGTGAGGGGAGGGGTGTGGGATGTTTGAGGTTTTATTTCTTCTTTTTATTTTTTTTCCTGGAGTAATGCATATATTCTAAAATTGATCATGGTGATGAATGCACAGCTATGTAATGATACTGTGAACCACTGACTGTATACTTTGGATGGAATGTATGGTATGTGAATATATCTCAATAAAATTACATTTAAAAAATTATTGAGAATTGCAAAGAGTTTTATTTATGTGAGATTTATATTCATCAATATTTACCATATTAGAAATTAACACTGATACTTTCAAAATATGTATTAATTCATGAAAACAACAATAATAAACCTTTACAGGTTAACATAAATAACAGTTTTAAATAAACAATAACTAAATTTTCAAAAAAACTTGGTGAAAAGAGTTTTACATTTTTGCAAATCTCTAATATCTGTCTTAATAGAAGACAGCTGGATTCTCATATCTGATACAGTCAATCTGTTGTGATAACATGTGTAATATAACTCAGAAAACTCAACCATACACTTGGAAGAGAATGAGAGTTAAAAAGGCAAATGAAATCTTAGTATTTCTATTAGTTTCCTATTGCTGTGTAACAAAATACCAAAAAATGAATGTCTTAGAACAACATGAATTTATTATCCTACAATTCTGGGAGGGCAGAAGTTCTAAATCAGTCTCACAGGTCTAAAATCAAGGTGGTAGCAGGGCTAACCCCTTCAAGGCTCTAGGTGAGAATTCATTTCCTTGCCTTTGCCAGCTTCTAAGGCTGCCATTCCTTGGCTTGTGGCCCCTTCCTCCACTTCAAAGCCAGCAACATAGTATCATCACATTTCCTCTTCTAACTCTGCTGTCATCATCACATCACTTTCTCTGATTCTTCTTTCCTGCCTCTTTCTTAAATGGGTCCTTGTGATTATACTGGCCCATTTGGATGAACCACAATGATCTCTTCTTCTCAAGATGCTTAACTTAATCACATCTGAAAAATCCTTTTTGCCATATAAAGTAACGTATTCACAGGCCCTAGGATTTAGGCATAGGCCTTTGTGGAGAGGGGGGCAATATTTCACCTACCACAGTATTGTTATGAAAATAGTCTTGACCTCACAGACCCACTGAAAGGATCTCAGGGACCTCAGAGGTTCCAGCTTGTTACTCTCCAGAGACTCAAAATTATAGTGGTTTAAACAAAATAGGAGTTCATTTCTTTCCTTTACTACAGCTCAGCTATAAGCAGGTCAACACAGGCATGGAAGATCCACAGTGTCAGGGACCCAGGACCCTTTCCTTTTGTTCTACTTTCCTCTGTAGGATTCAGGGTGGCTAATTATCATGTCCCAATTCTACCCAAAGGGAAAGAGGAAAAGTGTAGAAAGAAGGCATACCCCCTTCCTTTAAAGACAAGAAATTGCACATATCCCTTCTGTTCATACCCTGTTGGCCAGACTTGGTCATGTAGTCACACCCCACTGCAAAGGCCTTTAAAAGGTTGTGTTTAGCTAGGCAATCATGGACCCAACTATGAATTCAACAGGAACTAGTAAGTCATCTCTGCCTCAGTTCTTAAGAAGAAAATCTAGCCTGAGGGTGGAGACAACAGAAGACAGCAGAGCCAAGAAATTCTTAAAGAAATGAAGTCAGACCAAACTTTACCTGAAGCTTATCTCTCAACTTTTCAGTTACATGAGCCTATTTGATTTGGGGTTTCAGTTACTTGTAGCCAAAAGCTAACTGCTTCAGTAACTATATTGTATTTTCCAAACAGAAAAGTAAGAATATGAAGTCTTTTTTTTAAAATTATTAATTTATTTATTTTTATTTTGAAATAAATTCAAAGTTACAGGAACAGTTGCAAAAACAATACTAACCCCATACACAGCATTCCAGCATACCCTGACCCCCCCTCCTCCGACAGCCCAATCCACCAACTTTAACATGCTGTCACATCGCTATTTCTTTCCCTCCTTCCCTCCCTCCCTATCATCCATCATCTATTGCTCTGTCTTCTGAACCTATGAGAGCTAGCTGCTCACACCCTTGAACAAACACTATAATTCACATATACACTTCACATGAATAAGAACATTGTTTTATGCAGTCCCATTAAGCACAGCTAAGAAGTACAAGAGATTCAACAATGATTCAAAGCTTACATTCTATATTTCCTTTTCCTTATGTCTCAACTGTGACCCTTTGAGCCTCCTGTCCTCCATCCTCCAATCCCATCCAGGTTGATCCTTGGCATTCAATTGTCATCTATTTAGACTTTTTTTTTTTTTTAATTGTGGAAACATATATACCACCTAAATCTTCCCATTCCACCCCCTCCCTAGCCTTCCATTAGTGGGATTAATCACATTTAGAATGTTGTAATGCTCTTTCCCACCATCCATTACTAGAAATTTCCCTTCACCTCAAACAGCAACTCCACCCTCATTTCTTAACTCCCCATTGCCCCTTCCCCCATTTCTCTTAACCCAAACTCTACATTTCATCTCTATGGTTATATTCTCTGATAATTTCTTTGTGTTTACTGTGGGGCTTAAAATTAACCTCTTAAATCCATATCAATCTTCTTTTTTTTTGATACCACCTTCACTTCAATAGGACACATAAACTATGTTCCTATACTCCTCCATTCCCCCACGTTTATATAGTTGTCTAAAATTACATATTTTACACTGAGTTCAAAACCACTGATTTGTCATTAGAGTTCGTGTAATTTATATCATGTAGGAAGTAAATAGTGGAGTTACAGTTCAAAAATTATTGACTTCTATTTGTATTCCATTGTGGTTGGAGAATGTGCTTTGAGTATATTCAGGTGTTTTTTTTTTTTTAATTTATTGAGGCTTGTTTTATGTCCCAGCTTATGATCCCTTCTGGAGAAAGATCTGTGATCACTAGAGAAAAATGAGTGTCCTGGTGATTTGGGATGTAAGGTACTACATATGTCTGTTAAAATTCTCTATTTCTCTTTCTCCTTTGTTTCTCTGTTGGTAGGGCTCCCTTTAGAATCTGAAGTAGGGCAGGTCTTTTATTGGCAAACTCTCTCAGCATTTGTTTGTCTGTGAAAAATTTAAGCTTTCCCTTGAATTTGAAGGAGAGTTTTGCTGGATAAAGTATTCCTGGTTGGAAGTTTTTCTCTCTCAGAATTTTAAATATGTCATGCCACTGCCTTCTCGCCTCCATGATGGCCGCTGAGTAGTCACAATTTAGTCTTATGTTGTTTCCTTTGTATGTGGTGAATTGCTTTTCTCTTGCTGCTTTCAGAACTTGCTCCTTCTCTTCAGTATTTGAGAGTCTGATCAGAATATGTCTCGGAGTGGGTTTATTTGGATTTATTCTATTTGGAGTTCATTGGGCATTTATGCTTTCTGTATTTATATTGTGTAGAAGGTTGGGGAAGTTTTCCCCAACAATTTCTTTAAATACTCTTTCTAGACCTTTACCCTTCTCTTCCCCTTCTGGGACACCAATGAGTCTTAAGTTTGGACGTTTTATTTTATCTATTGTATCCCTGAGATCCATTTCAATTTTTTTGATTTTTTTTCTCCATTCTTTCTTTCGTTCTTTCATTTTCTGTTCTGTGGACTTCTAGGACACTGAGACGTTGTTCAACTTCCTCTAATCTTGTATTGTGAATATCCAGAGTCTTTTTAAATTGGCCAACAGTTTCTTTTATTTCCATGAGATCTTCTATTTTTTTATTTAGTCTTGCAATGTCTTCTTTATGCTCTTCTAGGGTCTTCTTTATGTCACTTATATCCTGGGCCATGGTCTTCTTGATGTCCTTTAAATCCTTTGCCATGTTTTCATTCCTCAATTGTAGTTCTTTGATTAATTTTGCTAAGTACTGTGCTTCTTCCGATATTTTGATTTGGGAGTTTGGAGTTGGAGTCTCCATATCATCTGGTTTTATCATATGCATTAAGATTTTCTGTTGTTTTTGGCCTCTTGGCATTTGCTTTGCTTGATAGGGTTATTTCAAGTTGTAAAAAAGAAGATACCAGTCTAATTTTTTAGAAACACAGTTTCTTGGTGTACGCTTTCTCTAACTAACCAGCAGATGGCGTCTGCAAGTCACCTATACACCTCCAGTCAGTTCTCCCCAACTCTGTCTGTGTGGTGTGTGGGGAAATGGTTCGTGGGGTTCAGTTGGTGAACTCAGTTTGGGTGTGTTGCTGGAGCTGTCCGCCCTGAATGTGGGCACGTGTACAGGTGGCCAGAGAGGAAGGGCAGCTTTAATATTCAAATCCCCCAGGTTCCCAGAGATTCAAGGCTGCCGCAAGAGTCTAAGCCTTCATTTCAGTTTTGCCCCAGATTTTCTGTCACTGACCCAGATACCACTGGCATTGACATAGCATCCTTAGGTTTTCCAAGTGGGCCCCCCTTCTCAGTGGTGATCTTCCAGGACCTCTGCTGAGGGAAAGCTGTGCACGTCATCCCTCAAGCTAAGCCCTGGGCTGCCAGGCTGTGCAGGGAGGCTGTCTGCCTGATGCAAAGATTAGCCTATAATTCTTGACTGGTGTAAGTTCTGAATGAAAGGCAGGCAGTAAAACTGGGCCCCACCCCTTTCCTCTTTAGAGAAGATGGATGCCTTAGGGGGAGGTCATTAGCATTTCAATGGTCTCTCTCTGCCTGTGCCACACCCTTGTCTGGGTCACAGAACTGGGAACTCAAAATGGCCGAGGCTTTCTCCACTGAGTTGAAAAAGGAACAGAGCTAGTCTGAGGAGACCCTCCGGCTTTCCAAGCTTAGTCGTCACCCGAAGCCTCTGTCTACTTGTTGGGGATTCGCACCTTGTAGTGAGCAGTTCACACTCGCTAATTAAAACCCCTGTTGGAGCTCAGCTGAGCTATATTCACTCACTGGGAGAAAGCTTCTCTCTGGCACCATGAGGCTCTGTAGCTCGGGCTGTGGGGGAGGGGTCTCCCGATTTGGATCCGCAGTTCTTACTTACAGATTTTGTGCTGTGATCTCGGGCATTCCTCCCAAATCAGGTTGGTGTATGATGATTGGACGTTCACATCTGTCCTCTTGCAGTTATTCTGGATTGTATACTAGTTGTTTCTGGTTTTTTTTTTTTAGTTGTTCCAGGGGGACTACTTAGCTTCCACTCCTCTCTATGCCGCCATCTTAGATCTCTCGAATATGAAGTCTTACAAGTTCATATGCACTACAAGGACAATGGGACAGATTATTTCAAATTACAGCTATCCCAGAAAAATTCAGGGAAAAAAATGGTCACTAATTTTAATACTGATTCAATCTCCTTATTAGCTGAAAATCCAACCATAAAAACTTTTCTGAGAAACCCTGAGCATTATGGATTAATAAAGCTAACTTCTTTACCTGGACAAGCTGTAAGACAGTGATGGAAAGTAGTATCATCAACAAAAAAAACAAGTGTAT
The DNA here is from genome assembly GCF_015220235.1 of Choloepus didactylus. NCBI lineage: Eukaryota > Metazoa > Chordata > Mammalia > Pilosa > Megalonychidae > Choloepus > Choloepus didactylus. Next base: position 86,941,189 of record NC_051311.1, read on the forward strand.
TAGTTTCCTAGAGCTTCCATGACAAATTGCCACACACTTGGTAGATTAAAACAACAGAACTTTATTCTTTTACAGTTCTGGAGGACAGACGTCCAAAGGCTGTAGCGGAGCATCCTCTGTCTTAGTTTGCCAGGAGTGCTGTGATAAATACCACACACTGGTTGGCTTAACAACAGGAATTTATTCTCTCACAGTTTTAGAGGTTAGAAGTCTACAATCAAGGCTTTGGCAAGACCATGCTTTCACCCCAAAATCTGTAGCATTCTGGTGCTAATTCGCTGCAATGATTGGGGCTCTTTGGCTCACACCTCTGCCTTCCATCACATGGCAATCTCTCTCTCCTTGTATATGCTTTCCTGGTTCCTCCTGACTCTGACTTTGACTTCTCTTTAGAGGATTCCAGTAATATGGATTAAGACCCACCCCAATTCAGTTGAGCATCACCTAAATAGGGTCTTAGAAGGTCCTGCTCGCAAATGAGTCCACAACTTGACAGATAATACATCTTCAAAGGGTTCTATTTACAAATTGGTTCACATCTATGGGAATGTGGATAAGTTTAAGAATGTGACTTTTTGGGGGTACATTATAGTCAGTCTACTTCACCGTCCTTGCCTCTTCCAACTTCTGGTGGCTCCAGGTTTTTCTTGACTTGATTCTGCATCACTCTAATCTCTGCCTCTGTCTTTATGAGGCCTTCTACGTGGTGATGTTTTCTCCTCTTCTCATTGTTATAAGGACTCTTGGCATTGGATTTAGGCCCCACCCAGATAATCCAGGATGATCTCAATTTGAGATCCTTAATTTAATTACATTTGCAAATAAATTATTTCACCGTATAAGTCACATCACAGGTTCAAGTGAGGAAGACATGAGCATATGTTTTGGGCGAGCACCACTCATGCCAAAACACAAGAAGATATTGGGGCTGGTATGGGATCTTCATGGTTTCAGGAACCCTGGTTCCTTCTGTCTTATTATTCTACATCCCTAGAGTGTTAGCTTGTATATACATGATCCAAAATAGCTCATCACCTTGTCTGAAGTCTAATCAGCTGGAAAAATGAAGGGAAAGCCATTCCCTGGCCCTTTAAGGGCATGAATTTTTGTCAAGGAAAATTGTCCCTAATCCCTCAGATTTTATTTAAAAAAAGAAGTAAAAACATAGATAAGGTTGATAATTTACATAATTTATTTTGAATTCTAAAACATGTTTTATTCTCCAAAGCCAGAAAATAAGACCAAACACTAAATTACCATAGGACTTGGGAAAATGTTGAGGTGAAGGCACATTTTATGCAGCCAATCAACATTGGATGGATGGATGATAAGAAAGAAATCGCAGCAAACTTTTTAGAAAACTGCATCAAAAGAGTGTGATGTTGATTTCTGTTATATGAACCAGATATCTTGCCATTAGTACCCCTGAAACTCACAATAGATATGAAAATGCCCAAGTCACACTCTACTGTCAAAAGTTATCCCTTTAAAAACACGAAGAAAAATTAGTCAATATGAGGAACTGAGTTTTCTCAAAATAACAGGAAAGAAAGAATAAAGGAAAAAAAGAAACATTTTCAGCCAGGAGAGAGTTAACAAAGCTTTCTTAGTGCTCACTGTCGAGGCTGGTCTCTGAAAGAGGGACTAAATAGTTGTACCTTTATTTATGACAAAGTCATTTTGGAAAGTGAAGGGAAAAGGCATTGGAACCAAACCCACTTTGGATGCGCAAAGAAGTAGAAGATAAAATTTGGCGTTGATAAGTAATTTAAATTAAATGTGTAAAATAAAGAATTTTTGAGCCAACAGTTATGTCTTTAGAAAAGGAATGTAGAATTCACAATAGTCTGTCCTCTAATTTTGGCTGCCTTTCCTTGCTGGGTTAGCTTGGATCAGAAAGGTATCATGGTAAAACATTATTGAACGCCAGTAGAGCAACAGAGAAAAACCAATGGGAATCCTATTTCCTTTTTTTTTTTTTTAAACAAAGCAAAGTAGCATGGACTGCAAGTACCTCAAATCAATTATCAATTAATATTAATGAATTTTGTTGAGAAAACTCATTTTTCAATAAAGAGATTCATTTTTCCTTCCCTTCTACATACAACTACACATGATTTATGTGTTTCACCCTCTCTGTTTCTAAAGTGTTGATTACATGGTAAAGAATATATTAAAGATGGCAGTACTTGACTATTCAATCTCTCCATAATGACATAATGAATTCAACAAACTTCCAATGATGATAAATAGCAATACTAAGACAAGCAGTCCTTAAACTTACAATGTTTTGCATTACTCAAAAAGATATAATAAATCCAAAGACTGTGAGTCAAATCTGAGTCTCCCATAGGAACAATGCTGCAAAAGCAGGGTTGTGTTTGTAACTAAATGGCTAATGCCATACTTTTTTTAAAAAAAGAAATGACCACAGCATCTCATTCAGTCAGTTCTAAATTATAACCTTTATTCTATATGTGGTAGTTTTAAATTGTACATACCCTGGAAAAGCATATTCTTAAAAGTTATTCCAACTGTGGGTATGGACCAATTGTAAGCAGGATCTTTTGATGAGGCTACTTCCATTAAGGTGTGACCTACCTCATTCAGGAAGGGTCTTAATCCTCTTACTGGAGTCCTTTATATACAGGATGAATACAGAGAGAGAAAGTCACAGAAGCAAGAAGCTGAAAGCAATGAAACCTAGAAGAAAAGGGAGAGAACAGCAGATGCTACCATGTGCCTTGCCATGTGGCAGAGGAGCCAAGGATCACCAGCAGCTGGTCTTCGGGAAGAAAGCATCACCTTGATGATGCCTTGATTTGGACATTTTTCTCAGCCTCAAAACTGTAAGCTAATAAATTCCTATTGTTAAGGCAACCCATTTCATGGTATTTGCTTTCAGCAGCCTAGGAAACTAAAACACCAAACAATAATACACTTTTGTCTGTGTATGTAAATGAATTACCAATGCAGTCCAATAACTAAGTATAAGAATAGCATTTATTGAAGAGGTACCATGGAGAATTTTGGCAACATGAGCAGTGAGGCTCTGATGAAACAGTTGGAGCACTCCTAGAGATGATTGTGCCTGGGCTCAGGAGGCAGAGCAGTTGCGAGAAATGATCAGTGCACAGAAGAAAAAGGCATCCTGAAAGCTCGGAGTCAAATGAGATAAGGTAAGGTCATGTGTTATCCTCACAGGTTAGAATGGGGAGGGCCAATGGGTAGGCCGCGAGCAGAAGGGAGAGATCCTGGAAGCTAGGAGTACCTAGTTGTTCTCCATGGTATCTCAAGCTTTGGTTGGCTCTGGGCACCTCCTATCCAAAGCTTATCTGCTTTGCTCATTTTAGCTGCTATTTGATTCTAGTTCCCCTGTTCTACAATGGGAATAACAGTGCCTAGCCACCTTATGAGCACATCCAGAGGAAAAACTAGAATTTTTGTCTCGCATCCACCAAACCCTTTTTTTAAGTGCATTTTTTATTCTGAACTTTAACATATATACATAACAATGATAACTTTCAAAATATGATTTAACAAGTAGTTCAAGAACAAGTTTCAAAGAATGTCATGGGCCACAGTTCCACAACTTCAGCTATTTCCATTATTGTAAAATAAAACATACATGCCAAAAGGTGTTAACTTTCGATGTACAGCCCAATAAGCAGTTATATGGGTAATTTCAAAAATTGTTTTGGGTTATAGTTCCACAGTTTCAATTCTTTCCTTGTTATGCAATATAGGGTATATACAGAAGGGTGAAGACTTTCAAAGCACAATTCAATGAGTAGCTATAGAGCAAATTTCAAAGGATGTTATAAGGTACAGCTCCACCATGTCATTTACCTCCTTCCAGCTATTCCAACACTCGAACATCTAAAAATATATATATATTTCTATAAAGTTTCAGTATTCATAGACCTCTCTCTGTCAAATCTCATCCTGTCCATAACTACCCCTCCTTCCACTCAGTCTCTTTCTCCATCTTCAGGGGTGTCTAGGCTTACTAGAACAAGCACCCTAACTTGTTCATATTGAAAGGGGGTGTTGAAGTATGGGGAAAGGGGCTGCATCTGATTGTTGTTCTTAAAGAGGCTGTTGCCTCTGGGTTTTAGGACTTGTATGGTATAGGAACACTCTGGTGGATTTAAGTTTCTGAGAAATAAAACTTACTGAGTGAATCTTTTATAGAATCTCAGGTAGGGACCTAGGTATTTGGGGATTACTTTTGGTAAGGGCATGGCATACTGTAGCCATTTGGGATGTCTAGCTGGAGCTTGCATAAGAGAAAACTCCAGGACAGACTCTTGACTCTATTTGGGATGTCTCAGCCACTGTGACCTCAGCTTGTTACCTTTCTTTTCTCCTTTTTGGTCAAGTATGCATTTTCACACCAGACCCTTTTAAAATCTTGAAAAGTCAGTGGTATTTGAACAAATACAAAGGTTACAATATTTGTATCATTTCTCTTCTCACATGAATCTATTGACAATCAAAATTTCTGTCTTAACTAACTATAGATACAACTGTTGACATGTAAAGTAGGGGTTGTGGGAAGAGATTTTCATTTATGCTCCATACATTTCTATAGAATTCAATATTTCCTTTTACATTAAGCCCTCGAAATTTTTGTACCAAAAGAAATAAAAATAGAAAATGAATTTAGAAAATACAGTAGAGAAATGATTAACTTGAGTCAAATTAAGGAAAAATAGAAAAGAAATTGAAATAGATAAGGTAGAGCTGATTGATGCAAGATCTTTGGTACCAAATAGAGAAGTTGGAGCTTCACCTGTTTACATGTTGGTTTTTACTTAAATTAGAGCAATGAGACTTTACAGAGACAGGTCTCAAGGATGGTAAGGAAAGGGTTTGACTGTGGGAAAATTTTGCTGCAGAAGTAGCCCCAACCCTACTCATACAGATCTTAGTTTCCTGGCTGCCAAAACAAACATCATGCAACAGATTGGCCTAAACAACAGGAATTTACTGGCTCATGGTTTGAAGCTAGGAGAAGGTCAATGCTGAGGTGTCAGTAAAGTGATACTTTCTTTCGAAGACTGGTGTTCTAGGACTGGCTGCTGGTGATCCTTGGTCCTTGGCTCCTCTGTCACATAGCAGTACCCATGTGGCCCCTCCTGGCTTCTCTGAGTTCTGTTGACTTCTGGCTCCTTCCTGTGGCTTTTTTTCTGTCTTTCACTCTGCTTATAAAGGACTCCAGTAATCTGGATTAAAGCCCAACATAGTTCATTTGGGCCACACCTTAACTGAAGTAACATCTTGAAGAGATCTTATTTATCATGGGTCTACACCACAGGAATGGATTAAGTTTAAGAACATGTTTTTTCTGGGGTACATAGCTGCAAACCATCACAAGATCCACAGTGACAGTGGAAACAGCCTCTTATTCTTCCAGAAGAAATTCTCCAAGAGCCTCAATTGATCATCAGATGTACTAATGCTGACTGCTTGTCCAATCTGTGATTCCAGGGTAGGCTCATAACACAAAAAGAAGTTAACAAAGGGATTTAGCGATGAAAATAGTATTTTCAGAAAATTAACTTGATAGCATCATGTATGTATGAACTAGAGGGGAAAACCCTCAGGAGAAGGTGGAAAATAGCATTTATGGAACACATATTATGTGCCAGAAACTTAAATTTCTTACCTAATTTAGTCCTAAAATAAGCCACTAATACAGAAGTTATTTTCCTTATTTTACAAATGAAGGACTTAAAGAGTGATTAAGTGCCTTGCCCAAGTTCTCACAGCTAGTAAGTAGCAACCAATCAGAACCAGGACAGGGACAGAGTAGCTTTAATGGGGAGGGAAGGATGAAGCTGAAGACACTGTAGAGGATGAGGGAGATTGGGCGACTCTACTAGGAAGTTAAAAATGAAAGAGGAATCAAGGCTGATTTCAAACCCTCAAGCCAGGGTGACAGGGAAGTAATATGGACAAAAGTAGGGAAATAAGGAATGGAATTGTAGGGAAAAAAGAGATGGTTTTAAAGAAATGTTAACAATAAAACTGTGTTTTCAAAAATAAAACAATACAATATGGTATACATTGAAAAGTAAAATCCTCTTCTTCCTTTTCCTAATCCCATTCCCAAAATATAGTGACTATCAACCACTTTTTGTGTAACCTTTATCGAACGTTTCTTTTATATAAATATGATCATACACAACCCATTGCTATTTATATGGACTTTAATAATATATTCTTAAGATAAAACATTTCAGATATACACCATTCTTTTTAAAGACTGCATAGTATTCCATTGTATGGATGAACTATATTTAACCAATTCTGTACTGATAAGTGTTTTGACTAGATTTAACAGGTTTGTTTTTGTAGGGGTGGTTGTTCTTGCTGCTCATATTGTTTTCAACTATATAACATGGCTGCAATGCAAGTTCTTGTATGCAAATTTCTTAATATATTTATGAACATGTATCTCTAAGATGTAAGAAGTGGAAGAACTGGGTCAAATATGTGTTTTAAAATTTTAATAAATGTCTTTTAAATGGTGATATTACCAAATATAACTCTAAATATTTTGTGCTAATAAACATCTGTGCCCACAGAACACAAAGGGATCTGATTTTCCACCACTCATTAGAATGTATATTTTCAAACTTTTTCATCTTGCCAAACTAACATGAAAAATATTACTGTATTACTGTTTTAAGGTGATGCATGAAATTTTAGACATTTTAACTTTGAGTAGCTGCAGGGTCACTTGATAGGAACATTCTCATAGACAGCTGGAATATAGGATCTACATTTGATGACTGGGGAGGAGTTTATAGATAATGCTGATTTGGGAATCATGAGAATAAAGTTCTCAAAAAGACTAAAAGAGCAGAGGAACAAACTGGGCCCCGGGGACCAGAGGCAATGGCAGACAGAGGAAGAGGACCTGGCCTTAAGGAGACTGATAGGAGACAAGAGAATCAAGGGAAATTAAGATTATCAAAAGCAAAGGAGGAGAGTTCTAGGAAGGAAGTGAAAAGTGCAACATGTTGAATCAAGAACTAGAAAAATGGAAAAAAGAAGTGTACTGGCTGGAAGCTGTTATGTACCCCAGAAAAGGCCATGTTTTTTAATACATACCTCTGGGTGCAGACCTATTGCGGGTGGAAGCTTTTGGTTCAATTGAGATGTGACCCAGCCTATGCCAGGTGGGTCTTAATCCTTTCACTTTATGCAAGAGAGAAACACCCAGAGAAGCTTAGAGAAAAGCCTCCAGAGAAGCTGAGAGAGCCACTGAAGCCAGGAGCTGAAAACAACGAAACCCGGGAGCAAAGGACAGTAGATGCCGGCCATGTACCTTGCTATCTGATAGAGGAACCCCAGATGCCAGAGGCCTTTCTTCAGAGAAGGTATCATCCTGTTGATTCCTTAATTGGGACACTTTCATGACCTTAGAACCGTAAATTTGTAAACAAATCCCCATTTCTGGTTTATTGCATTTGGCAGCAGCTTTAGTAAACCGAAACCAGGAGCCATCTGATTTGGCAGAGAAATAAAAATATATTAATTCAGACATTATTATCCAGATGTTGGGATGCATGTGGACAACAGCCTATGTTAGAAACCTTTATCATTTATTAGAAAATTCCACCTTGATAGGGCTAGTGGGAAACGCAGCCAGCTCTTTAAATGCCCCCAAAGATGTTGGTCCACTTCCAAAATGTTAAATAATGTCGACAATAAAGTGGAAGATAGTTTCAAAATGATCAGTCCAGCCATCCTATCCCATGTACTCTGCACACCCATTATATTACTGTGGGTCCCACCTTTAAAATGAAGACTCTGGCAATGGGAGGGAGGCCTGAAATGATGAGGACAAAAGGGTAAACATATAACCTATATACATATAAAATATATTGCTTCATTCCAGTATTGCTATGAAAAGTTTTGTCATACTGCTATACATAGTAAAAACCAATTGAAATAAACAAAAAGCAATTAAGTAATTGTGACTTATAATGATCTCCGAGTGACTGTTTTAAAGATTATACAAAATGTACTTCCTGCAAACGATTCAGCATCACCTCTCACTCCCTTCTTCCAACCCCCACTCCCTCACCTGCCCCATACATGTGACAATGGTTTCAACTCCACTTCATCACCCTAATCCAAATTCTTCCAATGGGTGGAAAATGCCTTAAAATTGTATCCTACAGGACTGTTTTTTATCTTCCTTTTGTTCTTTCTGAATCAAGTCTCAAGTTTGACTGAAATAAATGAAACCAGAAAGTTTAATTTGCTTCGAGTTCGTGATTACTGGTTTGGTTTACTCTTTTTTCTCCTCCATTCTGAAATTTGAGGTTCCATCTGGTATTCCTGGGCTTATCTTTGTACTAAGAGGGATTAATGGAGGTTCATAATTAAACTGGGGAATTCCTTTCCTTGCTGGATTGGAATCCTTTTGGGTTCAGTCTTTATGAACGCGTAAGAAAAACTGTCTCATTTCCTAACATTTCAAGTATCAGGAAAACCTGCTCTGTTTGGGCATATTTTGGCCTTTGAAAGGGCATCTGGGATTGTTTAGAAAAATCAGCATGATTTGAAGTCAAGACATAACAGTAAATTTAGAAGAAGTGAAATTTTGTTGTTCCCACCACGACTGAGATATTTGCTCTCTGGTGCAATTTCTGCCCATTTTGTCAGTGATGACTGGGGATGAACCTACATTTTGCCAGGAACCTTGTTTTGATCTATTCAGTCAAACACTAAGTGGTCAACTCAGGAAAAAATCAAGTTAATAATTTAAATGAGTTACCAATTGTTTGTTGTACAGTGTTATAATTGACAAGTCAATCTAGCCACAATATTAAATCTGTTAACTCTGTTCTATACCTTCTCATATTTCCTGGCTTTTGAGAATCCGATGAAAACTACAGACCATCTCTCCTGAAAAATATACACTTGCACACACACACACACACACATTTTTGCTAGCACTTAAATCGATTTCCTGAATTCTAATTGCAGATCTCCGGGGATACCCAGCTAGGCATTTCTGTTACACTTAAATTGAGTTTGTGTGATGAAGATTTCATCCAGAGGTTCTGGCTTCTAATAGAATTCATACATTCCTCCTAAGATAGCTGCCAAAATGTTGTAGAATCGGGTGATATCATGGTACGAAATATAAAAATATCCCTCTCAAATGTGTTATGAGTCATGTAATACCACATTTGAAATAAACTTGTGGAAGTGTTCAGAAAATGGATTGATAAATAGACAGACAGGTCTATTTATTTACAGTGATAGGTAAATAGGAGGAAAGGAAAGAAGGAAGGGAGGGAGGGAAGGAAAGCAAATGTGGCAAAATATTAAAATTGGTGAATGTGGGTATCTGGGAGGTTAGGGGTATGTTAGAGTCCTCTGTATGGGGTTTGTATTATTTTTGTAACTGATCTTTAAGTTTGAAAGTACTTCAAAATAAAATGTTTAAAAAAAAAAAAAAACTTGTGGATAGAAAACTTAAGGCTTAGGAGAACATGATTTTTTTTTACAAATGCCAATTTTCTTATTAATTTAAGCAAACTTCCTCCACTACAAACAGAGTAGGAAAAAAAAGGGATTCTATCTCAATCCAAATTTGTAACTGTGGTCAAATTAAGAAAATTTCAGCACAAATTTGAAGCTGTGGCTTTCTATTAAAAGAGAGAGTGGTAATTCTAGTTTTTCATAATCAAGTTTTAAATTAATAAACTTACTTATTTGTTTATTCATTCAACAGCATTATTGAGCACTGGCTATGTGCCCGGCACTGTGCTAGGCATTAGAGATAGAAAGATAATTAAATAAAATACATTCTGTCTTCAGGAAGTGGTAAAAAAACAGAAGTATTTAATAAATTCAAAGTATTACGTCAATTATTAGGATAAAATTTGACATGATAGAGAAAAATTTGTTTCCTAGGATATATTGGTAAACCAACAAATTTGTTACATTGAGGTTTACCTGTTACTAATTTTTTAAAGTACATGTAAGTTGTGATCAAATAATGGTATATTTAAATAGGTTGCTATTATAGAACTGAAAATTTTCTACTCCATAGAATAACCTTTTGAGGATTGTTTCTTACTTGGTTGGTTGGTTGGTTGAGGAATAAATCTTTGGTTCTTTTTTTTTTCCTGAAAAATAAAAAAAACACCCCCCATAACTGATAAACCTGAATAAACCAGATACCAAAGTTGGCAAGGCTGAGGCGCAACTGGAATTCTCATACATTGCTGGTGAACATTTAAATTGGTATAATTACTTTTGGAAAACTGCTTGACAGCGTCGTATAAAGTTAAAAGTATCTTTATCCCATGACCCAGGGAAATTAAGATGTGTTCCAAAAAGACTTGTACAAGAAAGCCCATACAGTTCCCAACTGGAAACAACTCAAATGTTCATCAACAAAAGAATAAACAAATTTATGTATATTCATACAATGGAATATTATTCTTCAACAAAAAGAATGGGCAACTTACACACATAACCACACAGGTGGACCTCGAATATAAAGTGCTGCAAGAAAGATACCAGACACTAAAGACAACGTACTGAATGTCCCAAATTTATGAAGTTCTAGAACAGGCCAAACTAATCAAAGATGATAGAGATCAGAACAGAGTTTGCCTCTGGGGATTGGTCAGGATTGACTGAGAAGAGGCATGAAGGAATTTTCTTGGGATGGGTGTTAAATGGTGTAGTAGGCAGAAAAATGGCCTCCAAGGTGACCAAGTTCTAATCCTTGGAACCTGTGAATATGATGGTGGCAAAAGAGACTTTGCAGATTTGATTAAGATTGAGGACCTTGAGATGGGAAGATTATCTGGATTAACCAGGGGTAGTCAGTCTAATCACGAGTCCTTAAAAGTAGAGAACCATTCCCACCTGTGGTAAGAGAGATTTACTATGGAAGATGATACAGAGAGATGTAACATTTTTGGCTTTGAAGATGGAGGAAGGAGAAATATGGGCGGTCTAGAAGCAGGAAAACATGAGGAAATAGATTCTCCTCTAGAGCCTCCAGAAAAGAACACAGTCCTGTCCACAACTTGTTTTGAACTTCTGACTTACAGAGCTATAAGACAACACAGTTGTGTTGTTTTAAGTCACTACAACTGTGGTAATTTGTTGCAGCAGCTTTAGAAAATTAATACACATGGTTATATACATTTGTCAAAACCCATAAAATATACATATTTAAGATCTATTCTCTGCATGTAAATTATACCTCAAAATTTTTTAAAAATCAGCAAAAAAGAAAAAAAGCTCTAAGTGTTTTACTCTTTTTTTAAAGTGTTGAGTTCTTTCTAATATAGCTGTTTTCCTTGCTGCATTTTTTCTACTTCAGTACACTTGGTGTACTGGGTTAATGGCTGGTACTATATTGGCTCTGTGAAAATACGTATGTGAAAATATGTAGTGGCTTCTTTCAAACTGTTAGATGCTGAATATCTGTTCACTTTTAAATCCCAATTCTGTCCCTGTTTTACTAGATGCTACTGTACTTGAATGGTTAATAAGAATGCACAGTGCTGTTAAAAAAAACACAATGAGATACCATTTCACACCCACTAGAATGGCTGCTATTAAAAAAAAAAAAGGAAAATAAGTGTTTGAGAGGATGTGGAGAAATAGGAACATTTGTTCATTGCTGGTGGCAATGTAAAATGGTATGGCTGCTGTGGAAGACAGTTTGGTGATTCCTCAGAAAGCTAAGTAGAGAACTGCCACATGACCTGGCAATCCCACTACTAGGTATATACCCAAAAGAACTGAAAACAGGGGTTCGAACAGGTATTTGCACACCAATGTTCACAGCAGCATTATCCACAATTCCTAAAAGATGGAAGCAACTCAAGTGTCCATCAACTAAGGAATAGATAAATAAAACATGGCATATACATACAATGGAATATTATTCAGTCATAAAAAGGAATGAAGTCCTGATACTTGGATGAACTTTGAAGACATCATGTAGAGTGAAATAAGCCAGACACAAAAGGACAATTATTGTATCAGCTCACTGACTTGAAGCAATTAGAATAAGCAAACTCAAAGAGTTAGAATCCTGAACATAGGTTACCAGGGGTTGGGGTGGGGGTAGGGAATGGGAAATTAAGGCTTAAAATGTACAGGGTTCCTGTTTGGAATGATGGAGATGTTTTGGTAATGGTTGGTGGTGATGGGTAGTAAATGTGTTCACAATGTTGTTTAATACCACTGAAATAAATATATCTGAATGTGATTAAAAGGGGGAAATGTTAGATTGTATACATGGTAAAAGAATAAAAATCCATGGAACTACACTAAAAAATAGTGAACCCTAAGTTAAACTATGGACTTTAATTAACAATACAATTATAAAACTGTGCTATCATCAATTATAACAAATGTTCCCCACCAATGAAAGGTGTTGGTGGTGGGGTAGTATATGGGAATCCTGTATTTTATGCATGATTGTTCTGTAAACCCACGACTTTTCTTATAAAGGAAAAAAAAAATAAAAGATTACAGATACAGTTGAAGCCCTCTTCATTGTCCTCCCCAGTAAGTTTTCTCCTTCTCTCAACAGAGGTAACCACTAACCTAAATTTTTTGTTTATCATCCCATTCATATTTTTATATATTTGCTATATACCTATGCACCAAAAGCATGTTTTACATGATCTTAAACTTTGTACAAACAGAATCAAATTGTACTTATTCTTTCATAATTTGTTTTTCACTTCTTTTGTGTTTGTGAGATGAGTTCATGTTGTTATGTGTAATTCTAATGCATTAATTTTCATTATCGTATGTGTTTCAGTTTGCTAAAGCTGCTGGAAAGAAATATACCAGAAATGGGTTGGCTTTTTCAATGGGGATTTATTAGGTTGCAAATTTACAGTCCTAAGGCCATGACAATGCCCAAATTAAGGCATCAAGAAGTAGATCCTTCTCTGAGGAAAGGCTGGTGGCATCCAGTGTTCCTCTGTCCCATGGGAAGGCACATGGCCGAGTATGCTGGTCCCTCTTCTTCTGGATTCTGGTTTCAGTGGTGGTCTCCAAATGTCTCTGGACATTTCTCTCTAAGCATCTTTCAGCTTCTCTGAGCTCTATCTAAAATGTCTCTGCCTTTTATCCTCTCATAGAGGACTCCAGCAAGGGTACTAAAACCCACCTTGAATGGGCAGGGTCACATTAACATTGTCCTGTTAATGAACCTCTAATATATTTCCTTTCTCTCTCCATTACAAACATTGCTGCTACGAGTATTCTTAAACACGTCAAAGTTTCTCAAGGATATATCCGTAAGAGTGGAATTGCTGGGTTTTAGAAGATATCTACCTTCAACTTGGCAAGATAGTGCCAAGCTGCTCTCTGGAGTGACTGCCCCAGTTTACACTCACAACAGTAGTTGAAGAGCTCCAATTGCTCCACATTCTCTGCAACACTTGGCATTTTTAGGCATTTCATTTATTTAAAAATTAAATTCAGCTTTATTGAAATATATTCACATACCATACAATCATCTATGGTGTGCAATCAACCGTTCACAATACCATCACATAGTTATGCATCCAACACCCCAATCTATTCTTAACATTTTCCTTACACCAGAAAGAATAAGAATAAGAAATAAAAGTAAAAAGAACACCCAAATCATCCCCCCCCCATCCCACCTTATTTTTCATTCAATTTTCATCCCCTTTTTTCTACTCATTCATCCACACTGGATAAAGGGAGTGCGATCCACAAGGTTTTCACAATCACACTGTCACCCCTTGTAAGCCACACTACTGTACAATTGTCTTCAAGAGTCAAGGCCACTGGGCTGGAGATTGATAGTTTCAGGTATTTACTTCTAACTATTCCAATACATTAAAACCCAAAAAGTGTTAACTATATAGTGCATAAGGATGTCTACCAGAGTGACCTCTCGACTCCATTTGGAATCTCTCAGCCACTGAAGCTTTATTTCATTTCATTTCACAACCCCCTTTTGGTCAAGAAGATGTTCTCAATTCCACGATGCTGGGTCCAAACTTATCCCCAGGAGTCATATCCTGCGTTGCCAGGGAGATTCACACCCCTGGGAATCAGGTCCCACGTAAGGAGGAAGGCAGTGAAGTCACCTGCTGAGGTGGCTTAGCTAGAGAGAGAGGGCCACATCTGAGCAACAAAGAGGCACTCAGGGGAAGACTCTTAGGCCCAATTATAAGCAGGTTTAGCCACTTCTCAGCAGTAACAAACTTCATAAGGGCAAGCCCCAGGACAGAGGGCTCGGCATACCAAGCCATCAGTCCTCAATATTGTGAGAACATCAGCAACAGCCAGGTGAGGAATTCCAACACTTCTGCATTTTCCCCCAGCTCCTCACGGGGGCCCTGCATATGTATTTTTATTCTCCACCCAAATTACTTTGGGATCTGTTGCTGTTTCACTTTAACCTATACAAACTTACCATATCTCACTTCCTATTCAAAGGCATTTCATTTTTTACCATCTGATTGGCAAAGTAGATTAACTTAAGCTTCAGGACCTTCATTTGCATGGGCTCCTTCCAAGGCCCTCTATCTAATTTTGTATTCATAATTTTGTATTCTTTTTTTTTTAAATGAGCCCCCAAATTGAATAAACTTTAGGCCCCATCAAATCTATTTCCATCCCTGCTGATGGGTGTGAGATGTACCTTGTTCTGGCTTTAATTTACTTTTCCCTAATTACTCGTGAAATTGAACATCTTTTTCATATGTTAATTGGCACTGCAAGTTTTCTCTTCTGTGAATTGACAGTTCATATTGAGTTTTTGCCATTTGTCTCATTGATGTGAAGAAGTTCTTTATGTATTCTGAATAGTAATCATTTTTAAGACTTAAGCAAATGTCTTGCCTAGTCTGGAGCCTGTTGTCATTTTTTTTCATAGTGTCTTTTCATGTTTTAATTTTAATAAAATAAGATTTATTAATTTTTTCCTTTATAGTATATAAATACAAACTTGTACTTAGGAATTACTTTTATCCCAAGGTAATGATGGTAAGTTTTTCTTCTAAAAGTATAATCTTTTTGCCTTTTATATTTAGGTCTTCAGTCAACCCAAAAAATTTTTGTGCATTTGGGGTGACAGAGATCTAAATTTTATTTTTTCCATGTGGAAAGCCAATTGTCTTAGCATTATCAATTGAACAGTCCATCCTTTTGCTACTGAAATGCAAACTCCATCAAACATCAAGTTTCGATATACATTTCTGGGCTTTCCTGTTCCACTGGTATTTTGTCTCTCGTAGCACAAATGCAGCACCATAACAATTACTATAGCTTTATAGTAAGTCTTCACATCTGGCAGAGTAAGTCTCACCACTTTTTCTTCTTCAAAATTATCTTGACTGTTCTTGACCCTTTGTGCGTCCCTACAAATTTTAGGTAAAGCTTGTCCAGTTCCAGGAAAAAATCTTTTAGATTTTCTTTTTTTTTTTTTGGCAATAGCATTTAATATAACAGATTAATTGAGGGAAAACATCATTGTGATAATGGCTTTACATTTTTCTCAGGTCATTTTTTTGTCATGCCTTAATTATGTTTTGCAATTTTCTCCATAAAGTTTTCACATCTTTAGATAAGATTTATTCCATAGCTTTTGCTATTACCAATGTTATCCTTCTATTTGTTTATTATTAATATATAGGAATGTTATTGATGTGCTTGTTGAGCTTGTATCTATCAACCTTGCAAAAGTCTCTTATTTGTTCTAAAATAAATCATTTTTCAATCTGCTCAGTGGTTCTATCTTTATGTGTAATATTTTCCAGTTTTTTCAACAACCAAACCTAAATCTCAATTTGGTCAATGCATAGTGATTCTGAATCAATGCTGAATTTTTTTTTTTTTTAATAATCAAAAGCATTATTACATGATCATTGAAAACATGACAACTGGGGTTAAGACTCCCGGGGACGCCAGTGAGCGGGCGGCGTGCTGCGCCGCAGACTAGCGAGTGTGCACGGCAGGAGATCTTCTGCTAGTCCCATCTTCCTTAAGTAGATGAGAGAACTTTTGAACATCTCAGGTAAAAGTATAAGATTAAGAAGCTGACCTGTCCTGGACGCAGCATAACTAATGAAGCTGCTGCATGCAGGATGAGAAGATGGCAGCACGGCTGCTGCACCTCCAGGCCCTGATAATTTCAAGCCTTTTACCCCTGAGTCGCAGGCAAATATCTAGAGGCGCATCGCCGAGAGCAAGTTTAAGAAACCCGAGAGGCCGATGACAGCCCGCGGGAAGACGACGAGGACAGCAAGCCCAAGCCAAACAGTGACTTGGAAGCCAGGGAGAGTTTGCCTTTCATCTACGGGGACATCCCACGAGGCTTGGTTGCGATTCCCCTAGAGGGTTTTGACCCAAACTGATGCAGAAAGTGAGTTGGAGGAGGAGGAGGAGCTTCGCACACCCTTTTCCCAAAAGATTTAGGGGAAATGGGAAAGTACTGTGTCTTTTTGCCAAAGTTGGATAAGTAGTTAATCTTTTGTTTCAGTTCTGGTTTATGGGGATTATTTTTCGGTTTAATTGTTGCTAAGGGCCATTTATAGGTCTTGGCACTTCTCAAACCTGTTAATAAGACTTCCCTTTTTGGCTCCAGGCCAGATCAGAAAAAGAGAACATAAATGCAGTCCAAGAAATGTAACACAGTAAAAGATGGTTCAGCCATGTAGAACCTCTGTCAACACATTCGAAGTTCTGTCTTTGAATGTAAAGATGATGCTACTATTGGAACATCAGCAGAGCCTGTTGTTAATATAGTAAAGACGATGGATTTGCTCTCTTATCTATTTCTCTTTGTGACATTAGAACATACTGTTGGGGGCAGGAATAGACTAGAATAAACCAAACGAGGCCAGTGAGGATAGCCTCCCGGCCTTTGGCCGTGTTACACAGTTGTTTGGATTGAGCCAGCCCTGAGTCTTGTGTTAAATTCAATTCTGTTATTCCTGCAAGTAGAGAGCATGAGTGAAGGAAATATGCATTTTCATTTCACCAAGGGTTGCAACCCTCCGTTACACATATTTGACCAAAGTCTTGGGTTTTTTTCCTCCTGTTTATCTTTTAATAATAGGGCAACACATAGAGAAGCAAAGACTCTGGATAATCTACCAGCCAAGTAATTAGCATTTAAGTACTAAGGACTGATATCAGACACCATTTTAGGGGTTCCCACGCTTGACAGATGTCACTTAAAGAACTAGATTTATATGCTTTTCCAGATTGGGGTGCTGGGAGGAATGGCTTTCTGTAATTATGTATTACAAATACAAATATAAAAGCCCTTAACTAAAAAGAAAAAAAAAAAAAAAGGTTCCTGTGTTCTAAGTGGAATAAAACCAATAAAGTACACCGAAAAGTTCCTGGTCTATAGTAAGCACTAAATTAAAGTTAGCTGTTATTAATAAAAGCATGAAATAATTGATGCCACAGCTAATTCAGTTACATATTTAGCACATATGTGGATCAGATTTGAAAATACAGGTTAGATTAATTTGGAACAAACTCTAGTGACCTGTCCAGGGAGTCCAAGATAGGATCTGGGAAATGCCGCCCCAAAAAAAGAATCGGACAGAAGAGGATTTGGCAAAGAAATGTGAGGTGAAAAAGTAAGAGGCGTGATAAGAAATTTTTAAACATTTTTAAGAGAGAGGATCTCAAGAAAAGTAGTCAGCAGGGTCCAATGCTCAGAGTTTACATAAGACAAGGACTGAAATGTGCTTATCTGCTTTGGTTTATTGCTCTTAGCAAGAGTAGAGGTGGAGGTGGAAATTAGAGTTCAAGTACCAGGTCTATCACCTGGAGTTGGGGGAGCTTTCCTAACAAAGGTCTTCATCATGCCAGGATTTAATCTATTCACCATGCTTTTGCAACTCATGAGAGTTCCATAGGGTCATCCAGCCAAGAAGCAGTTCCTCTAAACTTGTAAAACTGGTAGGTGGGGAGATAACCCTTGCTGAGATTTTTTTTTTACTTCCACATGCATATCTGCTATATAAATCTCTGCAAACCAATGCTAGCCACACACACACACACACACACACACACAGGTGCAATGACTGATTTAATCTTACAAGGAAATTGAAGAGCTGTTATCATCACTTCTGCTGATTGGAGTCTCAAAGTTCAAGACCACTTTGGAGTCTTTCCATTGTTGTAAAAGTTAATGAAAGTTAATTATAAAGCTGACAGAAAGTTCATTTCCCCCACTAACCTACATAATCTATATATATAGGCATACTTATACATATGGATGCATTCAGAGCCTATAGACTCAAGTAGATGGACATTATGCTTTAGAAATACTGGGATATTTTAACCTGAAATATTTCCATTGTTGCTGAAGGGCCTCAATAAGCGTGTATCAGGTAGGAACCAATTTTATGAACATTTTACTCAAATTGGCTTTCTATTTCTTGAAAACAGTATGTATTCTGAAATCAAAATCTGTTTTGAAGTTACTGGTGTGTTCTTTGGCTTATTCCATGAGCATGACTATTTTGAATGATTCCACTATCGATAGGCTAAAATTATGTCTGGAGCACTAGCAATGTGAAGTAAATATCTGAGTAGCCCTCAGTTTGTCCAAGTAAATAGTTGTATGCATTGTGAAGGCTTAAATAACCTTTTCAAAGATAACAGAGGTTTTTGCCTTGATTATTCAGATACTTCCTTTAACTCTCCAACCCAATCTGCCATTTTAGGTATGCTCTAAAGGTTGGCAAATAAGAAAGCTTTAGGAAAAGTTTTCCCTAGGAAATAGAATCATCTTTTAGAAGGGCTTTTAAAAGTGAGGGTTTTGTTTGCCAGATACCCCAGAAAGTCCAAGACTAAAGGAAAAGGGGGACAGGAGAAAAGAGAATAAAAGCAAGAAGGACTGAGATTGAAAAAGTAGGAAAAAAGATAGAGAAAAAAAAATTGTCCTTGGAAACTGATAAAGTGACCTATGCCACCTATAATATTATACCCTATGCCATAGATTACCAGCCCTAATGAGATAAAATTCATTTCATTCTTTAAAATGTCAAAGAAAGATTCCACAACATTCTTTGAATGTGCATGTGAGAAACAACTTATTAAATCAATGGATTAAATAATTCTCTTTTCCAAAGTAAATTTGTAATTTCAGAGACAAAGTAGTGCAAGATGGCCACATAAAGATCACTCCTACTGAGACGTTAGGAAGCAAATATTTGCTGTTCTGAAACCAGTAGCTTACAATGGGTTGATACATATTTTACCTCCTCCATCTGGATAAATAAATAAGTATATAAGTAGATGGGAAAAAATGTATAAATGCCTACTGCATAACCCATATACAAATAAGAATTATAACAGTTTGCAAATTAAGAATGGATTTTTAAAAAATTACTGAAATAAATTAATCGAGTAATAACTTAGTCCACTTTCCCTCCTTGTTGAAGGTCATTGATTCTTCAAACAAAGAGGAAAGAAGAGCCTCTGTTTCACTTTGTTGAGGAGCACAGGGAGGATAAGCCAGTCCACTTTAAGGAGATTGAGCCCTCTGCTACCCAAGCTTGCATTTTATGTTTGTAAGGCTGAAAGTAGGGTCATGGGGTGGGGACTCTTATGCTCAAGGGAAACAGCACTGAAGGTGCCTCATCTGTGGCTTTGTTCTCTTGCCTTGTCTCTTTTGGGGATCAGAGCTAATGGATCCCCCACAGTGACAGTCCAGAACATAGCAGAGAAGAGTGTGTAGTGGAGAGAATCAGTCACTCACGAGACCCGGGTTCTAGTCCTGGCTCTGGCACCTGCTTGCTGTGAGACATCTCTGATCTCAATTTCTTCACCTCTAAGGTGGCAGCATAATACCTATGTTCTCTGCCTACTTCACAGGGTTTCATGGTGGCTCAAGGGAGATAAATGAAAGTGCTTTGAACACCACAAAGCCTTGTAGAAATGTGAGGGATTCTCTTTATTCTTTCATGAGCATACTGGGCCTGAAACTCCAGAGTCCTTGCTATGGCACACCTTAACTTTTCTCTAATGGTTTAGTCTTTTCTCCAACAAAGCCATCTGGTCCTGCTTTTGTATCCTCACTATCCCTTGGATAGGGTCTTCTCCTGCCCCACTGCTTTCTCACTACCTCTCCAAAACCTATCTGTTCTTCAAAGTCTAACTCAAGACCCACAGTTCCTTCATGAAAACTTCATCACCTCCTACATTCACATCCCTTCTTCTTTCAATTTATTTGTAATTATTCTGGGCACTCCTCCTGTGTATGTAAACACTTATAGTTATTTGTCTTTTGTTCATAGTTTGGTTTATTTTGACAAGCATTTTTGACATTTAGTGTGTTACAGGTACAGGCTAGAGAAGAAAAAGATGATTAAGACTTGGGTCTTGACGTTAGTATTATACGGGAGAGAAACTTGCAAACAAATGATGGCAATATGGTGTAATATAGAATAGAAGTACATACAAAGTACAGAGAAGGAAATTATTGACTTTATCTGGGAGAGTCAGTGAAGGCTTTGCAGCATCTTCTTCTCTTACACAACTGTGTCAAGAACTGAGCTGATAATAAATGCTTGTGAATGAAGGCATGAGTCAACAGTCAGGGACAATTGAGTATTTTTAAGGGTGAATTGGAATTTACCAGGTGTTGTAGGAAAGGAACACAGACAAAGAAAACAATAAGTGCAAAGGCATGAAATGTTGTGATGGGACATTAATATAATTGTGAAGGAGGAGGAGGAGGAGTGAAGAAGCCTGTGAGGTGGGCTACAGCTAAAATATGGAGGGCCTTGTAGGCCACACTGAGGAACTTCTACTTTTTGTATACTACAGCGAACCACTGGATTTTTCTTAAGCCATGGGAATGCTAAAATCAGCTTCCCATTTAAGGTAGGGAGAGGATTAAAAATTATGTTAAAATAAACTGGGGTGAAAGTAGAAAACCGCTACTTCAGGATGCAAGCTCAGAGTGAACATGGAGTGAAGCCATGGAAAACTTGGCAGCATTAAACTTTTCCAGCAGGTTCCAGTTGACTTGTGTCCTGTAAGCACAGTTGTAAACGGAGTCTGCAGTCAATATGAAACTCAGCCCTGAGGCTGTTACCTAGGAAACCAAGACTAAGTCTCCTTACATACCTTACCTTCAATCATGACAGCAGCCCTACAAAGAGGGTAATGCCAACCCCTTTCCCATTAGAAAAACTAAGGCTTGAATCCCATTTCTGTAAATATACAATTAAGCAACAGCAAAGCAAAGATTTGAAGCCAGGTCAAATCGCTTGTAAAGGATCATCACCAGATGGTAGGAAAACACAGGACTGTGTTTCATGTTCTAACTGCCATATTCTCCCTCTTTTATGCTGCACTTCTTGACTAAATTAGGTTTGACTTGGTTTTTTAGTGTTTTGGATAATGTAGTAACAGAATTTGACATACAAAAAAGAACTAAGTTCCTAGAAGATATTAGAAGGTGACTATAAATTAAATGTCACTTAAACAGACTTCCCGAATTAGCAATGCAAGACACATGTTTAGTTCTTGCCCATGAAGGACAATGTGAACTAGAGTTGTGTGTACTGCCCATTATTTTAGGGAAAAAAAAAAAAATCCAAAGCTTTTTCCAGTAGCCACCTTCCCTTGGGACTCTCTGCGGGGTGACTGCCAGCATACCCTTAGGATCCTCGTCCTAGTCCCATCACCTGTGAACACTCCTATATGTCCACTTAGCCCCTCTCTCCAGGGAAAATCTCTGGCTTCAAAAACAACCTGGAAAGGTTTGTGCAGATTCAAATCACTTGTAAAGGATCATCACCAGATGGTAGGAAAACACAGGACTGTGTTTCATGTTCTAAATGAATAATGGACCCATCTGTTTCTCCCAAAATAATAGCTACGCAGCTCAGATACACATTCATGACATAACATAATGAATTAACGACCGTACTGTGTGTAAGTGACTGAAGCACACAAGAGTCACAGCACTTAACTAGAAATCACTGCCTGCTCCAGCCGCTCCTCATCACCAGCACTGACACTCCCTCCCCACCCCACTCTGCACCAGTTACTCCTAATCACCACTTAGGCCCGCTCCCATCCTGGTGTGTCATCTCCCTGCTTCCATTCAGCGTGACCCCAACCAGAATACGGGGTTTTTTGTGCCCTTGATTCCTGCTTCCTCTTCAGCTGCTGAATAGGGACCCTCTCAAAGTGTTCACTGGACCAATTATTCTAATCCTTCTCCCTCCTCTCCCCTAAGCCCAGTTATCAGGACTGCTGTATTTCCCATTGCCCCAGACTTATTCATGAAATAGGGCTGGCTTACCTCTTGTTTTCCACTGATTAGGAAATCACTGATTAGCATAACGATGTTCTGAGATTGATGAAAGAGGTAGTGTTTTCAGCAGATTTCAGGCATGGTTAGTATTTTTAGTGGCGTCTCCATGAAGACCCTTAATTTGATTAGCTACTGAAGGGAGGTGCCATAGAGACACTGCCTTCAGCAAGAATGGTGGAGGCATTCCCAGGGAAGGCCTAGGAAATGCTCTTCTGCACACCTGCTTGCCTCTTGGTTTCAAATTGCCATTAATTAAAGACACATATTAGTATCACTTATGAGAGTCTTGGTTCAAATTAGTTGTTTCTCAGAAGAAAGCAAACCCCTGAAAGACTACAACACTGAAGAGACAAATGTTGAGGAGCAGAAAGTTCAGAGCCGCAAGACACTTCTCAGTGGAGTGGGGCAGGCAGCGTGGAGAGCCCACGTAACTGGAGTCCAGGTGGTGACACTCAGTGCTTGAGCCGCAGGGAACACGGGGGGAGGGGCGTGCCCATGTCCAGCTCTAGAAATATCGAAAAGGTATTAATAAGTTGGAATAGTTATATTGAAAACACTGAACTTCAGAAATTGATTCCAGGATTAAATTTCTTTTCAGAACAGAAAAGGAAAGGAAGACAAGTGGGTATGGCTGAGCCACAGCACCAAGGTGTGTGCATATGTGTGTGTGTTTGTGTGTGTGTGTGTGTGTGTGTATTCTATAAATAAAATAATTTATACCATAAAAGCCAAAAAAAAAAGTTTTAAAAGCACACTATATGAAAGGAAATAAAAGTGGGAATGTATACAATTAAGACTTGAACTTCTAAAATTTTGGGGAGTAATTACTATGAGAATGATTTCAATCCCTCAAAATCCACTGACACCCTAAGGAACCTGGAAAAGATATTTGGGCCAAAAAGATAAAAGACAATATGAAAGGTACACATTAATATGGGTGTGATATTTGAAATTGGAGTTGTGATTCCAGGAACCAGAAGAATTTTTTCCAAGAATTGCTGGGGTAAAAGGTAACTTGTGCAGGTGAAAAAAGTTAAGAAACTCTTTTGAAGTGCTAACTAAAGTAGGTCATTCTCAAGAATTCCAGAAATGATTAAATGGAGAATGGCATTAATTTATGACCATCTGGAGCTTCAGCAGAGGCACCACCGGGGTGGTTAACTCAGGGACTCGCGTCATTTGTTACATGTGGAATATGAGGCAGCAAGCTTTCGGGAGCAAGGATAGGAGCAAGAAAGAAAAATGACAGGAATGTGGCCCTCAGGGCCTCTCTCTCTAAATTTTGGAAGGATATCTTAAGCTGTCCTTATTCCTGCCCTTTGAGCATCCTGCTTATAGGCAGTGCCTGAATGAGAGGCAGGAGTTTTTTCCAGTCTGCAACAGGATCGCCAGAGTCTAGCCCTTGATGCAGCTGGAGAGATGAGGGGACCACCGAAGAGCCAGCTGTGGTCATCCTCAGAGAAGGAAGCTTACCAGAAATGAAATTATTTCTGCCACCATTGTCACTGGCTAAAAATTAGACCAGCAGAGATAAAACATACAACAGCAAAAGGAAGGAAAAAGTGTCTTGGATCCTTTCTTAAGGAAGAGAACTAATGAGTTTCTACGAACTTGGTGAAAACATGAGTAAAGCAGCAGAAGAGTGGAATCTTCTTCTCCTTTTTTTTTCCCCCTTTTCTATTCCTGGCAGCATCTGACATAAATAAAAACACACTGTACTTGAATCTTCCTCATCCTAAGGTTGACTAGGTTGGATACCTTCCAGGATTAAAGCCATTCTTGAGAGACACTCCAAACAGCCTTTGTAAGAGTGTCAGTGCCTCAACTATATATATCATTTGTAACAGGCAACAAAGGACAATAACCGATGCCATGCACTGCTTGCTATAGGCAAGCCAGCTCCATGAATGGGTTCTTCTGGCAGTGGGAAGTACTATAGAGTTAGTGAGGTGTGACACCTAGAACTAGGGATGGGGGGATGGGAGAAGGGATGGATTTGGGAGACAGCTCCGTACTGCAGGGAGGAGGGCGGCTCAGAAAGAACAGTGAAAGGGGATCTAAAAGTCATAACAAAACTCAAAGGGGCTGAATTCTGGAGGTCAAGCCAGAAGGTGGGGCAGAGGCACTACATTTTGATCGACAGGGCCAGTACAGAGAGAATTGGAAGGGCTAGGGCATGGGAGTGGGGGGGGTGGGGGGAGGGGGTGGTCAAAAAAAGGTCAGACGGGGCCAGGAGTTGGGGCCAGCATCTGATTCCTCGTTATGACTTGTAGCTCTACAGACATGACGAAAATTCCTTGAGCTGTAAGAAAGCACCACGTAGCAACGTGCAATCTAGAGTGAGATAATTTAATTAAAAACTGTGATCAAAGCAGGGAACAAAACTCTGGGTAGTAATACCAAACCAAGATTAGGAAAAAAAAATGGTAACAGTTAGTTGGAACATTCTTCAGTTAGTTCATACTGGACAATAAAGAAGCCACGTGTTGTAGAAGAAATAGCAAATGAAATCTGAAAATGGAACTCCCATTTTTTAAAAAAAATGTATTTTATTTATTTTTTATTGGAGAAGTTGTGGGTTTACAGAATAATCAAGCATAAAATACAGGATTTCCATATGCCACCCTATTATTAACACCTTACATTGGTGTGTTACATTTGTTACAACTGATGAAAGCACATCTTTGTAATTGTACTATTAACTACATAGTCCACGATTTACATAGGGTTCACTGTATTGTGCAGTTCCATGGATTTTTTTTTTTCCATTTTTGACACTCTTTTAGCTGTATGACCTGGGGAAAACTACTTAGCCTTTTTGGGGGAGTAGGAGATGGGGGTGGTAGTATCTTCTCATTTGTAAGAAGAGGATAATAATAACAATAATAGTAGGCACCTCAAAAGATTATGAGAACTAAATAGAGAAAATGTATAGAAAGGGTTTGTAAAAATTCTGTTAAATTAATTTTTAATTTTTAAGTATAGTAGTAATAGGATTGATATAAGAATAAAAAATTCAAACATCTTGTGCAGAAAAGGCTAATAGCAAAAATAATCACTACCATTTAGTGAATGCCTATAGTGTAAGGGCAATGCTAGATGCTATGAAAATATCATTTAATCTCTACAATCACCTTGAAACTTGAGTATTACTATCCCAGTTATATCAATGAGGTTAAGAGGGGTTAACCTTGCCCAAGTTTTTTCCTTAAAAAGATGTCATTATCATTGAACTAAGTAATACTTCATGCCATAGTTTCCACAACTATTAATTATAAAACTCTAACTCTCAGAAACAATAAGAAAACAACCTAAATGGACAATATCTTTGAATTACACAAATTAAAGGAATTTTATAAGGTATTAGAATCATGATGATGAGTAAATTGGAAACTTCTTTACTGGAGTTAGTAGCAGAACTAGACTAAACCTAATCTCTCCCAGTACTAAACCAGTGCCATACCTCTGGAAACTTATTTTAGAAAAAATTTTCAAAGTAAATTCTTTTTCTTGATGAGACGAGCTCACTTTACAAAGTAAAAAAAGTTGACTCACTGATTGGTAAACTTAGTCAATTTTTCTTGCTTTTTTGGCAATTTTTTTTTTTTAATATAAAAGCTTTTGTTGACTTACCCAAAGTCACCCGTGCAGCTCCTTAGAGTGAAAAGTGATATCACTGTGGCAAAACACGATCTAGGTCTCTTAATCCTGCCTCTTTTGATCTCAAAAGGTGGTAACATTCAGTTCGGAGCTCACTCATCTGTAAATTGCATCACATTATCTCTGAGTTATTTAAGAAACAAGTTCTGTTTGGTTCCAGGCATTTGAACCTGCTAACGGCAAGAAGAAGGGTTCGCCACATAGTTCCCAGGGTCTTCCACTTGCCACAACCACCAGAGAAAGCAAAATGATTGAACCCATTGGGAATCAATACATAGTGGCCAGGCCAGTGTATTCTAAAAATGCTTTCGAAGAAGAACATAAGAAGAAACACAGAAATCATAAGACATTTCTGGATCATCTCAAAGCGTGTTGTAGGTAAGACATCTTCTAAGGTACTGGCACTGGGAATGTATGAAGCACGCTCATCTAAACTTTCAAGCTTTTAAGCTCTCCTTTCTGGCTCTAGCCCATAGCCTACAGATTGCACTGGCTTCCCAGAGTCTTTTCATCTTTGGCTTCCACACCTCCTTCTCCCTGCCAGAGTTGAAAAAGTAGTGTCTAAAATGAACAAGATCTCAGCTCTCAACACAGTCTTTCCAAATCAGACGACAAATTGATCAGGACAGGCAAATTCTCAATCGAAATGTTGCGCAATTCAAGCTGAGGATGACAAATGAGCTCTATTACAGCTAATGAAAAGCAGCATTTTTTTAAAAAAAATCCCTTGGTGGTGGCCAGGAGGCAGGTTGATATGGGTGAGAAGGTGAATGTTAGTGTTAGTGAGAGCAAAAGTGCTAGTTTAATCTTTCATATATTAAAATCGTTATCAATGTACCTATCAGTCTTTCTAATTTCTATCTACAATTAGGTGTTAAACTGAACATTTGATATTAGTTACTGACATGTAACTTTCACTGTTTTCAGCTGTTCCTCCCAAAAGGCCAAGAGAATTGCCTTCTCTTTGTTCCCCATAGCATCTTGGTTGCCAGCATACCGGATAAAGGAATGGTTGCTCAGTGACATTGTTTCTGGAATCAGCACAGGGCTGGTGGCTGTACTGCAAGGTAACTTTAAAAATTTATTGAGATGTAAGTCACATATCATAAAATTCACTGTTTTAAAGTCTACAACTCAGTGGTTTCTAGTATATTCACAAGGTTGTGCAACCATCGCCACTATCCAATTCCGGAACATTTCATCATACCCCCCAAAAAAACTTATCCATTAGCAGTCACTCCCCATTTCCTCCTTCCCAAAGCCCTTGTCAACCACTAATCTACTTCCTGTCTTTATGAATTTGCCTATTCTGACATGTCACATAAGTAGAATCATACAATATGTGGCCTCTTGAGACTGGCTTCTTTCAATTAGGATGTTGACAAGGTTCATCCATGTTGTTGCATGTATCAGTACTTCATTCCTTTCTATGGATGAATAATATTCTATGGTATGCACATGCTATATGTTGTTTATGCATTCATCTGTTGATGTACACTTGTGTTGTTGCCACCTTTTGGCTATTGTGAATAATGCTACTATGTACATTGGCATGTAAGTGTCTGTTTGAGTCCCTGCTTTAATTGCTAGGTCATATGGTAAGTCAGTGTTTAACTTTTTTTTATTTTGGCACCTCACTTTTCTTATTAGAGAAAGTTGTGAGTTTACAAAACAATCGTACAAGAAAACAGGAATCCCGTACACCACCCCACCACCAACACCTTGCATTGATGTAGAACATTTTACAATTGATGATAGCACTTTTTTAAATAATTGTACTATTTTTAACAGTAGTTACCTTTGTTACAATTGATGAAATATTATTAAAATAGTTATATCTATCATCCATTATTTACATTAGTTGTATTTCTTCCATATGCCACCCTATTATTACCACCTTGTATTAGTATCGTACGTTTGTTATAATTCATGAAAGGCCCTTCTTATACTTATATTAAGTATAATCCATCATTTACAGTAGGGTTCACTGTGTTGTGCAAGCCCTATGTTTTATGTTTTAATTTTTATTCTACTAATATATACAATCTAAAGTTTCTCCTTTTAACCACATTCACCTGTATCTTTTGTGCTTCCATCACCACCATCCATTTCTAAACCTTTACCATCAGCCTAAATGGAAATTCTGTACAGGTTAAGCATCCACTCCCCATTCCTTAACCCCAAACTATCTCCTGGTAAACTATACTCTAGATTCTAACTCTGAAAGTTTGCTTATTATAATTAGTGAATAACAATGGGGTCATGCAGTATTTGTCCTTTAGTGTCTGGTTTAATTCACTCAATATAATGTCTTCAAGGTTCATTCATGTTGTTGCATGTATCAGGACTTCATTCCTTTTTATGCCTGAATAATATTCCATTGTATGTATATACCACATTTTGTTTATACATTCTTGATTGATGGATACTTGGGTTGCTTTCATCTTTTAGCAATTGTGAATAATGCCACTATGAACATTGGTGTGCAAATATCTGTTTGAGTCCCTGCTTTCAGTTCTTCTGGGTATATACCTAGTAGCAGGATTGCCAGATGATATGCTAATTCTATACTTAGCTTCCTGAGGAACTGCCAAACTGTCTTCCACAGCAGCTGCTCCATTTTACATTACCACAAGCAATGAATAAGTGTTCCTATTTCTCCACATCCTCTCCAACACTTGTTATTTTCTATTTTTTTAAAATAGCAGCCATTCTAGTGGGTGTGAAATGGTATCTAGTTGTGGTTTTGATTGCATTTCCCTAATAGCTAGTGAAGTTGAGCATCTTTTTTTTTAGCCATTTGTATTTCCTCTTGGAAAATGTCTATCCAAGTCTTTTGCCCATTTTTAAACTGGGTTGTTTGTCTTTTTATTATTAAGTTGAAGGATTTCTTTATATATCCTGGGTATTAAACCCTTATCAGATTTGTGGTTTCGAAATATTTTCTCCCATTGAGTAGATTGATTGCCTTTTCACTTTCTTGACAAAATCCTTTGAAGCACAAAAGTTTTTAATTTTGATGAGTTCCATTATCTGTTTTTTCTTTCATTGCTTGTGTTTTGAGTGTAAAGTCTAAGAAACATTGCCCAATACAAGATCTTGAAGATGCTTCCCTATATTTTCTTCTAGGAGTTTGGTAGTTTTAACTCTTTATTTAGGTGTTTGATCCTTTTCAAGTTAATTTTTGTATAGGATGTCAGGTGAGGACCCTCTTTTATTCTTTTACATGTGGATATCCAGTCCTCCCAACACCATTGGTTGAAGAGACTATGCTTTCTCAGTTGACTGGACTGGCAGCTTTGTCAAATATCAATTGGTATAGATGGTAGGGTATATTTCTGAACTCTCAATTTGATTCCATTGGTCAATATCTATCTTTATGCCAGTACCATGCTGTTTTGACCACTGTAGCTTTGTAAAATGCTTTAAAGTCAGGAAGTGTGAGTCCTCCAACTTTGTTCTTCTTTTTCAAGATTTATTTTGCTCTTCAGGGCAACTTACCCTCCCAAATCAAATTGATAATTGGCTTTTCCATTTCTGCCAAGTAGGCTGTTGGAATTTGACTAGGATTTCATTGAATCTGTAAATCAATTTGGATAGAATTGACATCTTAAGGATATTTAGTCTTCCAATTCATGAACACAGAATGTTCTTCCATTCATTTAGGTCTTTGATTTCTTTAGCAATGTTTTGTAGTTTTCTTTGTACAAGTCCTTTACATCCTTGGTTAAATTTATTCTTAGAAAATTAATTCTTTTAGTTGCTATTGTGAATGGAATTTTAAAAATTTCCTCCTAAGATCACTCATTACTAGTATATAGAAACACTACTGATTTTTGTTTGTTGATCTTTTATCCCACCACTTTGCTAAACTCATTTATTAGCTCTAGTAGTTTTGTTGTGTATTTTTAAGGACTTTCTATATATAGGATCTTGTCATTTACAAATAGTGAAAGTTTTACTTCTTCCTTTCCAATTTGGATGCCTTTTATTTCTTTTTCTTGTCTAATTGCTCTGGCTGGAATTTCTAACACAATGTCGAACAAAAGTGGTGACAGTGGGCATCCTTGTCTTGTTCCAGATCTTAGAGGGAAAGCTTTCTTTCACCATTGAGTATGACATTAGCTGTGGGTTTTTCATATATGCCCTTTATCATGTTGAGGAAGTTTCCTTCTATTCTTATCTTTCCAAGTGTTTATTATCAAGAAAGGATGCTGGATTTTGTAAAATCCTTTTTCTGCATCAGTCGAGATGATCATGTGG
Source organism: Choloepus didactylus (assembly GCF_015220235.1). Taxonomy (NCBI): domain Eukaryota; kingdom Metazoa; phylum Chordata; class Mammalia; order Pilosa; family Megalonychidae; genus Choloepus; species Choloepus didactylus. Next base: position 86,971,466 of record NC_051311.1, read on the forward strand.
TTTTCCCCCTTCACTTTGCTAATGTGGTGTATTACATTAATTGATTTTCTTGTGTTCCACCATTGTTGCAAACCTGGGATAAAACCCACTTGATTATGGTGTATAAGTCTTTTGATGTGCTGTTGGATTTGATTTGCAAGTATTTGTTGAGGATTTTTGCATTTATATTCATAAGACAAATTGGTCTGTAATTTTCTTTGCTTATAGTGTCTTTATCTGGCTTTGGTACTGGTGATGTTTGCCTCATAGAATGAGTTAGGTACTATTCCTTCCTCTTCAATATTTTGGAAGAGTTTGAGCAGGATTGGTATCAATTCTTCCTGGAATGATTGGTAGAATTCATCTGTGAAGCCATCCAGTCCTGGGCTTTTCTTTGTTGGAAGGTTTTTGACAACTGATTCAATCTCTTTACATGTAATCAGTCTGCTGGGGTCTTCTATTTATTCTAGAGTTAGTGTAGGTTGGTCATGGGTTTATAGGAATTTGTCCATTTCATTTAAGTTGTCTAATTTGTTGCCATACAGTTGTTTGAAGTATCCTTTCATGTTCTTCTTATTTCTGTGGGGTCAGTAGTAATGTCCCCCCCCCACTTTAATTTCTGATTTTATTTATTTGCATCTTCTCTCTTTTTTTTCCTTTGTCAGTCTAGCTAAGTGTTAGTCAGTTTTATTGATCTTCTCAAGGAACTAACTTTTTATTTTGTAGATTCTCTCTATTTTTTTATTCTTAATTTCATTTATTTCTGATCTAATCTTTGTTATTTCTTTCCTTTTGCTTGTTTTGGGATTACTTTGCTGTTCCTTTTCTAGTTCTTACAGATGTGCAGTTAGTCTTCAATTTTAGCTCTTTCTTCTTTTTTAGTGTAAGCATGTAGGGCTATAAATTTCCATCTCAGCACTGCCTTCAGTGCATCCTATAAGTTTTGATATGTTGTGTTCTCATTTTCATTTGTCTCAAGAATTTACCCTTGCAATTTCTTCTTTGACTCACTGATTGTTTAATAATGTGTTGTTTAACATCCATATATTTGTGAATTTTCCAGTTCTCTGCCTGTTATTGATTTCCAGCTTCACTCCATTATGGTCAGAGAAAGTGCTTTGTATAATTTCAGTCTTTTAAAATTTATTCAGACTTTCTTGTGACACACTATGTAGTCTATCCTGTAGAATGATCCATGAGCACTTGAGAAGCCTCTTTGATGACTTTTGCCCAGCAAATGCAGCTCTTCAGCTAACTGTTCCCCACATCCCTGAGGGAAACACTGAGTCTTTAAATCTCCATCACCTCCACCCTTATTAGGAGCAGGGTTGAAACAGTAATAGCTGCTGCTACTTTTGTCCAGGGTGGGTTGAAACGGTAGCTCAGAGCTGGGATCCATCTACACTAATCAAAAGCCATGATCAATGATCAGCAGTGCCACCTCTGTTCTTGGGGGAGAGGATTTTTATATCCCTTTCTGTCTGCAGCAAGCTAACTAAGGACTGGACCCCAAGGTTGCCTGCTGCAAGTGGGGGATGGGCACCAGCAGCCACTGCACAGAAAGAGCAACTCACTGTTCTCCACCATAGTTAATCAGCCTTTTCCTCTGGCTCTTTTCTGGATGCTGTACAGTGTTCTTCTGGCCACCAGAGCCCCAACAGTCATTTTGGTGGAATAATTGAGCCCTGGAACTCCCTACTCTGTCATCTTCCCTGGAAGTCCCCCTCTATGTTTATCTTTTTAAGGAACCGCCAAACTGTTTTCCAAAGTGGTTGCACCATTTTACCTTCCCACCAGCTGTATATGAGGGTTCCAATTTCCCCACATCCTCACCAACACTTGCCATTTTCCATCATTTTTATTTTAGCCATTATAGTGGGAATGAAGGGGCATCATTGTGGTTTTGATTTGCATTTCCCTAATGACTCTTGATGTTCAGCATCTTTTCATGTGCTTATTGAACTTTGTATATCTTCTTTGGAGAAATGCCTATTCAAATCCTTTGCCCATTTTTTTTTTTTTTTTTTACAATCACTTGGATTTAATTCAATCAGTTGAAGGCTTTTTTTCATGATTTGATTAATTTTTTATTTTATTTTATGTTTTAATTCAGTTTTATTGAAATATATTCACATACAATACAATCATCCATGTTGTACAGTCAACTGTTCACAGTACCATCATATAGTTGTGCATTCATCACCCCAATCTATTTTTGAACATTTTCCTTATACCAGAAAGAATCAGAATAAGATTAAAAAATAAAAATAAAAAAGAACACCCAAATCTTACCCCCCACTCCACCCTATTTTTCCTTTAGTTTTTGTCCCCATTTTTCACTGGATAAAGGGAGTGCGATCCACAAGGTTTTCACAATCACACTGTCACCCCTTGTAATCTACATTGTTATACAATTGTCTTCAAGAGTCAAGGCTACTGGGTTAGAGTTTGGATGTTTCAGGTATTTACTTCTAGCTATTCCAATATGTTAAAACCTAAAAAGTGTTATCTATATAGTGCATAAGAATGTTCACCAGAGTGACCTCTCAACTCCATTTGAAGTCTCTCAGCCACTGAAGCTTTATTTCGTTTCATTTTCATCCCCTTTTGGTCAAGAAGATGTTCTCAATCCCACAATGCCAGGTCCAGATTCATCCTTGGGAGCCATATCCTACATTGCCAGGGAGATTTACACCCCTGGGAGTCAGGTCCCATGTAAGGGGAGGGCAGTGAGATCACCTGCCAAGGTGGCTTAGTTAGACAGAGAGACTTTGCCCATTTTTAAATTGGGTTACTTGCCTTTTTGAATTTTTAGAGTTCTTTAGTGCATGCTGGATAATAGAACCTTATCAGATATATGATTTGCAAATATTTTTTCCCATTTGATGGGTCATCTTTTCACAATTTTGATAGTGTTCTTTGAAGCAAGATTTTTTAAAAAAAATCTTATGAAGTCCAATTTACCAATTTTTTTCTCTGGTTACTTATGCTTTAAGTGTCATATCTTTGAAACCAGTGCTTAATCCAAGGTTATGAAGATTTACACTTATGTTTTCTTCTAAGAATTTTATCATTTTAGTGTTTACATTTATGTCTTTAATCCATTTTGTGTTAATAAGATAACCTTTTTAACATCCAATCTTAAATATCTTAATAACCTAAGGAGAAGTTTTTTGATTCCCTTTGTAAAAAATAAGGACTCTGCTGCTCATGTATTTACAGGTCTGGCATTTGCTCTGCTGGTCACCATCCCCCCAAGCTATGGATTGTATGCAGCTTTCTTCCCAGTCATAATCTACTTTTTCTTGGGCACTTCTAAGCACATATCTGTGGGTAAGTGAGTTACTGGGCTGCTTAATGCTCATATTGCTTTTTCTTTATGAATTCCATTACCCACACATTGTATTAATTCCAAATTGGGCATAATCTAGGAGAAGAGTCATAAATTTCCTGGAAGAACTAAGACTGGGGTTTGGAAAAGGAGGGCAGAGTTACAGACAGCAGTCATCTTATATGCTTATTTTATGGTTGAAAGACAATTATGCTTTAGAGAGGCATATACTGACCACAATTCATTCACCCTTTGATGTTAATTAGGTCCATTTCCAGTTCTGAGTATGATGGTGGGAGCAGTGGTTACAAAATTAGTCCCAGATACCGGTACAGCTGCTATGAATTTCTCTAATAGCTCAACAGTGGATGAGCAGAAGGTGATGGTGGCAGCAACGGTCACAGTCCTTTCTGGAATCATCCAGGTGAGCAATTGCTCATGAAATCTACCTGCCCCAATCTGCTTGTCCTGATTGGTCTTTCTGTTTCTTCTCCCTCCTGCCATCCCTTTTCTCTTCTTTTTGGTTTCCTTCCCTCAGTGGCCTGTAGCCAAATAATTTAAGAAGGGTCACTCACCACTACCAGAAGTGAAGGGGCAGATCCATGTTGCAAGACGGGTGAATGTGGGTTTGGTTGGGAGGAAGAATGGGTATAGGGAGACACATGTGATGAACAGTGACATGCTTGAGCCAATAAAATGTGTGGGAACTGATAGTCACTAAAAATAGCTGTATTCAAATAATAGTGCCAGGGGCAGATATGGAATTTTTTCTTTCTAATTCCTTAGGGATGGAAATCTAATTGGTAGGGTGAGGCTTTGCACTTTGAATCATCCATAGCAAAGATTTGGGAGGAGCTGATGAGGATTGTGTAAGGGTCTAAAGCCTCATTTCCAAGCCACACAATTGATACCATCACTGAATGGTGAAAATGTCACAGACTCTTCAAGAGGTTGTCCAAGTTTATGGTTAGTGATATTATCAGTTAAGACAGTTCTTTAAAGAAAGAAAAAGAAGTCCATTTCTACAAGGACATAATTGGTGTGTCCTATTGACAAGCAATATGGTCAGTTTTTTAGAATACATTTCTAAACCCAGTGTCTTTACATGCCCACAACTCTGACTGTGTTCCATGAGACAAGTGTGGAAAGGCAGGCTGGGTGTTCAAGGGAAGGAAAAATCTGTCCAATTCTCTTTATTAGAAAACACTGGTGGTTTGGGAAAATTGACCACCTCAGTCCCCCAGTTAAAACTGAATGCTTCTGATACATACACACAATTAATTATCTCTTAAGCAAGTTGAACAACTTGTTCCAGGGAATATGAATGGACGCTCGTCCACACATGCTACAGCAGCTAGAAAGTGTAACTTAAAATTACCTGGGCAAATTTATGAGGGTTGGTGCTAGATAAGAGTCTGCTATAAAAGCTTTATGGGTGAGTCTCCCAAAGACACTGTACCTAAAAAGAAAAAAAAAGAAAGGAAGGAAGGGAGGGAGGGAGAGAGGACAGAAGGAGGAAAATAAGCTTATTACTTTTGGGAGACATACTAAATTTAAATCCTATTTGAGCACAGTGTGACACTCTACCTGGGAGGTGGCAGCCCTGCATGAGAGGCGTTCCAGGGACGGGGTTCTTCACAGAGGTTCAAGTTGAAACTTTACATTTTGGATCATTTAAATTCCTGATCCTTTAGTTTGCGGAAGTGTTCTCCTAAACTACAAAGGCATTTGTCCTTCTCTGCAGTTGGCCATGGGAGTTCTGCGAATTGGATTCGTGGTGATATACCTTTCTGATTCTCTGATCAGTGGTTTCACCACAGCTGCCGCTATTCATGTGTTGGTTTCCCAACTCAAATTTATTCTTCAGCTGACTGTCCCGGCACACACTGATCCATTTTCAATTTTCAAAGTGAGTATTTCTTTAGTTCAAAATATCTTGAAATACATGAAACTTACTTTTTTTGTTTCTGGAGATACTTCCTTTAATGCCTTTGCCTTGGGACTTACCTACAACTTCCAAGAAATCAACGGGTTGTGAAATGTATTCACATTAAGAAAGAGTAAATGGCAAAGAAAACAACACTGAAAATCAGGAACATCTACTATACAGTAGTGTTAACAATAGAAATCAGCTACCACTTCTCTTAGATTTGACTCGAGTATTTTCCAAAAGAAAGAAACCTATATATATTGTTAAAAGCTTTAATATATTGCTCCAAGTTTTAAAATTTTTCTCAAAATCTTGTTTTGAAAGATATTTTCTAATGGAGTTACAGTTTTCCCTATTTCTAAAAAGGCAGGTCTCATTCTTTTGGAATGGAGGTTTTCTGAGCCTTCTATGTGTCCCAGTTTATAAAGCAAAAGGAAATTGGCCAATATGATAATGAGCCACTGTCCTTGCCTCCTCCAGAGGATGTCCTGCAGAACAGACGGTGTTCTTAGGGCTTCTATCAAGACAGCCCGCCCATGGGAGTCTGAGATAGGATTTGCTCCAAACTGAAACCAACACTCTTTCCCTCCCATCCAAAGCTGCTCCAGAAGTGTTTTCTGAGCAATTTGGGAGCCACTTTGGACCTACTTGAGCTGTCCTGGGCCCCTGGACGTGGAACCCAACTGGCTTCTAGAAGAAGTACTATGTATAGGTTAGTCAGGAAACTATTTTTCAAAGGTGACAAGGAGAGTCAACTAAGGAATGTGAGGGGCCTGGACCTAGAAGAGGTCAGGAATTAAGGGGACACATGCTAAGAAAAACTGCCAGGTAACGGAGGTCATTCCCTGAACAGAGCAGTAGTGATGAATGTGAAATAAAGTAATCTAGAAATTCAGATTTCTAGAAATCTAGAAATTTTAGCTCAAAGAGATCTAAAAGCAGGAGAGACCAGTTATAAAAAGGTGAAAAGTTTCCAATAAAAGTTGGCAATATGCCCAGCAAAAAGTGCCAGAAGCATCCCCAAACCAGTGTGGTACCTGCCCTGTGCTTACTTACCCTTCTCATATCTCTACAGTTTCACTTTCATGGTTAGCATGAGCAAAACAGAGACTCACAACCCATCTAGGGCAGACCTTGTTCTCAAATGTTTATTTTTATCTATTTGGAAATAATTAAGTGTTGTATCCAAATTATACATTAATATAGACTTGGGTGTTTTGTTCTTATAATTTTAGGTTCTAATTTCCATATTCACACAAATAGAGGACACTAATATTGCAGATCTTGTGACATCTCTGGTTATCCTGTTGATTGTATTTGTGGTTAAAGAAATAAATCAACGCTACAAAGCCAAGCTTCCAGTGCCCATCCCGATTGAACTCATCATGGTAACTGAACGCCTCAAGACCTTCTTTCATAGTTTATTAGTCCAGTGCTTTAGGTGGAAAGCTCTTCATCTGTAGGTCGGAAGGTTTTAGTGGGGCAGAAATGCCTTCTCTGCAGTTTCTGGGCATAATGCTTAGTATTGTTTTCTCTTCATTCAGAATTTAATAATTTCCTTTTATGATTTTGGATTTATTCTTTCCATGTAAGATATGGATAGTGCAGAGAGCACAAGACCTCAGAAGACATGGTGGCAGACTCTTTGAATTAGAGCTGTGGTTCTCAACCCTGGCTTCAGGGCCTCTTCAAAAAATAACAAAGGCTGGGCCAGGAGATTCTTATTTGATAGACAGATGGGTGGGATCCTGCAACAGTATTTTTCTTTAAGGCAAGACTCTTAGTTGCATCTCAGATTTCTAATTTGGGCAATTTTGCAACTTTGCAGACTGTGATTGCAACTGGTGTATCCTATGGCTTTGACTTCAAAAACAGGTTTAACGTGACTGTCATTGGGCAGATGCCAAGTGGGTAAGTGTGTCTTTTCTGATGGCAGCGCCAAGCACTAATCAGAGAGTAAGCGGTATAACGGACAGATATTTTGTAACCCTCCCTGCACCCAGCACCCATGAGAAAATCTTGCTGCTCTTCGAAGAAGGAGCCACAAAGAACCTAAGAGTCCAAGTTCCTAATATCAGAAAGTTTCTCCTTCTGCAAGAACTCAAGAAGCAAACGAGCAGGGACTCACATACATGTAAAAACTACTGAAGTAGTGAAAGTAGGAAAACAGGCTAAATAAATCTGCTTCTTCTCCTACAGAGGCACCAAAGGAAATCAGATTCCCTTGTCTGTAAATTACTATAAACAAAATGTAGTGTTTTGTTTGAAGTTATTGGAGCCAAGTTCTAAAAGTTCAAAAGAACCCCTTGAAGGAAGACTTGCACTTAAACAATCCAGATAATCACATTCTGTCCTTTCTCATGATCAAATTGAAAACAAGGCCAGAGCAACTTTTACTGTTGCAAAAGGATGGAGGCCTGGGTTGTACAAGGAATTTGAAAATGTATGCCATTATGTTTAATTGTTTGAGAAGGGAGATCCAGTTTTGTGCTTTTTCTTTCTCTCTGCCCTCTGACCAGAGAGAGCATCAATTTCTTCCAATTTGCTTACCAAGGAAAGGTGGTTTTCCTTTTTAAAAAGATCTATTACTCTCCTTTCTCCTGCAAGTATTTGAGAATTCCAGAAATCAACATTTATTTGTTATTAGGTTGAATTTAAAACAGTCAAATTCCTTTAAATGCATGTATATATATCACCAGATCTTCATGCGTTACCCTTAATGAATCAAAAATATCACTTTTAACTTAACAGGTTTTTAAGTGGAAATCAGGCTAAGGCTGAAGAACTATTTTTAGGCTGCCTCCCCATCCTGCAACTGTCAGGCTTTATTCAAATGCTTGGCACGTTGTTACACTTTATTCAAATGTTTTGGCAGACATATACTAGGTAGAATAATAAATAAGCAAATAAATCCAAAATTAAAAAGGATCTTGCAGATCTTTTGAAAATAAAAGATAAACATAAGATCACTGAGTTACAGTCTTAGAGACCTTATTTAGTAAATATATTTTGAATGTTAATGGACTTCTTTCCATAAGGTGGGTAGGAGTCAGGAAAGGGGACAACTCACATGCATTAATCATTACATTCTACCACAAGGCAGTATAACCTAGTAGGTTGTCACATGTGTTCAAGAGTGCTTGGGATTTAATTCTGACTCACTTCTTTACCATGGGCAAGTTAGTAAACTCTGTCTCAATGTCCTTGGCTGTAAACTGAGGCCAAAAAGAGTAGCTATCACATAGGATTCTTGTAAGAATTAAGTGAGTTAATTCGTGTGACATGCTTAGAACAGTGCCTGACCTATATGTGTTCAACCTGCATTACTACTATTTCTAATTTAGCACCTAAATTAGGTACTAGGCTCTTTCCATGCTTTCTATACCCCGTTTTCTTTGTGGGTGATGATTGAGCATGCATTTTAAATTCCTGGTCATTGCAAATAGGATATAACTGGAAGGTAATGATTATTAATTATTGCTAATCCACTGTTAATGAATATGCCACCTTAGAAGTTATTTTGTAAAGTCAAACTCATTGAATGAAAATATCTTGGCTGAATGAAAGTGAGCATTGAAACAGTGAGGGAAATACAAAGGATGTATTGAGATTCCAGAGAGATCCTACAATAGTGGCTATTAGGTACTTTATACCTTACAATGTGTAAATGATATTCACATTCATTATATTATTTGACCCTACCACAAAACTATGAAGAAAATGGAACAAGTGTTATTATCCTTACTTTACAAATGAGAAGATTGAGACTCAAGGAGGGTAAGCACCAGAGCCAAGAAATGAACCCAATTTTCAGACTGGAATTCTCCATCATTGAACTCTGTCTGTGGTGTTCAGTGGCTAGAACAAAAGAATAATAGTAGGCCTCTGATTATTTTGGTATAAAATGTAACTTTTAATTGTATCATCAATTTCAGATTTATTTTTTAAAAATCTAAGCAAACTTTCTCATTTATGGTGGCAGCAGATTATGGGATACTAGTACCTTTTCAACATTAGAGCTGAAAATGCATTAGCATAGATATTCACAAAACACAGAATAGCAATCCAGAAAGATTTGAATGGATCCCATCAATCTACTTACAATAAGTTTTAGGCCAGAGACAGATGTTTACTGGGGCTGAGCATTTTAGTAAATTGATGTGGAGTTGGAGACATTTGTACCATTTATTATACATTTGGCATATACCACTTAACTGCTCTAAGTTCATGAGGCATGAACACAGAAGTATCCTCTATGAGTTGAAAGTTCCTCTGACACAATATCACTTTAAACTAAAACTTGCTCTCCATCAGGGCCATAGTTAACTCCAGCAGTTCTGTGGAGTGCAGGGAAGAGTTCAAGGCCCATCTGTTTGCCAGGGGTTTTCCATGTAAGGCTTTTGTTATCAATGGAGGAAGGACTTTCTTACTTTCCTTGTCTCAGAATCATGTTAGCCCAAAGAGAATTCATCCATGGATAACTATTAAAGGCATTATGGGTGATGCTTTGCAACTCAATATAACAATAAAAGTGGAATCTAAGATATTTTGCACAAAGCTTATGGGGATATAAGTGAACATTATATTGTGGCTGTATTGACACTTGCTACTATCAATGGACTGGATTTACTATCTTGTATCAACTTCAGGCAATTTTGTTTTTCAACAACAAGATAGCAAATTCCAAAATTATCAGCAGTGCGAAATTCTCTCAGGCAGCGCCCTGAAATGAGCCACAACTCAGCCCAGATTTCTTCCACTCATTCATTTTCCCACCTTTTGACTATCTGCCAGGAAGAATGTTCATCACTGGACATAATCCTGCGACAGCCACAGTCCCTGCCCTACACCTAAGTGGAAAGTTGGGGTGTGGGATGGGGGTCGTGGAATACCTGCCCGGAGCCAAGGAAGCATGAGAATCTCACCTAACCCTGACCTTGGTGGTCAGGGAAGACTTTCTGGAGGGAAGGATGGGGATGAGGGAATGGTTCAGACAGAGGAAACAGCAAATTAGGCCCCAAGGTGAAAGAGTGAGACCTTTGAGAAATAAAAAGAAGCTTGGCATGGTTGGAGTTTAAATTTTGGGAAATGGTAGCGATTAAGCTGGAGAGGTGGGGAGGTGGTAGATTGGGACTGTGCTAAGGAGTTTGGGCTTTTTCTGAGAGCAAATGGATGCCATTGAAGGATTATAAACAGATTGGTGACATTCTGATTTGCCTAATTTCGATTTTAGATTTCAGCCCCCTATTACACCTGATGTGCAGACTTTCCAAGATACCATAGGAGATAGCTTCGCCATTGGAATTGTTGGCTTTGCAGTGGCCTTTTCAGTTGCCAGCGTCTACTCCCTTAAATATGATTATCCGATTGATGGCAATCAGGTAAGTGTAAAACCTAAACTGGGTCTAAATGGGTAGCTTTCAATAAGATTTTGGGCATATAATATCAATGGTGCTGCTTCTATAAAGTTTCCTTCTTGTTCTCTTGTCAGGAGTTAATAGCCTTGGGCTTGGGTAATATATTCTCTGGATCTTTCAGAGGATTTGCAGCCAGTACTTCCCTCTCCAGATCAGCGGTTCAGGAGAGTACAGGAGGCAAAACACAGGTATTTCAAGATCTCTGTGGCAGGAGCCATCCTAGCATTAGTAACTGGGAAATCCCAGCAAGGGAAGAGTCAAGTTTGTGATGAGAATATTTTTATCCCCACAGATTGCTGGGATTTTCTCTGCTATCATTGTGTTGATTGTCATCGTAGCCATTGGATTTCTCCTGGAGCCACTGCAAAAGGTAACACTCGTCCCTTTGGATCACATCTCTCTCTTTGGGCAATGAATCAAGGACCCTGGTTCTTATACTCCTGAAGCACAAACTAAACTAGGGGAAAAGAGATAACTACAAACTTTCAAATACTCTTCTTAGCCATTACTTTATGGATCAAATAAATTTATTTTCCCTTGGCAGCATTTTATGTATGTTAAGAATGCAGATGCCCAAACTACCTTATCTGTTCTGCTCTTCGCATGTTCATAGCCCCAGATATAATTAATGTTTAGATAGAAGGGCATTCTGACACCACAGCTTTCAACATGGATTGATTGAAGTGAAGACTTTCTTAAAATTTGAGGCAACCAGGCCCTCTATCTTATTCAGAGAATGGTGCTACCAGCCACACAACCCATCCTTAGGAATACGCCCTACAGCTCCCAGAGCTTGATTTGACTCCAAGACCAACACTGTCAGATTGCAGGAGGGGTGAGAACAGCCTGACTTCCTGCCCAGACACAGACCGCACACCTTCACTTTCGTGCTCCCCATCCCTAACCTAACTGTAACTGTTAAGGGTTTTAGTTTAATATGTCATAAACTGCTGCAGCGCCCGAGTTAAACAAATAACAGACCCTGAAAAAACAGGATCTCTAGGATATCAGGTGTTGGAAAATACATTGTCCTCTGTGGCTTTCATATGATTTTAGGTGGTAAACAGAGCACTAGTGCTGGAGCCCTATAGACCTGGTTGGAATCCTGATTCTGCTGCTTATTTTCTGTGTGCTTTTAGGAAAATTGCTTAACCTCTCTGAATCTCAGGTTCTCCATTTATAAAATAGGAAGTGAAATAGTACTAACCTCACAGTGCTGCTGGGAAAATCAAGTGAGATAACACAGGTATTTAGGTCAGGGCCTGGCATATGATAAGCACTTGATAAATGATAGATAGCTATTATGGTTAATATCATCATCATCATCATTATTCTACACACAGTTTATTACAATTCTGATTAGAAGGGAGGACACAGAGATATGACACAGTTCACCAATATCTATTGCTTATTGTTTGGGCCTTTTTTCCTTGTTGATTGGTAGCTGAAATGTGAACTTGATCTCAGGTTTCTATACTCCCATTGTGATCATACCAAATAGCCTAGCTGACCAAATCTGTCTTCAAGCAGTACAGTGTTCTGTTTGCCAAAAATGTGTGTTTTCCAAAGAAATAGAAGGGTATGTATCACAGTAAAAATAAACACACCAATACACACCCCTACATAGAGAAGAATTCTTCCCTATTGTGCTTCTTCCTATGTGTACACTAGGGCTCTATCCAGCCCACATCAATTTGGAGAAACTAAAGAAACAATTACCATTTAAAATCCTAGCTCTGTCCTGAATAGACCACACCTAAGGACATTGTGGTGACCTTAATCAAAGCCCCTTGGGTAAAAGACCCATGTGATAAGCTCTACTTAGACCATTTTATCAGAAATGTCTTTGTTTCACCTAAAGAACTGGTTTGCTTCATTTTATCCTATGGAGGACAAAATAACCTATAAAAATAACTAATAATGAATATTTGTTGAGTGCTTACTAAGTTTCAGCTGAGCTCTAAGCACTTGATATATATTTAATCCTTTACTGCAGTATGGACCCCAGATTCTGTAAAATTATCCCCACCCCCCTTTCCTTTCCATGGTTTTCAATGGTCTGTACTCTTATTTTTAAAATTATTCTGTTGTGTGTGTGTTTCATGGTAAATAGTTTCAAACTGGTTTTCTATGGAGTACTGACCACATAATGTCTGGTGAGACGTGAAATGATACATCTCTCCTAACAGATGGCACTTGACATGCTTGATAGTTATAGTAAAGTCCCCCAAAGTGGGAGATTTATTTTCTAAGGCTTATTGTGCAACAAACCCCATGAACTCTTTACTCAGCTGCCCCAATGATGACGTCTTATGCAGCAGTAGTACAGTAACAAAACCACGGCATTGGCATTGGTACATACGGTTACTAGACTACAGACTATATTCAGTTTTCACCATTTTTAACCAGCATTCATTTGCATGTGATTTCCTTCTTAAAGTCACATAAAACCGTATTTCTTTTAAACAGTGCCCTCTATTCTCACAGTGAGTAAAATTGTTGGTTAGATTATAAAAGTTACTTAGGAAAATATAAAATACCCGAATCAGTTAGAGATAAGAAAATAAAAGCTGTGTTTGTGTTTTTCTTTGTAAACTGTGATTTTATGGTATAAAAATAGTTGGTATACAAATTCCATAGTCTGTTCAGAATAGAAGAGCTTGAATGGGGGTGGGGGGATGTTCCTACCATTGTGTTAAAATCCAAATAAGGAAGAGAATATACTTAGTAATTTAGTGTTTTTTAATGCAATTTTATTGAGATATATTCACATAACATACAATCCTCCAAAGTGCTATTTAGTATTTTTTCATTTTAACTATGCTTATTCCTAGAAAAAAAAAATATATATCTCATTCTGGCCCATGGGGAAGCAGAAGCCTGAAGTGCTACTGTGTAGAGCTGAGTTTACCACCCAGCCCACCCTCCCTGAATCCACCATCAGTGGTGCCAATGTCAGTGCTTCTTAAAAAACGCTGTGTTCCTGGGTGGTGGTTAGTGTTTTTTGGGAAATATTAATTCATTAGCTCATTCACTCATTCATCGAGTATTTACTAAGCCCCTCCTATATGCATTTACTATGGTGGGTTCTGAGGATATAGCAATTAACTAGACAGACATGGTACACACCATCCCAATGAATCTGCCTCAGATCTTTAACTGCTCCGTGATAGTTAGCATCGTCTTACAAAATGACATGATTGCTATTTGTCATCAAAGGTTTGACCCCAAGCTCCCGAAGCTATTTTTCATAAAGAGCAACTCCTCCCCTACCTCCAAAAATCAGACACATATTAGACCATCTCTGCTTGGGAAGAATTGATTCCAGGTCTCATCTGCCACGTGTCTTAAGATCTGCCATCCTCTGTCCCAAGGTACTGGCTAGTAAGTGCTGTCGGATAATCTATGGCATAAGCACACAGAGCAGTTCAGTCACCTCACTGTGGCAGGGACAAAGTCTTGCCCAGGGACAGATCAGAGTCCCCAGGTCTGGTGTGTCTTGCTTGGCATCTGCACACCAGAAAAGGGTGTATCCTTCCATATGATTTGAGGCCCTTTAAAAGACTCAGTTATCTACAACTGTTCTAGTTTGCTAATGCTGCCAGAATGCAAAACACCAGAAATGGATTGGCTTTCATAAAAGGGGGTTTATTTGATTACAAAGTTACAGTCTTAAGGCCATAAAGTGTCCATCAACAAAGGGTACCTTCACTGGAGGATGGCCGATGGTGTCTGGAAAACCTCTGTTAGCTGGGAAGGCACCTGGCTGGCGTCTGCTCCAAAGTTCTGGTTTCAAAATGGCTTTCTCCCAGGACGTCCCTCTCTAGGCTGCAGTTCCTCAAAAATGTCACTCTTAGTTGCTCTTGGGGTGTTTTGTCCTCTCTTAGCTTCTCCAGAGCAAAAGTCTGCTTTCAACGGCCGTCTTCAAACTGTCTCTCATTTGTAGCTCCTCTCTCAGCTTCTGTGCATTCTTCCAAGTGTCCCTCTTGGCTGTAGGTCCTCTTCAAAATGTCACTCTCAGTTGCTCTGCTAAATGTTACTCACAGCTGCACTGAGTTCCTTCTGTTTGTCAGCTCATTTATATGGCTCCAGTGATTTAATTTAGACCCACCCAGAATGGGTGGGGTAACACCTCCATGGAAATTATCCAATCAGAGTCATCACCCACAGTTGGGTGGGGCCCATCTCCATGGAAACACTCAAAGAATTACAATCTAGTCAACACTGATTCGTCTGCCCACACAAGATTACATCAAAAATAATGGCATTTGGGGGGACATAATACATTCAAACCGGCACAACAACCTTCCACTTTTGCTTCTATATAGTTTATTTGATTAACTTAAAATACATCTGATTATGTTTTTAACAGTCTGTCTTGGCAGCTTTAGCACTTGGAAATTTAAAGGGAATGCTGATGCAGTTTACTGAAATACGCAGATTGTGGCGAAAGGATAAATATGATTGTGTAAGTAGAAACCACAGCATTTTAAACAAAGTTAAATCAAGATAAATCATTTTAATGCTGATGTAAAATGCACATTAACATTTGTAAACTAAGCAAAAGTTCATTCCTATATCTATTCAAAATAATTTTGTTTTATTTGCTGATTATCTTTAAACCACATATGTCTAAAGATCATTCTCTGGGATTTCAATTTAAAAGGATGGGCTACTTGCAAGGAGGAAATTTTCCATGCAACAGAACTTCCTTAAATCTGTATTAAAATTCCTTGCAGGCATTCTGAATGCCACAGAAACTCTCTGAATTTTAGGGTATGCATTGCTTCTGTTCTTCATTAAATAATATATTAGTTTCCTGAGAATCTGTGGAGAACTTAAATTCTGAACATTCCTTTTGGAAATACCCACAAAGGTTCCGTCTTGCTCTTAACATGCCTAGCTATGAGAAGCAGAGGACATAGTTATCTCAGGGTCAAAGTCTGTGGTATAAAAATTCTTGTTAACATATCCCATGGTACTTAACGAGCAGAAAGTAGTATGTTATACTTGGTTTACTTTTGTACCTGATAGATAATTGTTGGGGATTTTAACACCCTCTTGGCATGCAAAAATTCTTGTATAGATAGTAGCTATTAATTAAATCAATAGACCAAGAATAAGAGATACCAATTAGAGCAGTTCAGGAATTTTAGCTGTAACCGACAGAGCCAATCATTTCCTTAACTGGCACAGAGATGGAAATAGAAATGGAAACACTCTTTGGATCTTTTTATCTTTGCTTGTGTTTCTTGTGGCTTAGAAATGACCTCTCAAGGTAGGTCCCTTCTCCTGCACCAAAATTACAACCTGCAACCTCTGCTTTTGGCTCTAGAAGTCCAAACTCTCGCAGCTCTGGACCTAAGACATTGTACTTTAATGAAAGTAAATTGTAGTGTATATGTTGTTGCTTTCTTTTCATAGTTAATCTGGATCATGACCTTCATCTTTGCCGTTGTCCTGGGACTTGGTTTAGGCCTGGCAGCTAGCGTGGCATTTCAGCTCCTAACCATCGTGTTCAGGACCCAATTGTGAGTACTCATTGTGCTCTGCATCTTTGCAGGCTTTGACTTGCCTAAATCGGAAGAGAAAAAATTTTGTCACTAGTTACAGGAAAAGTACTTTGGTCGACTGGCATGCACATCTGTCAGACTGGCCAGTATATTCCTCCTCTGAATTGGTCACCTCAAGACACGAAGGGCAACAAAATGGAGCCTCAGCCTGGGCAGCAGATCTGCTGTTGGTGTGCCACCACCTTTGACACTAATTCAAGGAAATCATGTAAATCTCTGAGTCTGTTTGCCCAGCTGTAAACTGGAAGTAATTCTATTCTAAGGGAGTTTAATGTATTTGCCTTAGACTTGTTAAACATGGGAATGTGCTACTGAGAGGACCGTGGGGTTCCCCATGTCTAATGGAGAGCTCTTGCTCTTTACAGGTAGTTAAACTGTATTTCCTCCTTAAAAGCACTGAATTAGATTAGAGAACTTCTCAAAGGCCACTCTCATCTTAAAATTCCACAAAAGCCACTTAGAATTCTTGATTCTCAAAGTTGCCCAGTCCAAGCATCTTTTTGATTCTTCAATCTCTGCTATCGTATCACCATCATGGGATCACTCAGCCTAAGCTGGGTTACATGATGTGACAGAAGAATAAGGCTCCTTGGGAACAAAGGAGTTCTGGAACAGAAGGTTGTGTTATCACGGTTAAAGCTGATCCTTGACTGATGGAATACATTTGTATTCATATATTCCCATATTCTTTTATTCATGTATATTCTCATTCATTTCTTTACCGGACCTATCAAGCGTAGAGACAAACTGAGTGGTCAGAGGCAAGCTATTCTACTTTTCCACATCCTCATCCATAAAACTGGGTAACAATATCTGCCTTGCCTCCCTGAAGAGCTGTGATATTAGGAATCAAGATGGCAAAAGCATATAGGAGTGGTTTGCAGACTATAAAGTGGTAGGTGTGAGGCTGTGGGAGGACACAAAGATAAGTGAAACAAATTGTTTGCCCTCTGGATCTGTAATGGTGTAATGATTCCCCAAACTTTTAAATTTAAAAAAGCAAGCTTCCTTTGGTGTGCTTGAAAAACGATCACTGTTAGCCTTTTAGGCATAGAAAATATGTTTGAATGTTTCATTTGGTGTTGATATTCCCTACAGTCCAAAATGCAGCACACTGGCTAATGTTGGACGGAGCAACATCTATAAGAATAAAAAAGATTACGCTGACGTAAGGTTCTTTTTTTTCTTTGACTTGCTAAATGCTACTAATATGAATTTAATTGGCAATATCTAATATTACTTTTCCTTATAGATGTATGAGCCGGAAGGAGTGAAAATTTTCAGATGTCCATCTCCTATCTACTTTGCAAACATTAGTTTCTTTAAGCGGAAACTTATTGATGCTGTAAGGTTTGGAGTTTATTTATTTATTTATTTGTAATTCCACTGAATTTCTGGGAATGAAATGTTTGATCTCTAACAAGACAGCCACTGACTTCACATATGTTGGGACTGGGTTTTGTCAGTTGTTTTTGTGCCCTGTCCCAGAGCAGGTAAGACTGTTTGGATGAGGTCCAGTATAGTCATTTTCTATCAAATTTTGCTGTAGAGTAAAAAGATTTGCCAAAGGTGTTGGGCTGTTGATTTTCACAGATACTATATTATAGATATTCTTTGGGCATCAATTTTCAGCAACAACAGAGGAACATTTAATATTTGAATGCATTATTGAAGAGATTCAGGATAGGAGTTATACATTAATATTTAAAACTAAATAATAAGAAATACTGAGTGCCTTAGTGAGCTGGAGAGAAGATAACAAGGCACCATTCTTCAAGGTTGGGAAACAAATGCTCAGCACTCACTCTAGAAACATGTCTTTTGGACCGCTCAGTACCTTACATAGAGCGTCTGCCTTAAACACAACAATTATTTTTTTGCAAAAAAAATGAGATCATATTGTATCTATGGCTTTATAAACTACGCTTTTCACCTAATCTACTATTTTTTCACCTGACTGCATTTTTTTTAATCAAGGGTTTTTTTATTACATAATTTGATCATCCTCCTTACTTACTACTTTGGAGCTAAATACTGCAGCAATAAGAACACATTTGTTTTGGAAAAGGTAAAATGAAGGTTGTCCACAAAGCAACACTAATATTATAAAATAAAATCACATTATTTTAATAGAATAAAAATTATATACATGCAAAATACTAACTAGGCGCCAACCTTATTCAACAAATAGAAAATAAATAAAATCCCCTAACAGTTGTCATGTAGGCCAAAAATGCAAACAGTTTCAAATATGGTTTAGATTCATTCATGGATAATTTATGGATAAATCCTGGACTGTACAGAGGTTTTTGGATGTTAATAATTGTATATAAACTGCACAGACCAAAGGTCTGACACAATGTTTTTGCTGATATTGTTTAAACCTCTTTTAAATTTTATCATGAATATCTTTATTATTTGTCTCAATCCCTCTACTCATCCCAGCTAAAGTTATTAGAATTATGCTCTGTGAGTAGCAGAATATTCAGTACTCTTATAACACAGAAATGGGTCTTTCAGGTTGGCTTTAGTCCACTTCGAGTTCTACGCAAGCGCAATAAAGCTTTGAAAAAAATCCGAAAACTGCAGAAGAAAGGTTTGCTACAAGTGACACCAGTAAGTTTTTTGGCCACATTCTGTACTTTATAGCTAAGAGCTTAGTAAACTATAGTTCAAGGTGTTAGTTCCATTCCCTTAAATGAATTGCCAGATAAACAAGGTATTTCATGTCATTCAACGTCATGTTCTTACATGACATCTTGGAGGGTCTCTTTAAAGTTTTTATTCTCCTAGAAAAACTACCAAAGAGAAGTGCCTAGGACTCCATTGCTTGACCCAAGTTTGAATCTGTGCTTCAGAAACTCAGTTTATCCTTGACATACACATTTTTTTTCTTAGTCATTATGCTTTCTATCTCCTCCTGCAGAAAGGATTTATATTTACCGTTGATGACTTAAAAGAGTCTGATGAAGAGCTGGACAACAACCAGATAGAAGAACTGGATCAGCCAATCAACACCACAGACCTGCCCTTCCAGATAGACTGGAATGCTGATCTTCCACTCGACATAGTGGTCCCCAAAATCAGACTCCACAGCCTCATTCTCGATTTTTCAGCAGTGTCATTTCTTGATGTCTCATCAATGAGGGGTATCAAAACGGTAATTTCTTTTTTCTTAATGGAATTGACCAATCAGTAACTAAAGGTAAAAAACTGTATTAGACAGTACATACTTAATTAGAAGTAAATTATAGTCTTAGAATATTCTCTGGCTGGGGTTGGGGGAGAGGAATGTCCAATGAACTCTTTAAAAGGGCATTTCCCATGAGACTGCACATCATTTTGAAGATAACCCAAACTACAATCCTAATAAATGTGGAATCTGCTGGTAGACAACTATGCTTACACGCCTATCAAATTTCAATTCTGTGGTGGTTTCAAATTCCTGTGGGCATTGTATCTAAATTGTTCTGAAATCAGAGATTTAGAAAGGTCCTAGGAAAAAGTGGAATAGTGGATCCTTTTCTTGTCTTTATCTTCATCCGTTGTGAGTGGATGAGATTTCACTTGACTAATAGACAATCTGTCTCAAAAGAGCAGGTAAACACAGGAAGGAATAATTGTCACATGTGATTTAAAAACAGGACTGAAACAATCAGATGGAGGTGTGTTTTCTTTCCATAGTTGTGTCAGCATTTCTAAAATGAATTAGTTTCTAACAGAAATATAGAAATAAATATAAAGAAAAGTTAAGAATCCTACATTTCCTCCTCTTTTTCATGTGTTTTCACAGAAATCTGCCTTTGTGAGAGCCAAGCTAAGATCTATTAAGTATGAGTTAACTGTTAAGTATGAGTTAACAAAGTTAGAAAATGGGGTCAGTTTAGTTTCATTAAAACTTACCTTAACACTGCGTAACTCAAGACTGCTTGTTTTGCTTGTTTTCCTTTTCTTTCCTTCTTTTTTTCTTTTAAACTGTTTATTTTAGATTAAATGGAAAGAAATAGACATACACATATAAAATTTATTTTTTGGTCTTAGTAGTGTATGTAGCACAAAAGACTGGTTCTCTGACTCAGGTTTCTTTAAAGCCCAAACTCTTAGCTCAGTGCCTAGTGGAGTTTCTAAAAATGTTTAGGATGTTGATATTGATGATCATCTAAATTGATCAACAGTACAAGCTACTTTTCTTTCTTTCTTTCTTTCTTTTTTTTTTTTTTTTACCTTATATGACCTGACTCATATCACTACTAGTATTTGCTTTTAGCCTGGAGACAGGAAAATGGGTAAAGATGCATTGCTGCTAGATATAGCTGGTCACTGTGGCCCAGGAATAATTTATGGACCATAGGCTATTTTACTTTTTGTGTATAGAAAGCTCTAGTCTAGATCATCCTATAGAAGATACTATTTTAAATTTAAATCAGAGGTGATTCTGTGAGTTTGAGGCATAAGGTTTTTCCATAATACTTCAGGTATGATCATTTTTGACATCTTACTGAAAAGAAGGACTCTTGTTGGGTTTATTTCTTTGTCACAGAGCATTGTTTTTAACTTTAGTGCTTCTCTACATTATCTCTTCTCAAGATGTAAAAGGCTCTGAAAACTATATATCACCCATAGGTATAATTATGATAGTTTTCTCTAAGTTTCTGGCAAATAAAACAGTTGCCTTTACTTACTTTTTAAACAGATTTTGCAAGAATTTATCAGGATCAAGGTCGATGTGTATATTGTTGGAACTGATGGTAAGTTTTATTTTTATGCTCTGACAATCGCTTCAGGCTCACTGACAACTCATAATCTAGACAGCCTCTCAAAAAAAAACAAAAAAAAATGGGTATTTTATATGATCATGAAGAAGAAAATCTAATTTGCAGCTGAACCTATAGAAATCTCTATGGAAATAGCATCTTCATATCTTAGTTCTATTGATTTGTAAGTAAATTAACTTTACAATTTGAATCCTAATTTTAATAGGCAGCAAAAGAGTGAATATATGCACCCATATTTTTCTCTAAGCTTCCTGAAAAAGCGACATTTTCTGTCTCTCCTCCTCACCTCTCTTGCATTGTTTAGCCCATAATAGCCTGGTTCCTGCTTCACCTCACTGATGAGGCTGTCCTTGCCAGGTCATCAGGACTGACCCCGTTGCCGAGATCATCTGCCTCCATGCCAGCCTCATTCTACTGGAGGTTTCTTCAGCATTTGGCTTTTTGTTTAGCATTTGTCTTTGAAACTCTCTTCTTCCCTGACTTCTGCAAAATCATTCTCTTCTGATTCACTTCTGATCATTCTCTTCTGATCTCTGTTGATTCTATCTAATAGCTCCTCAAATTCTAATAACGGCTCCCCTAGTCCCCATTAACAGTTGATTTTCTGCAAGCTTCAATCCTAAACCCCAAGTTTCTAATGCCATGCACTCTTTCTAGTCAATTTTCTACATGCCTATGCCTTCAAGCCAAACGATACCTTCATCCTTGACCTCTTTTCTTAGCTGTACACCCATGTATTCAATTGTCTGGATGTCCCCTAAGCACCTCAGATACATGTGTTCAAACTAAATATATGATCCCCCCTCCTCAAATTGCCCTTCTCCTTTCTACCTCAGTCACTGCATCACCACTCACCCAGTTGCCCATCTTTCATTTCTCCCTCTCTCTTTCCATCTGCATCCAGGGAGTCACCAAACCCTATTCATATTTCCTCTTGAATTGGTCCCTTCCTGTCTATTTCCATGGCCTTAATCCAGACTCTTACCATTTTTCCCTTAAGCCCTCTGGAAGAACTTTCTAAACAGTTTCCTTATTTGTTCCTAAAATATTCTTCTATCGCATTTTCTGACTAGGAAACTGCTTCAAGAATTTATTTGTCAAGAACTGTAAAACCTTCCCTGCTCCTGTGGCAGAGCACTGTGCTCTTCAGGCTGTTTGCATCTACAGAATATGCACATATCACATTCTGCAGTTCTGTGTTTGTGTTCCATACACTATTCTTTCTTCCAGGGAAAGTACTTACGTTGTTTACTTTATTATTCCCTTTCTCTTATCTAGTTCCTAGCCCAAGGCAAATGTTCAAGAAAGACTTATTGAGCAACACTATTTGTCAGGCACTTTCTGGGTGCTAGGGATATAGCAGTGAATAAGACAAACCCCTGACCTCATGGAGCTTATAGCCTAGTGAGAAGGCAAGATAACATGCAAATAAAAACTTACTTTCAGGTAGTGATAAGTGCTGTGAAGAAAAAAGCAGGGTTAAGAGACATAGAACAAGAATATTATTCAGCCATAAAAAGAAATGAAGTTCTGAAGTGCTGACATATGCTACATGAATGAACCTGGAAATCATTATGTTGAGTGAAATAAGTAAGACACAAAAGGACAAATATTGTACAATTCCACATATATGATATATCTAGAATAAGCAAATTCATAGAGACCGAAAGTAGATTTCAGGTTAGCAGGTGCTGCAGGTGGAGAGAATTGAGGAGTTATTGCTTAAAATGTACAGTTTGATTGGGGTGATGAAAAAATTTGGGTAATGGATGGTGATGACAGTAGCACAATATTGTGAATGTAATTAATACCAATAAATGGTTAAAATGGAAAACTTTGTATTATATATGCTACCACAATAAAAATTTTAAAGAGCTACGGAGTCACAGGGATAGTGCTATTTCAGACAGGAGATCAGGAATGTCCAATAATGTGACATTTGAACAGAGACTGGAAAGCAATGAGGGAGTCAGCCCTGACAATATCTTGGGGGAGAGCATTTTAGGGAGAGGGGACAAGTGCACAGGTACTGCAGGAGTGCAACTGTCATCTTTAATCTCTCACTCTCCATTGGTTCCTACCCCTAAATGTACAGATACATTCTGGTTTCAAGGCATCCGTATAATGAAAAACATTCTCCCAGTAATCCTTTAACCTCTTAAACAATTTCACTCCTTCCCATCACCCCATATCTTTTTGAAAGTATCTGTTCCTGAACTGAGATCATCACCTTTCTTCCCGTTGTGTATCACCCACCTCCATCCTGGGTTCTAGTGACTGCAGTGCCCTCTTCTCTCCACCCCTCGTTCACTGTGAGAGCCTGTCAATGTTGAATGGTTGCCTGTGAACAGACTTCCTTAATTCCATGTTTTTGTACCTTCTCTTCCTTCACCCTTCTCCAAATCCTAGTCATTCTTTAAATGATATCACCAAATATTTCATGATACACACCAACAGGCAATAATCTTTACATACTTTCTCAAAATTCCCATAATATGCCATCTGAACCTCTCTTAGTCATTCAACAAAAATATGAGGATCTACTAGGTGCTGGGCATTATATTAAGAATTTTTTAAAAAAACATTAAACATTAAAGAAAAAGAAAACATTGTTTCCTGTCCTCAGTATTTATCCAACACTTTTCCTTTAAGTACTATTATTATATATAAATGTTCCATCTTCCCTAAGGCCAAGATTCATGTCTAGTTTATCTTTTGATCCTTCGTATTACCTAGCCAGGTCTTTGTACATAGTAGACACAGGGTAATATTTGGTTGAGTGATCTGTGTAAACAAGTGCTGGTTAGTGCCTACAAGAATGGGATTCCTCAAAGATGACCTGGAGAGGTAATGTGAAGTGCTAAGGAAGATGTTTTCTGATGGAACCTGGCAGCTTTGGGAAAATGGACTACAGTTAAAGAACTAGTAAGTAATAGATCTGGCAATCAAAAATCATAGCATAAAAGAAGCAAAGCCTACATGTAATTATGCCTAAAAGTCACCCCCAGAGAGCCTCTTTTGTTGCTCAGATGTGGCCTCTCTCTTTAAGCCAACTCTGCGAATAAACTCACTATGCCCACCTCCTCCCCATGTGGGACATGATTCCAAGGGGTGTAAATCTCCCAGGAAACAAGGGACAGGACTCCCAGGGATGAGCCTGGCCCTGGCATCATGGGATTGAGATTGCCTTCTTGTCCAAAAGGGTGAAAAGAAATGTAACAAAATTAAGTTTCAGTGGCTGAAAGATTTCAAATAGAGTTCAGAGGTCATTCTGGAGGTTATTCTTATGCATTATATAGATATTCCTTTTTAGTTTCTAGTGTATTAGAATAGCTAGAAGGAAATACCTGAAACTGTTGAACTGTATTACAGTTGACTTGATTCTTGACGATTGTATAACTACATAGCTTTTATCATGTGACCATGAGATTGTGAAAACCTTGTGACTGACACTTCCTTTATCCAGGGTATGGGGAGATGACTAATAAAATAAAGACAAAAATATATATAAATAATACGGGGGGGATAAGGGGTATGGGATGTTTTGGGTGTTCTTTTTTATTTTTATTTTTTTCTTTATTTTGGAGTAATGAAAATGTTCTAAAATTGATTGTAGCGATGAATGCACAACTATATGATGATAGTGTGAGCCACTGATTGTATACTCTGGATGGATTATATGGTGTGTGAATACAGCACAATAAGATTGCGTTAAAAAAGAATCATAGTAAGTCACTGGGCCATAAGCATATATTCTATTTCAGCAGAATCCCAATTTTTAATAAGTCATCAAACTTGGTGCTGCAATCATCAAGTGGGGAGATTAACTCACTAGGCTTCTGTCTAAAGGAAAGTGAGTTATTTTCTTCCAGGAACTATTAAAGTTTTTTGAACCTTCTCCTCCTTTCTTTTTACATGAGGGCATTAAATATATACTTTTATTAGAAAGGTATCCTGTAGTTCCAGAAGACACTAATGGTACCCTGGTATTATACCATTGCAACACACAAACACTTACACAAACATCAATGAAATGCACACTTGCAAATGGAAATTTAAATCGCCAGCCTCATGGAGAAACACCCTGTTATTTTTTCCTTTCTCTCTTCAGATGAATTCATTGAGAAGCTTGCTAGGTGTGAATTTTTTGATGATGAAGTCAAGGACTCAATATTTTTCTTAACAATCCATGATGCTGTTTTGCATATTTTGATGAAGAAGGATTCCAGTACTTCAAAATTTAATCCCAGTCAGGTACGAGCTCTTTGGTGACTTTTACATTTGTATAACCAACCATCTGCACTTCTCAAAATTCCCTTTATTTTCAATACTAAAAAAAAAAAAAAATTGTTCCTAACTCAGTATCCCATTCTGTTTATCTCAGGAAAAAGACATAAAATTTGATTTTACCATCAATACAAATGGAGGATTACGTAACCGGGAGTGTCAGGTAAGGTCTTTCAACACGTTTATCTTTATCCAGACACAGCAGGGAAAAAAAAAAAAAAAAACAAGCATACAAATTTTGAGGACTTTTTCAACATGCTGCAGAAGGTCCCACCACTTGTTTGAGCTTCTGTGCCTCATCCCTGGAAAACTGAAGCAATCTTATAGGAAGTTTGGGAGGAAATAAATTCAGAGCAGTACAAAAAGGGATAGAAAATAGTGATACTAGATCACTTTTAGTGCAATATGGAGCATGTATATAGAACTTCTTTTTTCAAAGTATTTACAACCATGATCTTTGTAATAATTCCATAAGGCAGGGAAGGTATTGCTATTTCCATTTAAAGATGAATTAGTGATGGAGCCGAGAAGCTAACGTATCTCCTGACTCCCAGGTGCCTGGGAAGTCCTAGCACAGTGCCTGGCCCAGCAATGAAAGTTAACGTTCCTTTCCTTCACTACTAGAATGAGTTGCCAAATCATCACTTAACTGGACAGCTGTATTTCATTCTTGAACATTCATTTCTAGAACATTCATTCCTTTAAGGCATTGTTTCTAGTTTGGGAGAAGCAAGATCACAAATCAAAATGGGTAGCTGCTGTAGGCAAGTATGTAGTAGGTGCATTACATTCATTCTTTCAATCCTTACAATATACATAGACGATAACTTCATTTTACAAGTGAGGAAACTAGGAAACAGGCTCGGAAGTGTTAACTAATTTGCTTTTTTAAAAGAGAACTTTGTTTTCTTCCAGGTACCAGTTGAAACGAAATTCTAATCAAAATATAATTCAGAGGAATCATCTGTCATTTAAAGAAAACTTTATGCCCAAAAAGTTATTGATAAGTTCATACTTTGTATGAAGAATATTTTTATTTCACAGAATTATGTTTCAAACTTTGGAACGAGATTGTTCTAGCATGGTATATTTTTCACCTATCTAGTATAAAATTATGTAAATACTCTTAATTTTATACCTTGTAGATTCATCAAAGTCAGAAAATTATATTGTTTATATGTATTTTAGTAGAACTGACCAATTTCCATCCAACTCACTACTTTCATATTCATTTCATTTGTTTTGCAGTGTATTTATACCCCTGCTTTGAATCCTGTAATTTATAAAGTTCACATTAATATACCTTCATTAAAAAAAAGTTATACCATGAATGTGTCTTCTTTTGTTAAATTTCTTGTTAGCTTTCTGAAAAATGCTTGCTTTGGGGTCCTCATGATCTGGCTGGGAATTTGTTACATGAGAATCTTCCAACAAACCCTCTGTAATGAGACTTTTTTTGGCCCAAATTTTATTATCTCCCAAGCTTCTTAAAGCACCCACTCTCCTATCCAGATTTAGATAAAACCATTCTAATGCCATATCTAACTTTTGAGGCAAATCCTTCTTTTCCTCCTTCTTAGTATGAAAATTGTATATACTTATGGAGCCATAAAATGAAAAAGCAAGAAGGTGAAAAGTACAGAGAAAACATGATAAGTGTGGCCAGTTCTTCCTGGTCTTTCTGGGAAGAAAGAAAACAGGTGGTAGAAAACAGTACAACTCTTACTTTCTTCACTGCTGGTCATTATTTGTAACTCACAGGGCAGACTAACAGCTCTAGAGGTCCAGTTAGCTGGAGAATAATATTCAGCACAAATGCTTCTTTTTTGCACTGCCATTGCTGTTGGTGCAAATCTGTATCTTTCAAAGTAACAGTTAGAAATTAAACATCATCACCAACAGAAAAAGATTCAGTCCCTCACTTAAATATCAATTCACTCTGTCAATGGGAAAAGCTGTCTCAGTTGTTTTAGATCCTACCTCTATACACTTTTCTCAAAGCACCCTTCCATCCTTTAGTGTCTTTACTAAGTGGGTCATCTATTGGATTCAAAGCCAAATACAATGAGGTAAAATAAAGATTTATTTACATAGCTAATTTCAATTAAAAACCAGAATATCAGCACTCTTTTTAATAGTGTTCTTAAACTTTTTCAGTCATGGATACTTTTTAGTCTTTTGCACCCTAGGGACTGTAGAAAAATATAATACACTCACACACATGTAGTTCTATATAATGCTCTATAAATCTGAGATTTACAGAGGACAGGGAGTGAAAATTGAAAACATGTCCATTTAATTGATCAAAAGCCTTATATAGGATTGTTACTGACGCCTGCGTTTTCCAAGCAAAGGTGCCCTCTACACTCTTCTTGCCAACCAAAATACCAGGGAGCAGAAACAAGCACTCCCATTCTTGTTCCCCTATCACAATACATTCACTCTTAACATCTTACAGGTTCACTTAATCCTCATCCTTGAATGTTTTTTCTCCTAGGCTTTAGGGTGCATATACTTTGGGTAATGGGAACACACAGGGCTAGGCCTCTACTTGCCTGCCTCAGAGCAAATATTGTCAATTGACTAATACAAAAATCTGATCCCTGATTTAGGAAAAGGCCAAGAGACCATGTTGGAAGATAAAACATATAAACCAGAGCAACATTGAAAAGGAAAGGATATCCAAAGATGGCAATTGGAAGACAGAACAATTTGGGAAGAGACAAATACCTTACTCGGAAATCAGAATGAATGAAATTAATACATGTTGTTTATCTTTAAAAATCATTTTCCAATAATTATTCTAAAATTTAATACATGTTCTTGTCTAAACAAAGTAACTTGCCACTTAGAAATGGAAATGAAATGTTTTAAATGGAAATCTGACCCTAAGATACATGAACAAGAATAGAGAACAGGGACATTTCATTATTCTGGCATCTTCATCTGGAAGTCAACATGTCCAAAACTGATCTACAGCTCTTCTCCACTTAATCTGCTATACCAGCATCCTTTCTGCGTTGGTTGATGACAACTCCATCCTTCCAGATGCTCAAGTAGAAACTCTGGAGTCATCCTTGACTCCTCTCTTTCTCTCTATACCACATCTAATGTCAGGAAAGCTTGTTGACTCTACCTTTTATATATATATATATATATATATATATATATATATATATATATATATATATAATAAATTCATCTAATTCTCAATATAACCCCTATGAGGTACATGTTATGATTATCCCAATTTTTCAGAAAAGCAACATAAACCAAAGCTCAAAGAGGTTAAGTAATTTGTCAAGGTTTTATAGTTGCAGGTGGTAGAGGAAGAATTCAGAATTTAGAATTCAGCCTAGGCTGTCCAACTCCAGAACCCAGACACTTCATCATTAAGAAACATTACCTCCCAAAAGAAATGAAGGCCTATCTAAAAACTGAAAAAAAGCAAAACAACAACAAAAAGCAGAGAACAATAAATAGCACTCTGGAAATTTGTTCCAAATTCACTAATTTAGCATTGTACAATACAGCCAGAAAAGCTGTTGCTAATTAATGTTCATAATTAAATATATTTAACATAGTGTTTCTCATTATGGCTTCATACAATTTGGTAATAATTTTTTAAAGTTTTTTCTTTTCCTGGCCACTATACTTTGAAAAAGAATGTAAGAAAAATGTTTGAGGTATATTTAGGGATGACTATCAAGAACCATTCCTAGATAAGTCACAATGTAAGCTCCTAAACAACAGAGACCGTATCTATTTTGTTCATTATTATATACCAACACCCAGCACATAGTAGGTTAATATATATATGTGTGTGTATACGTGTGTGTGTATATATAAAATAGATATAAATGGATATATATTTTTTCACAACTCACCTACCTCTTGACACCTATAATGCTACAACCATCTATCTCTTGTGTAGATACAAAGAACCTCCTGACTGGTCTCTCTACTGCTACCTTTATCTCTAGTCTTTTTACAACACACAGCCAGAATAATCCTTCTGAAAAGAGTCACATCATTCCACTCCTTTGCTCAGAACCCCACAATGGCTTCCTGTGTGAATCAGTGAGGCCAAAGTTCTTACATTGGCCTACAAGGCCTTTCATGACCTCCTCACTCCCTCCTTTCTTCTCTAGCCTCACTCCACTCCAGGCTCCTTGTTATTGCTCAGACATGCCAGGTACAATCTGACTTTAAGGCCTTTGCACTGGTTGTGCCCTCTGCTTGGAAAGCTCTGACCCAAGTTATCCACATGGCTCCAACCTACTTCAAATCTTTGTTTAGATGTCATCTTTTCAATGAGTCCAACTCTGGACACTCTAAAATTGCAAACCAACCAACTCCAATTATCCTTACATTTTTTTCCCATAGGATTTTTTATTTATTTATTTTTATTGAGATCGTTCAGATACCATACAACTATCCAAAGATCCAAAGTGTACAATCAATTGCCCACAGCACCACCATACAGCTGTGCATCCATCAACACAATTATATTTTTTTCAATTTTTAGAACATTTTCACTACTCCAGAAAAGAAACAAAGACAAAAAAAAAGGAAACTCACATCCTCCCATATCCCTAACCACACCCCCCCCTCCATTATTGATTCATAGTTTTGGTATAGCACATTTGTTACTGTTGATGAAAGAATGTTAAAATACTACTAACAGTAGCATATAGTTTGCAATAGGTATATATTTTTTCCCTATATGCCTCTCTATTATTAACCTTTAGTTATAGTGACATACATTTGTTCTAGTTCGTGAGAGAGATTTCTAATATTTGTATAGTTGATCACGGACATTGTCCACCACAAGATCCACTGTTTTATACACTCCTATCTTTTAACCTCCAACTTTCCTTCTGGTGACATACGTGACTCTGAGCTTACCCTTTCCACCACCTTCACACACCGTTTAGCAGTTAGTTAGTCTCATTACATGTTACCATCACCCTGTCCATTTCCAAATATTTAAGTTCACCCTAGTTGAACATTCTGCTCATAATAAGCAACCGCTCCCCATTCTTTAGCCTCATTCTATAACCTGGTAACTTACATTTCATGTCTATGAGTTTACATATTATAATTAGTTCATATCAGTGAGACCCTGCAATATTTACCTGTATGTGTCTGTCTTATTTCACTCAATATAGTGCCCTCAAGATTTCTTCTTCAACCCATTTCTTTTAAGATGGTTTTGTTCAAACACTATACATTCCATCCTAAGTAAACAATTGTTGGTTCCCTGTATAGTCACATATTTATGTATTGAGCACCATCGCCACTCTCTATATAAGGACATTTCTTCCACAAAGATGGAGGAAGAGTCAAAGAAGGCAGAAAGGCAAAAGAAAAAGGCAAGAGAGAGAAAAACAAACAAACAAACTTGATAGCTAGAAGGTGACAAAAGGAAAGATAGCATTAACCTAAAGTAGAATAAAGAGTCAGACAACATCACCAATGCCTGGAGTCCCATACCTTTCCCCTATTCCCCACCCCCCATATGCATTTAGCTTTGGTATATTGCTTTTGTTTCATTAAAGGAAGCATAATACAATGTTTCTGTTAATTCTAGCCTCTAGTTTGCATTGATTGTATTTTCCCCCCAATCCCACCCTATTTTTAACACCTTGCAATGCTGACATTCACTTGTTCTACCTCATGTAAAAACATATTTGTACCTTTCATTACAATCATTGAGCACCCTAGGTTTCCCTGAGTTACACAGTCCCAGTCTTTATCCTTCATCTTTTGTTCTGGCGTCCCACATGATCCCAGCCTTCCTCTTTGAACCATATTCACAGTCATCTTTGTTCAGTGTACTTACATTGCTGTGCTACTATCTCCCAGAATTGTTTTCCAAATCTCTCACTCCTGTCTTTTCCTTTCTGTCTGCAGTACTTCCTTTAGTGTTTCCTGTAGAACAGGTTTCTTGGTCACAAACTCAGTCATTGTCTGTTTGTCAGAGAATATTTTAAGCTTTCCCAAGTATCTGAAGGATAGTTTTGCAGGATATAGGATTCTTGGTTGGTGGTTTTTCTCTTTTAGTATCTTAAATATATCACCCCACTTCCTTCTTGCCTCCATGGTTTCTATTGAGAAATCCACACATAGTCTTATCAAGCTTCTCTTGTATGTGATAGATCGCATCTCTCATGCTGCTTTCATGATTCTCTCTTTATCTTTGATGTTAGATAATCTGATTATTAAGTGTCTTGGCGTAGGCCTATTCAGATCTGTTCTGTTTGGGGTACGCTGTGCTTCTTGGATCTGTAATTTTATGTCTTTCATAAGAATTGGGAAATTTTCATTGATTATTTCCTCTATTATTGCTTCTGCCCCTTCTCCCTTCTATTCTTCTTCTGGGACACAAATGACATGTAAATTCTTGCTTTTCACTTTAAGTTCCCGGAGACGATGCTCGTATTTTTCCATTCTTTTCTCTATCTGTTCTTTTGTGTGTAGGCTTTCAGGTGCCTTGTTCTCCAGTTCCTGAGTGTTTTCTTCTGCCTCTTGAGATCTGCTGTTGTATGTTTCCAGTGTCTTTCATCTCTTGTGTTGTGCCTTTCATTTCCATAGATTCTGCCAGTTGGTTTTTTTAACTTTCGATTTCTACCTTAAGTACGTCCTGTGTTTTCATTATATGGTTCATCTCTTTTGCCATACCTTCCCTAAATTTTTTGAATTGACTTATTATTAGTTGTTTCAATTCCTGCATCACAGTTGAAGTGCAAGTTTGTTCCCCTGACTGGGCCATAACCTCATTTTCCTTGGTGTAGGTTGTAGTTTTCTGTTGTCTAGGTCTGGTTTCCTTGGTTACCCCAATCAGGCCTCTCCAGACCAGAATGGGCTAAGGTCCCAGAAGGAAGAAATATTCAGCATCCAGTTTCCCTGAGGGTATGTCTTTTATTGGTATACCCTCTCATGCCTCAGGTTGCTGTGCTTTTCTGCCCAGCAGGTGGTACCTGATAGCCTGTAATTCTTGACTGCTGTAAGTTCTGAATGAAAGGCAGGTAGTAGAGCTGGTCCCCACCCCTTTCCTCTTAGAGAAGATAGATGTCCTAGGGGGAGGTCATTAGCATTTCAATGGTCTCTCTCTGCCTGTGCTATACCCTTGTCTGCATCACAGAACTGGGAACTGAAAATGGCTGAGGCTTTCTCCACTGAGTCAAAAAAGGAACAGAGCTAGTCCGGGTGACCCTCTGGCTCTCCAAGGTCAATCGTCACCCAAAGCCTCTGTCTACTTGTTGGGAATTTGTACCTCATAGTGGGCAGTTCACACTCCCTAATTAAAACCCCAGTTGGAGCTCAGCTGAGCTATATTCACTTGCTGGGAGAAAGCTTCTCTCTGGCACCAGGAGGCTTTGTAACTTGGGCTGTGGGGGAGGGGTCTCCCAATTTGGATCCACAGATTTTACTTACAGATTTTATGCTGTGATCTTGGGCATTCCTCCCAATTCAGGTTGGTGTATGAGTGGACGGTCACGTTTGTCCCCCTGCAGTTATTCCAGATTATTTACTAGTTGTTTCTGTTTTTTTTTTTAAGTTGTTCCAGGGGGACTACTTAGCTTCCACTCCTCTCTATGCTGCCATCTTAGATCCTCTCCCCTCCCATAGGATTTTACCACTTTCAAAATGCATCAATCAGTTTTTATATACTCAAATGGTAGGTGCTTAGTATACATTTATTGAATAAAGGTCATGAAATAATACATTTAATATGGATTAGGATGCTTAACAGAGCATGGAGCCCAGTTAGTTCTCAGCTCTGTAACTAAAATGATTACATATACACAACAAACTTTGTAACAGTGGTTATTTCTGAGGAAGGAACTATTAATTGGTATAGTAGTTGAGGGGATCTTTAGCTTTATTCATTTTAATAAATTCAGTTTTATTGAGATATATTCATATACCATACAATCATCCATGGTGTGCAATCAACTGTTCACAGTACCATCATATAGTTGTGCATCAATTACTTTTTGAACATTTTCCTTACACCAAAAAGAATAAAAATAAGAAATAAAAATTTAAAAAAAACACCCAAATCATCCCCCCAATCCCACCCTATTTTTCATTTAGTATTCGTCCCCATTTTTCTATTCATTCATCCATAGACTGGATAAAGAGACTGTGAGCCCCATGGTTTTCACTATCACACCGTCACCCCATGTAAGCTACATATTATACAATCGTCTTCAAAAATCACAGCTACTGGGTTGCAGTTTGATAATTTCAGGTATTTACTTCTAGCTATTCCAATACACTAAAACCTAAAAAGGGATATCTATATAGTGCATAAGGATGCCCTCGAGTGACCTCTCAGCTCCATTTGAAATCTCTAAGCCACTGAAGCTTTATTTTGTTTCATTTCACTTCCCCTTCTTGGTCAAGATTTTCTCAATCCCACGATGCCAAGTCCAGGCTCATCCCCAACAGTCATATCCTGCATCCTGCATTGCCAGGGAGATTTACACCCCTGGGAGTAAGGTCCCATGTAGCAGGGGAGGGCAGTGAATTCACCCACCCAGTTGGCTTAGCTAGAAAGAGAGGGCCACATCGGAGCAACAAAGAGGTACTCTGGGGGAGACTCTTAGGCACAATTATGTAGGCTTAGCCTCTCCTTTGCAGTAACAAGCTTCATAAGGGCAAGCCCCAAGATCGAGGGCTTGGCATACCAAATTGTCAGTCCTCAATGTTTGTGAGAATATCAGTAATAACCCAGGTGGGGAAGTCCAACATTTCTGCATTTTCCCCCAGCTCCTCAGGGGAGCACTGCATATATATTTTTATTCTCTGCCCAAATTACTTTGGGATGTATCGCTACTTCACACTAAACCTGTACAAACCTACCAGATCTCACTTCCTATTAAAAGTTCCATGTAATTATGGCATTTGAATAAACTGACCGTACAAGTCAAATTATTTCGAGTGCTGAAGAAGATATATATCCTGCACCAAATAAACATCTCTTCCCTTGGTCTCACACAGTAGTTGAAGTTTTAAAACACAGTATCGTCCTTTACCCTTTGGCCTCATTTGCCCTGGTCCTAACCAGATCTGCTTCACTCATATCTCTAATTGAAGTCTGGACTCTTTCAGCTTTTTCAACAGTTGCTGTATGCGCCAATACTGACATTCATATCTGGCAAACTCTAGCTCTGAGCTTCAGGTGTCACACAGATACCTGAAGTTCCAGAGACCGACCAGGTTATACACAAAGGGATCAGCATCTCAGAATCTGGAGGCAGCCATCACAATTCAGGAATAGATGTGACTGCTGTAAGAGCTTACAATCTAGGGACCAATACAGTAAGCATTTCCCTGATAAGCTGTGCTCTAAGATTCAATTCTAAGTTAGTAGTTGATAGTAGTTGAGGGGATCTTTAGCTTTATTTTTAATATCTAACTTTTCCCCACAAGATTTAACTGTGTAATTGAAAATGAGTAAAGATTTTAAAACAGAAGAGTAAAGATTCTGAAAGTAACATTTAGGAAGAAAAGTAAAAGGGAGCAGGATTTTTAAAACCGAAGGAAGGCAAGGGGAAACAATTTTAAAGGTGGTGTAATAGGCAACGGGCTTAAATGCAATATAAAAGCTGGTACTTACAACTATTTAGAAACGGAATATTCTTAGGTCAAAGACTAAGATAGTTTAACATTTTAAAATTCTGCTCAAATATAAGAGCTAAACCCATGACCTATCATGGTTCAATTCCAATCCTCTGACTATGCCTACAAATGCATAGTTCTGAAGGAACTGGAATAAACTGTTACACTAACGTGTTAGTTTAAGAATTGCTTTAAAACTTTTTCCATAAGTGATAGAAAATGAAGGGGCATGAGTCACAACAAAGTTTGAAAATCCAAATCATACAGTTTGTTAGTATCACTACCAAAGTATTATAACTGCTGCCCATCCCCCTCCACCACTTCCCTTAAAGC
The DNA here is from genome assembly GCF_015220235.1 of Choloepus didactylus. Lineage (NCBI taxonomy): Eukaryota > Metazoa > Chordata > Mammalia > Pilosa > Megalonychidae > Choloepus > Choloepus didactylus. The sequence goes on from NC_051311.1 coordinate 87,006,724, forward strand.
CTAGCATACCCAACACTGCTTGTTGATTGTGATAATGTTGTAATAAAGAGTAAATTCTGCCTGGTTTCTGGACCACAGTTGAATAGATTACAGTTATCGACCAGTGAAGAAAAATAAACCCACTTCAGAATATAGTAAGTTTGAGTATGAACATATCAAATTTCAATTAAAAACATACCTACTTGACGGCTAATCTATTAGAGAAACATTTTGGTTTTGGGTACTCATGAGTTTTTCCGTGTACTTACAATATAGGGCTTTTTTAGAATGTTTTATAAAAGTTGAGGCTATAAAAAACATGTACGGTGATACTCTAGTAGTATATTAATCAAAACAACACAAAGCAATTCTGTATACCACATATAGTAAATAGTCACTTAGAGTCAGTTTTTTAAATATGTTCAAACTTATTTTCCATTTATATCTCAGTATCTAATTACTATTACAACAATTTTGAGCAAGTGGTTTTTACATGACAAAATGGATATCCAGTACTGTTTCACATGGTCTTTGCACTAATCTGTCCCCACATACTATTTTACACTCTGAGCATGCCACTGAAGAAGTATATGTAACATTCAACTGCTGGTTTTAGTCTTCAAAAAAAGCAAATCTAATTTTACTGTAGAAAGTTGTGTCAACATACACATGGAAAACTCCACATTCTCTCATATCTGTCATCATTAGGTAAAAATTCATTTAGGCAAAATAGTATTTATGCTTCCATTTTATTGTTTTTAAGAATTAAACTGTCACTTCAGTAGTCTTAAGAGCAATATAATGAAACACACATACATTTAATTTAGACTTACGTCCATCATAGCTTCAAAGGCTTCCCTGAAATAAGGCTGGGATTCACATCTTTTTTCCTTAAGGAAAGAAACACTAACAGTAATTTTGTTATGCTTCTACCCATCCATTCTCATTCAAACACCAACTGGATGAATTCAAGTCTAATACCATTTTAAAATTTTGTTTGCTACAACACATTCAGGTGATCTGACTCCCTGCATAATATATTTCTTAAACGTAACTGAGAATAAATCATTTTTAAAAAGGCCTACTTCTTTCAACATGGAACTTTATCATGATACTTAATTTTTTGTCCAATGTATAGGATAAGTGGTTTCATACCACATTCCAATCTCTAGTGAATTTCAATAAAAACAAGAGAGCTCTTCATAAGTAGTTGAGAAACTTTAAAGTGAATTTGGCTATTTCTCATTACATGAAACAAAAAATGGTACTGGATTTTTAACAGTAATATTTTAACAGTATTAAACAAGGGCATTAAAGAGAATCAAGTTTACACCAGTCCAAGTACCTACAGTAATCTGATAGAAGTATTCACCAACATTTCACACTATTTCACTCCCATGCTTCTAATAACAAGAAATTCTCACTAGAAATATTGCATTAACACTGGACTCTCAAACTGGTAGGTGTGAAAATTCACTTACTTAACTTTTTAAAAAAAAGTAATAGATATTTTCGGCCGGTCAAGGTTGAAATGGCCATTTATATTATTCCTAACTTCAGCTTTAAGATCAGACACCTTTGCATCTGATCATCCAACATGAGAATTTGTTTTGCCTGTACCTGACAGAATAAAATGGTAAATTAGCAATCAGCTCTTCCCTTGCCAAAAAGAAACATGTTCTAAATTTATATACTACAAACTAATAAACGGTGTCTGCCTACTATACATTTAATGTTTATATTATGCACCATTTTAGGGGGAAGGAAAACTTCACAGGGTTTTTTCCAAAGGATATAGTAATATCCTAAGAATGTCAATTTATACATGAGTTCTGTATAAACTGTAAGTGGTCATCTTAGCTGGACTGTAACAAGCCCCTATAATGCAAAAGTTGACTCAAAAGGCACCTTATAAAGCACTGAAATTCATAATTTAGTCATTACTTTTCTCCAATACAAAATCATCTGGTAGTCTTCACTGCTAACTTCATGCTAAAATGTTCCAGGTTTAGAGTGCTTTATCAATGAAAGGAAAGGAAATAATTAAGGAAATAATTAATAGTTTTCAAATTTCAAGTTAGAGGAAAAACTTTTTTCACACAGTAATGAAAAATGAGCAAATGTAGGTTTGTGATTACAAGGATGTCCTTCATTAATACATTACTCAAATTTCTCCATGGCATTCAAATAGTAGTGTAAAACCAAATAAAGAAAAAACTACTTAAGCACAGAAAAAGAGGAATTATATAAAGCCTATACAGCCCTAAATATTTAAGACAATCAGCAAAGCAGGACACACTTCAACTAACAGACACCATTTAAAATAATGTTACTTAAAGTTAATAAATGTGATGTGTTATGATTCCAACCATTCAGGGGAAAAGAAAAAAACAATACAGCATCCCCCACCAGCTTGGAGCCTATAGACTTGATTACTCTGGCCATATCTATCCAAATAATTATTAACGCCTTTGAACATTACAAACATAAATATATCTTGTACTGGAATTCAAATGTATTTTGGTGCCTCAGAGGCTGCCTAAAAATTAAAAGGCATCCAAGTGAAGTGTATTATATACTTGCTATAGCTCAAAATTTCAGTGCTTAACGTGAAATAATTCACCATTTAACTGTCTGCCTTACAGTAAATTCTAGCAAATTTCCACGTTTAGGGCTTTATTGTAACTTTGGGAAATTAGTGGTAAAACATATGGTTTTAAAAAAAACAGTATGTAGCTGCACCTAAATTCACATAAAAACAGCATTTTGACAACCATATCGAAATTTAATCCTTTTACACAGGTTAACAAAATGTACCACAAGAAAAACTAAACATTGGATTTAACAAAAGCAATACTTTTGAAAGTGGAACAACGAAAATTTTTTTAGGAAATATTACAAATGGTCACCTCTGGGTCAGTTACCACACTACTGGAACAAAGTTGTTACAATAAAGCTGTGCTCAACTGAGCCACTTATCTGCACTACAGTATAGTACTTGAAATCTGTCCTAAGGTCAAGGTTTAAAACAATTTTAAGAGACAAGACCCTAAGTGTTCTAAGAGTCACCTCTGGAAGAGGTGCTTTTCCTTCCTGAAACAGTCAAAGCTTAATTAAAAGGTTGGCTATACATAGTTTTTTTTTTTTTTTCTCATCATATTTTCAGTTCAAAATACTATTATCATTGGTAATACGGTCTATATCTTGTCTGATCTGGATGATGTGGTCCAGGAAGTGGGGTTTGAGAAGGCGGACCCTGCATTCGTGGAGGAGGTGGTGGCCCTCTTGGTGCAGGCCATATACCAGGACTCATTCCCCCTGGTTGTGTAAATGGAGGGCTCAGAGTTCCTTGATCTTCAGTGAACTGGGGTAAAGAGTTAGGATTATAATGGTGAGGAGGGGGTGCACTTACAGGTGGACCACCATGTTGAGGTGGGGGAGGTCCTGGAGGAGGATGATTCATATAAGGTGGCATCTGGGCAATAATATGTCCAGGGGGAGGGGTTATTGGTGGTGGAGCAGAGGTCATTGGTGGAGGTGGAGCTTGGCTATAAACCAAGTGAGGAGTACCTGCAGCCTGGGGAGGATGTGGCATTGGATGGCTTATTGGTGGTGGAGGAGGTGGGGGTGGTGCATAATGTTGCTGTGGAGGCATAATATGATGAGGGTGCGATACCACTGGTTGACCCTGATATTCAGGATGATGGTGAGCAGGTGCTGGGGCAGGAGGTGGTGGTTCTCTAGCACCTGAATTTGAATCATCCTGAATAGGGACAGTTATTAAATTGCTGTGTTTTCTTGTCGAAATACGAAAGGTTTCCTGACTGACCGAACGAGGTGGAGGTGGAGCCATGGACAATTCTGCTGGAGGAGCACGAATATCCTCATGTGGCTGATTATAGTGCTCGTGAGGCACATGTTGCAAAGGAGGTGGTGGCATAATGATGTGCTGCTTTGGCGGAATATGGCTCATGTGGTGCTTGTCTGGCGGCATCATAAAACGATCAGGGATTTCAGTTGGTGGTGGGGCAATAGGAGGATGAACATTTTCAAGTGAAGCACGGGTAACAGGTTTTCCAGCTCTCATATGGCGGTGATTGATATGAGCCTGTAAGTCTCTTTGAGACAAATACGTTCTCTTGCAACCTTGAACAATGCTACACATGAAGAGAGAACCTCGTGTACACTGCTCAATTCGCTGCACAGGATCACTACAGCTATATTAGAAAGGGAAAAAAATCTGATTTACTAAAAATAGAAAATAAATATAATGTACTTAATTTCAAAGATACATCTATTTTAAAAATTTGTCATATAAAATACAGCAAATATTCAAAATTAAAAATTACAGTTATTGTAAGTGAACTTTTAATCCTCCCCACTCTGTCACCTGTTAGCTATTAAGAATCAGCATTTCTATCAACCTCAGAATTCATAATACATTAATAAATTAAAAAATTTTATCTAATAGAATATGTTTTGAGATCTTATTCTTCCCAGGACCTAGAATTTATCTAATTTTCTCAAACAATTCTATGCTTTGCATACATTTGCAAAACAAAATCAAGAAGAGCAACCCAAACAATTTGTCACTTACAACCATGGAATTCAAACTTGCATAGTATTTACTGAGCAGTAAGTATTTGATGAATAAATAATACTAAGTGGAAGACACTAAGGGAAGGGTGCAGTAAGGACAACAAAGATGAAAAAGGTCATCCTAATTATCACCATTCTTAACATTAAACGACATAAACAATTTCGATTCAAACCTTCACTATTAAGAGTTCCATAAGGAAAGGGTCTTTCTGAATTGTCAGACAAGTTTACTACTAAAAAGCATTATACATTCCTATCTTACTCAACAGTGAGCACTAGATTTAATTTAATATTTCCTTAATGACTCAAGGTCAAAATTATAACTACTTCATTCACTGTATGTAAGTCTGCTTGGCATAGTGGAAAAAGGACTAAACTAGGAATGAGAAGACCTGGGAACTGTTCACTCAGTAATCCTGGAGAGTCGCTTTATTCTCTTTGATTTTGTTTCTTTATTTGTAAAACGGGATTGAAGTATCTACTCAATCTCTAATTCACAGTGTCTTTGTATCTACCTCACCTTACTAATTTTACTCTGGATCCTTCAAGATCATTCCAAAATAGATCAATTTCAGTACCAACCAATATCTCTATTTCTTTATAACTTTCCTGAGTCTGTGCCATCATGTAGTTTTAAGATACACTTAAGACTGAATAATCAGATATAAAGGTGTAGGAGCATATACTTACAGGGCTTACTAATATGCCAAATGACACACACACATGCACCCATGCATATTTAATCCTATTAATAACCTTAGGAGGTAGGTACTATTATTAGCCCCATTTTACAAATGAATATACAGCCTATATCACATAGCTAATAATGCTAGTAACAGTAAAGTAAGATTTAAAGCCAGGAAGGCTAATCCTGGATTCTGTGCTCTCAAAAAAAAAAAAAAATAATAACTTTTTTAGTTTATAACACTAATTCTGTGATAGTAAATATTATTTTGGCCAATTTGATTTGACTTAAAGTGGCTACACCTAGCCATTAGGGAGAATGCTAAGGCAATGCTACATTTAAAAACAAAGATTAACTATATCTAAACATTTGAAACCCTGACTCTGGTTTGACTCACTCCTTGTCCTTTAAACTGGATTACAAATCATTACAGCACAAACTTTATTTTCATTTAAATAACATTTTAAAATGTAATGATGATCTTACCCTGGACACATCTTATCTCCCTTTTTTTCATGTAAAATAGCACAGTCATAGCAAAAAACATGCTTGCACGGAATCTGTGAAGAGACATATTAAAGTTAAGCATACTAGAACTTAAAATTTTCCCATTAAAAAATAACAGTAATTGTAGTCACCTACATGTCAAAGATAGTTGAGAAATGTTTATTAAAACGAACACGTATATACTCACATTTGCTTACACTTTCTGGAGGTATACACCCTGTAAATTTGATCCAGGGGCCCTGCAGGTTAAAAGCTCCTGACAAAGGGTACTATAACTGGGTTTTATCTTATCCTGCTTCTCCTGAGACTATTCTAAAGCAGTAATGAATATGTCCTACATTTAATATAAGTAGCATTTATCCCTGGTAGTTTTAATGAACTTATAAATATCTGAAAATAAATCAGAAGGACACAGTAAAATACTAGAACATTTTCAAACTCACAGTCTAATACTGTTACTTTGCTATGTTATAGAGTAAAGCAATAGTGCATAATCATTACCCTCTACTATCAGATACTTAGTGAATTTAATTTTTTCCAAGTATAAATCAAAACTATTCTTTTTTGAGAGGATATTTTAATGATTAGAATTCAATTTTCAGATATTATAGTTATTATTTACTTATTCAGTTTTATATTATAAAAAATATGGCCTTCAAAAATTAATAATTTCATTCTTTTAAGGTAGGAAAAAATTTTTCTTTAATAAACTAGAGTAAATATAAATGAACAGACTTCAAACAGCCCAAAGGTCTTAGTTTTCTGAACTTAGTATCCTTAATTAATAAATTTTACAAGCAATTCAAGAATTTGTCAAGATAATTATATTAAATTCATATCATCCAGAATTTCCCTTAGTTATTTCATACTTCCAAATGTTTCAAACTTAAGTCATTAAAAAATGATAAATCTATCTACTAAAATTTCAGAATCCTACCTCCACAATAATGCATACACTTATAAAAACCGAATTTAACTTAGTTATACTTACCATTCGCCCATAGATTTTAATAGGCAATCCACATTTGTCACAGAAATGAACTGGTGTATCATCCTTTTCACCTAAGATGTTTATCTGTTAAAATGATATAATTAAAACTTCCTTCTTAAGCATTCTAAATATTATACCTATAATTCACACAATATATTCATTAGTATTTTATGTAAGTTGTTAAAACAATTAGAAATAAAGGTTTCTTGGTATAATTCCCATATATCACTTATTCCCCAGATTAGCTGTACCACCAGTTTGGTTTTTTAAAGTAGTTTTAATGGCTATTGATTTTATTTGATTTTATTGCAAATTAGTTCCAATTATTTTTGAAAATAGTGGAAATACACAGGGTATTAATAAACAAAAGACTTGTGTTGGCTGAAAGTCATAGCTATAATAAAAGTTTACACCAGATATTTCTTATGTGCTCTGCATTGCTCTAATAAAATGTTTAATTTTTATTTATAGTTATACCTGAAAATCCCAAAAAAGGTGTCCAGGAAATCTTCGCTGATTTCCAAATAGTTCTCCCCCTTTACAGTCATACCGCTCTTCTTCATTATAATCAAATCCTTCTGAAAAAAGAAAGCACTGCCCGTTAACATTTCCAATCTCAAATTTCATTCACTGAAAAGCCCATTTGATTCCTTTCAAAGCTATGCTAAGAACAAGACAGTCAAAACTAGTTTAAAACATCAACTAGAAGTGATCCTGGCAATCATCCAGTGTAATTCTCTCACTTCATAATTGAGAATATCGCAGGATGGAGACCTGCAATAACAACACATAGAAGATTAGTGGCAGAGTCAGGAACAGACCTCAGATCTCTTGACTCCCAACCAAGCATTCATCATTTCATCAGGATGTCTTCAGTGTAATACTTTACTGACATCAAGCTTTTTTAAGATATTGATCACAATTTATTCTAATATATCAACAAAAGTGGTATCACACTGCAAGAGACTGATTTTACTACAAAAAGAATATAATGAAAACAGAATTCTGGAGATTTTCTTTTTATGACTTAGAAATCAAGATATCCTCTTCAGCCCTACACTGAGCCTGATTTTAGAAACATCAACATACTGAAACTTCATTTTGTCTATTAAAACATCTCCCTATTCAATCATCCAAGCACTAGGAGTCATTATCATATCTAATTACAAGTATCCTCTATTATGCTGCATCTACATAAGTATCAATAAGCTTAAGACAATATGAAGATCAAATGGGCTCAATTTCTCTGGCCTAGTAAAAAATAAGTGATAGCAATCCTCTTAATCCTCTTATCACATACAGAAGAACACAAAACCAATGTGCAGTCTGATGAAATTCTAGGTAGAATCCAATTACTTCAGTAAAGCTGAGAAGATAAATCTATCCCTCCAAAGTGCCAGGCTACTCACATCTCTTTTAACCCTAGAACTGACAGAATAGCCACAGCATATGTTTTAACTTTCCCCACATGGCCAAATTACAGCACCTGTGTACACACATGCACACACACACACACACACACACACACACAAATGGTGACGGAAGAATTTTTTTGAAGATGATATGGAAACTCCAGTGCACTGCTATCTAATTACCTCTAATACAAAAGGGACAGCTTTCAAAGTCAGGGTATTCTTATGAAGTTACATATGAATGTCCCCCAGGCCTATTACAGCTTATAAAATCTGGTGTAATCTGAATCTCAAAATAAGGAAAATCAACTTTTCAAGCCCTGGAAATTATTGAGAATATCAAAAGTCAAGGAAATTAGAAGGACATTACAATTTTCAGAGTAGTTCAACCTGTACCCTCATCATTCAACCACATATATTTGTATAGATACCATACTGGCACCTCAAACTGCATGCTTTGATTAATGTCTAGGTAAAAAAAAACATTTTTCTCTTCAAGGTACAGGTAAATCTAAAGTATCAAAAAAATATCTTCAGGCTCAATTTGTTCTATTAAGAGAGAAACTGGGAATGGTAGCTTCTTCTAGAAAAGAGTGTGGGCTGGGCAATACCTAGGAAGAAAATGGTAGAAAAGGTATTCTAGGTTTTTTTGTAAGACTGTATTTGTATATTACTTTTACAATTAAAAAAAAATTACTTTTTAATAAAAGGTAAAAAGGAAGGGGAAAAACACCTAGGGGTGACAGATAATGCAGCAGAAGTCTTAGGTTGTTATTACCATGATTTACTACATTTTGACTTTTAATATATTTGTTTATGTGGGGGTGAGAAAACTTAGCACAAAAGTAATCATATTAAAAAGTATAACTAAAGTAGTTTGGTTCTAAGAAAGAAATATAGACAGATTGCTAGAATAGGATAAACTAGGATACAAAGTCTAGAAACAGGCACAACTAGTTTTAGAAATTTAATATATGATATTCAATAGTTGGGAAAAAAAGACTGGCTGGGAACTGGGGGGAAACACATCCCACTTTTTGTTTTTCCAACCAAATAAATATCCATAAATATTCTAAAGCAGGGGTTGGCATATTTTTTCTGTAAAGGGCCAGATGGCAAATATTTTAGGCTTCGTGGTCATGGAGTCTGTCACAACAGCTCAACTCGGTTGCTATAGCGTGAAGGCAGTCATAGAGAATACTAAAATGGGTGTATTCCATTAAATGAATATATTCCAATAAAACTTTATTTACAAAAACAGTGCTAGGTTGGCCCACAGGCCATAGTTTGTTGCCCATGTACTAAAAGATAAAATAGGAAACTGTTTTACACTCATGGAATAGGGGAAGGCTTTTCTATAAATATAAAACCCAGAAGTCATGAAGGAAAAGACTGGATATCTAACTACACAGAATCTTCAAGTTTCTCTACCATAAAAAGTCAAAAGACAAATTGGAATATATACAATAAATGACAAAGAGCCAGTTTTATTAATTTACAAAGCACGCATTAAAAAAAAAATAGTAAGAGAAAGACAAATAAACAAACAGAAAAATGGGAACAGGCAGACTCCAAGAGGAAAAAGAAATGACCAATGCCTTGAAAAGCTATACAGCCCCACTTATAATTAAAGCAATTTATAGCAAAACAAAATCTTTAAATGGTTGAAAAAACCCAGTGTTGTTAAGTATGTGGAAGTGTGAACTGAAGCACCCTTTCTGAAGAGTAACTGGACATTATCTAATTCTAAAATAAACAATACCCATGAAGCTCTAAAATGCCCCAACTTATGCAAAGTATAAATTCTACAAAGTGCATATACTAAGATATACGTACAAAGAAATACACTGCAACATTGCTTATAACAGCACAAAACTAGAAAAGTTAAATAAATTACAGTACATCCATAAAATGAATCATGAAACTGTTTTTAAAAATGAGGTACACCTGTATGTAGGGATATAGGAAAATCTCAAATGCATATTGTTTTTTTAAAAGGTAGTATACATAAAGAAATAACTTCTGTGTAAAAAAAAAATCTTAAGAGAAGATGTTTGCGGAGAAGGACTGTGGGAGAAGGGCAAATTTTACTTTTAATGTTATGCCTTTCTACAGTACTGTTTAGATTCTTTAAAAACAATGGGCATGGGATTGAGAACATCTACTTGACCAAAAGGGGGATGTGAAATGAAACAAAATAAAGTTCCAGTGGCTGAGAGATTCCAAATGGAGTCCAGAGGTCAATCTGGTGGGCATTCTCATGCACAATACTGATAACCCTTTTCAGGTTTTAATGTACTGGAATAGCTAGAAGTAAATACTTGAAACTACTCAACTGCAACCCAGTAGCCTTGACTTGTGAAGACGACTGTACGGCAATGTAGCTTACAAGGGGTGACAGTGTGATTATGAAAGCCTTGTGGATCACACTCCCTTTAACCACTGTATGGATGGATGAGTAGAAAAATGGGGACAAAAACTGGGTAAAAATAGGGTGGGAGGGGGGAATGATTTGGGTGTTCTTTTTTACTTTTATTTTTTATACTTATTCTTGCTTTTTCTGGCATAAGGAAAATGTTCCAAAAATAGATTGGGGTGATGAATACACAACAATATGATGGTACTGAGAACAGTTAATGGCACACCATGAACGACTGTATGATATGTGAATATATCTCAATAAAACTGAACTGAAAAAAGAAAAAGAAAAAAGGAAAACAGTGGGCAGTGTTGCTTTCAACAACAAAAACATAAGTTAAACCAAAAAATATTTCTAAAGGGAAAGAAAAGTACAACATGCTAAAACAAGAAGTCAAACAAAAAGGATGAAGAATAAATAAGAGCATGTAAAATAAAAAAGACGTAGCTATAAGTAAATAAAATCACATGGATTATTTGGTGGAATCAGATATTACAGAAAGCAGTTGGACCTATTAGTCTAAAGAAATTACCTTCATCATCAGGAGGAGCCTTTGCAGGCATCCTGTTTATCGTCCTTGGTGTTCGAGGTGCAGGTTTAGCTTTGTTCGCTTGCTTGGAGATGAGCTTTATAGGAATTCGTCTACGAACATCAAGACCACCCAATGATCCAGAACTATTAGTGCCTTGTAACTCATTATCTATGTATAAAAAAACAAAGTTCTTTCGTTTAGCTTTGCTTTTTTATTCTGCCACAGATATTAAAGCAATTTTCTCAACATTACGAAAGTTTGAAGAGCTAAGTTCTGATTTTAAATATTATAATCACATAAGTTTAACTGCTAATTTTCTCTATTTTGGAAAAAATCTTAAGCAATGCTTCTTAATCTTTTTGACACATGGAGCCCATTAAGAAGCTAACAAGTTGTAGAACTTCTCCCTAGAAAGACAAACAACACAATTTTCCATATAATTCCAGAGGGGTTTAGACACATAAACCTATTCATGAACCCAAGAGAAAAACCTCCATCTTGAAGTAACTATAAGAGATTTTTAAAAAGCAGCAGCAGCAGAACAGTAAAAGTCAGAAGGAAAAGAGAAAAGAAAACTATCCCTATCTCCATGTCTGATCACCAAGAATGCCAAGCACTCACTCAATAAATGTGCTAACCCACAGACAAGACAGAAATTAGCAAAGGATTATGACTACTGAATCAGTGTGTGTGTGTGTATATATATATATACATTTTTTTTTTCTTAGTTGTTAGGGTATTAGAATGGCTAGAACTGAAATGGTAGAACTGTAACCTATAACATTATTTGAAATTTGCTAACTGTTTGTTAAATCGCACTTTGAAAGTTATCACTTTTATGTATATATGTTATATTCCACAATAAAAAAAAGTGTCAACTTAAAAAAATGTGCTAAACCAAATTTACATCAGGACAACCAATAAAACTAGAAACACAAAACTAACACTAAGAATGGCAAAATTAAATAAATAATGCATCTGAAAATGAAGGTAATTTTAAGAAAGGTGATTATTCCCTAAAGCTTTTCTAAAAAGCATGCAGGAATATAGTAAAAATCATTATACCATTTGAGTACTAGAAATAAGCAATAATGTGATTCTGTTATAACATTTCTAGAGATACACATGTAAAAATGAAATACTCCTAGTCAGCACTGTAATGGAAAATTAATTTAGTAGGATGCAAGGTACTTGCAACTAGGTCTAAACAACTGACATTTTCTTGTCCCTGAAATCCCCTGCTTCTTATTATCTATGAAATAAATTATTAATTCATATTCCATGAGTAACAGGATAATTATTTCATAGAACTGACTCTATTTAAAGTTTAAAGAGTCAATTTTTCAAGTATATGATAAGATATTGCAATACAGAAAATATTCAATTCTACCTACTAGAGACAAAAAGGAAAAAGCCCTAAAACAGAAAGGCAATTGAAAAATTTTTTTAATTGTAATGTTTTAACATGGCAAGTTATTGAGTAAAGGTGTGTAACCACCCCTGAAGGAGATAGTACAATCAAGAGTGATAGCCAAACTGTCCACAGCAAATCAGGTAAAGCCGAAACTGGGAGTAGTAAGCTAGTACAGACACGTTAAATTCACATTCATTTGTACTCTTTCTGCACAATAATATATGGAACAAAACTCAAAATGGATGCTTAATGATTAAAATATCTTTTAGTATATTTTCTATTTTAAAATAAACACAAAACTTTCCTAGAATTCCTCAAAAACTTCATGTAAAACGGATTGTGGACAGCTAAAATCTTGAGGGTTAGGATAAACTGAACTTGAATGACTTTCAACACTTCACTTACATGTACTTCTTCAAAGTGACTAATGTATTTCATCTGCTTTCATTCTAGTTACTAACCCATTTAAAAGTACTTACAAACAATGCAATGACCAAAAGACAGAAAGATGTGACAGAATAACCTTTTTTTCCTGTTCAAAAGCTCTTCCTGACTTTCCAATGAACTAAAAAGCATGCTGTTTTAGACACAGTTAGGTTAAGGTTTAATGTCGCCCTTTAGATAATAAAAGGACTCTTACAGTTTTACCTTTGTGAATAATGAAAGTACCACAATTTCATTACAAGTCCTTTTCACACCACCCTGAACACGTGAGGTGGCTACCACTGCTTACATAGCCTACTACTCTTACTTTCAAAGAGCCTGCCACCCCTTAACATCTTGCCATTTGCCTCACAGACTGCAAAGTCATAAACAAAGTACAGCATTTAATAGTGACATTTTGGGTTTGTTTGGCATTTTGGTTTCTTGGTTTTTTTTTGGGGGGGGGTTGTTTTGTTTTATTTTTTAAATTAAGAATAAGAGCACACCGCAATATACAAATCTTTCACCATAAAGTACAATCTCCTTTTTAATAAACTGAAAACATAAACCCTATAATAAAAGTCCTTAGATATTGCACAGAAAATTATCATTAACTAAAGATAACTGGAAGCTTAAGGTGAATCCACTTTAAAAAGGAACAACACTTTTATAGCATATAGTTAAATATTTTTTTAATTATAATTTTATCTTGGGGAAAAAAAAAGAAACCAACTAAGTGCTAATTTTTAGAATGACCACAGAATGAACCAAGTGTTAACTGGGAGTTTCTTGAAGTAATTTTTCTGGCAAAATTCAATTATAGCACCACAGGATCGCCTGCATTTTACGTTTTGACTTTTTCAGCACGATCCCAAAGTGAGTCATTTTGCATAGTATTTGAGAGTTTCAATTTTCCCAAAGGCCGCTCTTAATCCTTGGGTATTAAAATCATTCTTTTGAGATGTCTATCCTGTCACTATGTCTTCAATGAATTGACTAAAGGCATTTCCTCAGTTCTCAGTAGCTTTATTAGTGATTCAAATAGTCCAAACTCATGTTTATTAATTTCATGAAAACCTCCATCTTTTGCAAGGTATGCAATTTTACCTCAATGTATAGCATTATTAAATGAATAATATGAAACATCCAGGAGACTGACTCACCAAGAAATTAATTAAAAGAACAGAATGCATGACAGTGTTGAGCAGAAGGTATAATTTGAGTGGGAACTCATTTTTTAAGTGGTCAGTTCATTAGTGAATGTTTTCAAGTTAGGATAAATTTTACTTCCTCAGGCAACCTTTTAACTTAAGGAGAACTAGGATAATAAACACTCATAAGCACCATCCACATTACAATTTCCTAACATAACATCCTGTAAATTGTAGAAGGGACATGATTCCCAATATCCCTAATAGGCTCAAACGAGTAATAGTTTCCTGAAGTTGAACATTTGCTACTCCAACATCATGATCCCAGAGTTTTAACTCTATTAACCTTCCAAACCCTGGGGTTCCTTAGAACCTGGTTCTAGGCCTTCATTACTCTCTTCCCTGAAGTGATCTCATGTCATTCATTCCCATGTTTTAAAGTATCACCTATAAGGTATTGACCCCAAATATGTATTTTCGGCCCAGATGTTTCCTCTGATCTCCAAACTTGTACCTCCCATTGTTTCTTGACATCTCCCCTAGTATGTTTCAACACACATCTCAAACTTAGCAGTCTTAAAACCAAACTTTTTCCTAAATTCCCAACGCCCACTTCTACACCTTAAAAAGAAACTTATTTTCCTCTCAAGTTTTACCAAACCAGAAATCTAAGCATTTTTTCTTTCTCACATACTTCCAAGCAAATCCATCAGCACATCTCTGTTTTCTACCACCAAAATATTGATTGAATTTGTTCATTCCCCTTCATCTTCACTTAACCACCTACACATCTTCAGCTCTACTATAATTACCTCCTAAATTGTCTATTTTCTAGTACTCTTGCCTCCCTCGTTTGCTTACTCTATTTTCCATATAACAGCCTATTATATATATATATATATTTTTTCCCCCTCAGTCTATTATATTTTTAAAAGAGATCATGTTCCTCCTTTACTTCTATTCAATGGTTTCATCTTGCACTTAAAACAAAACTCAGATCCTTACCATGGCCTTGAAGGTCCTGCAGGACCTGACTCCTGCCTTTCTCTGCAATCTCAACTTAGGGCTCTTTCCCTCTAGCTAACTAGGCTCCAGCCAACTGGCCTTCTTTACATTTTCCTATCTCAGAGCCTCTGAACTTGCTGTTAATGCTTTTCCTCCTGTTTATTCCATGGCTGCATTCCTCCATCTATCAGATCTTAGCTTAAATATTACCTACCCAGAAAGACCTTCCCTGACACCCTCTCTCAAGTTTCATCCTATTTTCATTTATTTTCTTCAAATCATGTATCATAATCTGTAAACATTTCAGTTTTTAAAAACTTGTTTACTGTCCATCTTCCCCAATAGAAGGTACTTTCCATGAAGACAGGGGCACAGTCTGTCTTGTATACCATTTCCTCATATCTGGCATACAGGGTATGCATGTATAATTATATAAATAAATATCTGATGGCTGAAGATATACATCCCAATCGATACCTAGACAGGAAAAAGGCTTCCTTCTCTACTTGTTATATGACTGATCTCTACTTGTTATATGACTGATAAAATTGTATGGAGCACTTATTAACTCTGAGGTCCTTTCATTCAATATCCAAGAGTCACAAGGGGGCTAAAGTCAAAAAACATAACAAAAGGGTGGAACCACTCTTGCTTGGAAAAAGGGACAGTAATGCCTTCATTTTAAACTTTCCTTTGTTAATAACCCCAAACGATGAGTAAGGTCCACCAGTGAAGCTCGGGACGTGCTTTAGGCTCGAGTAGAAAAGCCGCTCCAGGTATGATTCCTAAAACCATATCCAAAACCCTTCTCCCACCTCCAGCCCATGAAGGACCGGCGAGACAACAGCGACAGGAGCACCCGCCCAAAGCTGACTGAGAGAGCAGGAAGTCTCTAACCCACTTTTATCCATCCACTCCCAGACGGAGCCGAGAGCGCAGTGAGGCATCCTCCCGTTCGGAGATTGGAATCTACCCGCCAGTCCCCACAACACAGAACAGGGCACCCGGGATGAGAGACAGAAACAAATAAAATGATAATAAAAAGGAGCAGCGCTCTCCCCTCCCCCAGAAGCCCGCGCTGCCCGCTGTCCAGGCTAGGAGCCCAGCAGAACCAGAGAAACGACTGTTGCCGGTACTGAAGCTGGAGCTACCGCACCGCAGGGTAGGCCAGGAAACAGCAGGCCCCTCCCGGGCACGGAGGGATCTGTGAGATTTCTTTTTCATCGCCACACCCCAGTGCTTGGTGGCTAGCGTAACCCCTCTATGCCTACTGGGCGACCAGTCCCAGGCCGGCCAAGGGGGCATGGAACCGGGACCCCCACTGCCTCCGCCTCCTTACCAGTGTGATCCATGATTCGGCTCGCAGGGCACAGTGGGAGCGGAAGTCAACCGCGCCGGAGTAGCAGGGAGCGCGTGCGCGCTACCTTCCGGAGCCCAGACAGAGGAAGTGCGAACAGGTCCTCTCTGCTACGGCCTCCAAGCGCTTCTTCCTCTTGCCTCCTCTACCCGACTCCGGTGGAGTCAGGCATAGTTTCGGCAGAGAGAATGAGCGAGAACGCGAAGCGCTTCAATGTCGAGGTAGCTAGGGCAGCTCCTTATATGCTTCAAGAGAAAGTAGCCTTTAACCGTGGAAAGGAGATCTATGGGAACCGCGAACGGGAAGCGCGATAGATGCGGAAGGAATACGCTAGCCGCAGGTCAGGCGAGGCTTCGCCCCCGGAGCGTTGCCTTCTGGGACTTGTAGTGCGCCGGGACCCTAGAGCTGGCCAGGTCCACTGCGCAGGCTTGGCAGTTGGGCTAGCCCCACCCCGGCGGGCGGAGTAACGATTTGGAAGTCTCCGGGGTCCTCGAGCGACTGAATGTCTTCTGTACCCGGTCTAGGAAAAGTGTAAACATCGGCGCTCGGGAAAGCGTCCTCCAGAGGGAGGTTGCCCAGGAGATGGTTGGGCTGAGTGAAGCTCCCAGCTAGAGAGAAAGGCTCTATACTTAATGTCTAAATTGTGCTTTGTCGTGACGACCTACATAGACCCACGCTGAGCACAGTTGGTATATGCCCCATTCCTATCTTTTAAGTTTCTAACAGTTTATATACACTTATAATGCTTGCCCACCACTCATTTTATAAATAAGATGCTTGTAGCGCTAGGAACCCCTAGAATACTTCTCCTAAATACTGGACGAAGGGCAGGGTGGGGGACGAGCGCCGCGCAGCTGCCTCTTGTTAGGGGGACTCCTAGGAATAATGTGCAAAGAGTGAAGCGCAGGGGATAGAAACTGAATGAGGTGTAGAGAGCGTTAGGGCTTGTCCAGAAGCGAGAGGTTAAAAAGGAAAGGTCCTAAGATAAGAGAGAGAGAGTTACCACAATAGGCAGTACCTAGTTCCAGTTCTTGGTCCCAGGGGTTTGTGGTTGCTGCTGCTTTCATCTTCTTCAGTCCAAACAAAAGGAAAGTGCCGAAGGGTGATATGATGCCTTAGGACATGCAGTGCAGCCTCCACCTGGTCGACTTCGCTCATTTGTATCCGGTCCCTTCACCAACCCTTCACACTCGATGCTCTTGGATGAGTAGAAAGGAGCACACTTAGTGGAAAACACGAGCTTGGGAGTCAAGGGATTTGGGTTCTATTCTTGTCCCCCGGTGACGACATCATTACCTTGGGTTATTCACGCTTTCAGTGCCAGAGTTCCTAAATCAATACAAGGGATTATTATATTGAACTCTTATAAGTGTTTCCTTGATGTTGAATTCCAAGTAAGTATGTACAGCAGTGTATTTTAGCTGCAGCTATACCCTTGAATAATACTATGATGATCAATACTTTATAAGTGTAATATGTTATTTGATGATTGTTTTACTAGGATTTTTCTAAAGTATTTCACTATATCTGCAGCTTTATAAACAAGTGGTAGGTATATTCACAACTAAGGGCATTTGTGACTTCAAGTTACCCCTACTTGTATTAAAATGTAAGGTTCAGTATTATTAAGTGGCTTTCAGTATGCTTGCGGTTGCTGGCATTGTGTTTGTTTTGGAGAATGGGGGGAACTTAACCTTTCTCCCATATCTGTGACCCTATTTCTCAAAAACAGTGGTGACATGGTCGAACATGTTTCACCAATTTGAGGTGTAAAACAAAAGTATTTCACAGGAAGTGCTCTTTTGCATGCACTCTCTCTCTCTTCTCCCTCCCTCCCTATCTCTTCCCTCTCTCCCTCTCTCCTCATATTCAGCCTAATAGCTAAACTTCAGATTATTGCAAATCGGGTTCAGGAAGCTATCATTGGGCATAGAGTGTTTTGGTTACCCAGATACTCTGATTATTACTGTCTGCTGATGCTAATATTTCAAGAATTAGAATAAAATGCTACTTTCAACTGTATTTTACATAGTTTAATCTGTAAATCAACTTTAATCTGTAAATCAGGAGTTTGTCAGCAGTTTATGGTTCATCAAGTTATAAAATATTATTGAGAGAAAACTCACTTATTTTAGATTTCCTGTTGATAAAATGTTACATAAATGTTTATTGTGTTATTTGATTTGGCATTTGTTGCTTCCAAGCCTTGCTTCAGCATCTGTGCTTTATATATCTAATTTCTCCTTAATTGTAGTTGTGTTGTTTTATGAATACAGTAGCAGTGTAACAAATTAATCTTTTTACCTAAACTGATAAGTGAAACGATCCAATAAATTTATATTTTATTACTGCCCTCTAGTAGCCTTTATTGGTGGCATGTGTGCTGTCATCAGTCACAATTTCTTTACTGAAAGTTTAATATTTATTTATATATAGCATGGTACTAGCCTAAAGTTTATAAAAATGAAAAGTCATAGTAATAGACAATTGAAAGCACTGAGGTGCATATTTTCATTTTATTGACAGAGCCATCTGTTGGTCTGTGAATTATAGGCTAGTGTGCTGGTTTGGATGTATTCTGTCCCCAAAATGCCATTATCTTTGATGCAGTCTTGTGTGGGCAGGAAACTATTGGTGTTGATTGGGTTGGAGACTTTTGATTGGATGTTTCTGTGGAGATGTGATCACTCAACTGTGGGTGAGATCTTTCATTGGATAATTTCCATGGAGGTGTGGCCTCGCCCATTCAGTGTGGTCCTTGATTAGTTTACTAGAGCACTATATAAGCTCAGACAGAAGGAGCCTCTCTTAGCTTCTCCAGGGCAAACTCAGGGCTTCATCTCTTAGCATCTCCAAATGTCCTTCTGTCTGCATCTCTTGCTACAGCCAAGAGGGACACTTTGAAGAACACACAGGAGTTAAGAAGAGAGGAGCTGTAGATGAGAGACACTTTGAAGACAGCTGTTCAAAGCATACTTTTGCTCTGGAGAAGCTAAGAGAGGAAAAACAACCCAAGAGCAACTAAGAGTGACATTTTTGAGGAACTGCATCCTAGAGAGGAACGTCCTGGGAGAAAGCCATTTTGAAACCAGAACTCTGGAGCAGACATCAGCCACGTGCCTTCCCAGCTAACAGAGGTTTTCTGGACACCATTGGCCATCCTCCAGTGAGGGTACCCGATTGTTGATGACTTACCTTGGACGCTTTATGTCCTTAAGACTGTAACTTTGTAACCAAATAAACCCCCTTTGTAAAAGCTGATCCATTTCTGGTGTTTTGTGAAAAGGCAGCATTAGCAAACCCGAACAGCTAGTATTCTTCAAGATGTTTTAATAGCTTTCCATTTACATAGCACTGTTTACACTATGAGAAAGGGAGTGTCTTAGGTTGCCAGGGATGCTATGACACATATTATATACTGGTTGGTTTAAACAACAGGAATTTGTTACCTTAGAGTTTTGGAGGCTAGAAGTCCAAAATCAAGGTGTTGGCAAGGCTATGGCTTCTCCAAAGTCTAGCATTCTGGTGATGACATTTTCTGTCAGCTGATGATCTCTCTCTCTCTGGCTTTTCCTACTTCTGGTTTCTGCTCAGTCCTCTGTGTCTCTGTCTAGATTTCCTCTTATAAGGATGCCACTAATATGGATTAAGACCCACCCTGATCAATTGGGTAACACCTTAACCAATAACATCTGCAAAAGTCCTGTTTACAAAAGATTTCACACCCACAGGACAGGGGTTTAGGACTTGAACGTTTATTTTGTGGGAGACATTACTCAATCCCCAGCAGATAGGATGGGTATTTGGCAACAGAGGAATCCAACTCAGAAGCTTGTTTCCTCAAGAGTTTGTTTCAGATTCCTCAGTAGTAGATGAGGTCAATAACCTTCATCTCCTTAATGCTCTTTCAGCTGTTTCATAGTCCTTTATTAAAAATGCCTAAGACTGCAGAAGGCAAGAGCTGAATAAATAATAGCCCCTACCTCAAGGACCTTACAAACTAGCATTTATAGAAATAAAGACATAATTAAGTTCTCAGTACTTAGAGGAGATGCAATGCTACCAACATTCAGAGAAGATAATGATCATTGGAACTGAAGTAGTTAGGTAGGCTTTATGGAGGGATTTAAGCTGAGCCTTGAGTAACGAGAGAGACATATCAAGATGTGAGAATTGTGATTATGTAGAGGGCAATAGTCAGCTTGACTTGTACTGTTGATCCATGTTTTGGGGTACTAAAAAAATAGAAGAAGATATGATTATAAAGAACTTTGAAAAAGTAAGATTTCAGAGTAACAGTTAAGAAATAGAGCATATAAAGAAAACCCAACAAACAACATAACCCAGACAGATACATTCAAAAACACTAAGCAAATCTTAAAAAAAAAAAATTATTACTGTTTTATCTAAGAGAGCAAAATTGACCAAGAAACCAGAGAAACCTATGATAGCCAAAATGCCAGCAAATATGCATGAATTGCCAATAAAAGCAGATCAGGTCCCCCTAAGGAAGGTTTAAACAACCAACAACAACTGGCAGAAACAGCTTTCTAAAAGCTCCAGAAGACAGTTAAAGGATTATAGTAACAGGGCAAGCACTAAATCAAGAAAAAGTCCATTAAAAGTGGTTTCGTGTCACCCTGGCTGGCCCCTCCACCATCCCTTACCAGCTCAGCATGGAGATGGCCCACACTAGCAGTGCAGATCCCCTGGTGTTCTGGTTTACTAGAGCTGCCGTTAAGCAAAATACCAGAAATGGATTGGCTTTTATAAAGGGGATTTATTAGGTAACAAATTTATAGTTCTAAGGCCATAAAAGTGTCCATACTAAGGAATCAATAAGAGGATACCTTCACTGAAGAACAGCCAGTGGCATCCACAACACCTCTGTCAGCTGGGAAGGCATGTGGCTGGCGTCTGCTGGTCCTTTGCTCCCAGATTGTGTTTCAAAGTGACTTTCTCCAAAATATCTGGATACCTTCACTGAAGAAAGTACCCATGGCGTCAGAAACACCTCTGTCAGCTGGGAATGCACATGGTTGATGTCTGCTGTTCCTTTGCTTCTGGGTTGCATTTCAAAATGGCTTTCTCCAAAATGTCTCTGGGCTTCTGTCTTGACTCCTTTCTCTGAGCTCCTGTGCATCCTTGCTTCTTCCTCCCAGGGCATCTGGGGGTCCTCTCTTAGCTTCTCCAGGGCAAACTCTGGGCTTCTTCTCTTAGCATCACCAAATGTCCTTCTGTCTGCATCTCCAGGTGTCTCCAAGCATCAGTGCTGTGTTGGTTCCTGAGCTCTCTTAAGTACTCCAGTGAACCAATCAAGAGCCACCCTGAACGGATGGGGCCCATAACTCCATGGAAATAACCCGATCAAAGGTCTCATCCACACTTGGGTGAGTTACATCTCCATGGAAACAATCAAAATTTCCATCCTATTCAAAAGACTAATAAGTCTGCCCCAACAAGATTGCATTAAAGAACATGGATTTTCTGGGGGACATAATATATCCAAACCAGCATACCATGTCCTGATTCCAGAGGAAGCAGAGTTACCCCCATGCACATACTGGGAGCAGGTATGTCTGGCCTGAGGGATTTGCTGTCCTAAAATTTGTCCTGCAAGTAGAAGGAGACTCACTGAGCTCTCCTACAGAATGCTTTGGGAGAGCAGTCAAATGGTGGCACATGGGACAAGGGATTGCTGGCTGTAGGACATACAGTGCAGTGCCAGGGACCATGAGGGAACTGTTCCTAGGGAAGGAGACATTTGTATCCATGTAAATGAGGACTTCCTAGGGCCACACATAGGCCTATGCCTAAGACAACAGGCATGAGCAGAAAGGATCAGGATGGTTCCTATGCTTTGGGCTGGAGTTATTTTCCAAACTCATTATAGGAAAAGCCCTGAAGGAGAGCACTCCCACGGGTAAGTCTTCAAAGACTGGGAAGGGAAAGTTGTTTCCTTCCTTCCTTCCTTCCTTCCTTCCTTCCTTTCTTTCTTTCTTTCTTTCATGGGTAAGTCTTCAAAGACTGAGAAGGGAAAGTTGTTTCCTTCCTTCCTTTCTTTCTTTCTTTCTTTCTTTCTTTCTTTCTTTCTTTCTTTCTTTCTTTCTTTCTTTCTTTGTTTTGTTAGCTCCTGGCATTCAAGGCAAGCTCTGTCATAAAACTAGCTGAATACAAGCTTAAGGAACAGAGGCTCTAGGGTCTAAATTCCAGTGATAACACATTACAATATCAAAATGTTCAGGTTTCAACAAAAGATTACAAAACATACAAAGAAACAGGAAGTGATGGCCCAGGCAAAGGAGGAGAAGATTAAAATAGTAGAAACCATCAATGAGGAGGATAAGACCTGGGATAGCCCAGACAAAGACTTTTTTTAAAATGGTCCTAAATATGCTCAAAGAGCTAAAGGAAATCATGGACAAAGAACTAAAGAAAGTCAGGAAAATGATAGATGAACACAAAGAGAATATTAATAGATGGAAATTATGAAAAGGAACCAAACAGAGTTGAAGACCACAGTAGCAGAAATTTAAAAAATTCCCCAGAGAATGAGTCAGCACCCTCCTTATGGGTGCTCCTGTTTTCACTTTGCCTGGGCCTTCAGAAAATCAAACAGCAGCTTCCTCTTTTCTTTGCTCTTGGTGGGAGAAAATAAGTGAGTATATTGAAGGGGGGACTGAAAAGAGGAACCAACTCATCATTCCACTGGAGAAGGGAATGGCCTACCTGCTGAAGAACGCATTTGAAGCATCAGCAGCGCCCCTCACTGCATCCTCCTTCTCCCTCTGGCTTAAGGCCGGGTCTTACAGCCTGCAGCCCAAATTCCCTTCCCTAAAGTGGAAAAAACAACCCACTCTCCACAATCTGTTGAAATTTTATATAAATATATATCCTTGACAATTAAAAAATAATTCCCTAGAGGGGTTCAACAGGAGATTGGAGGTGGCAGAAGAAAGAATTGGTGACTTGAAGATAAAATGATTGAAACCATCCAGTCTGAAAAGCAGAAGGAAGGAAAAATGAAGAAAAGTGAACCAAGTTTTAGGAATCTGTGGGACACCACCGAGTATATCACTATACCTATTATGGAAGTTCCAGAAAGAGAGAAAGGGGCAGAGAGAATATTCAAAGAAAAAAATGGCTGAAAACTTCCCAAATTTAATGAAAGACATGAATATACAAATCCAAGATGCTCAAAGAACTCCAACCAGAATAAACCCAAATAAACCCACAATGTGCCATGTTATAATCAAACTATTGAATGCCAAAGATAAAGAGAGAATTTGAAAGCTGCAAGAGAGAAGTAATCTGGCACATATAAGGGAGCCTCAATAAGATTCAGTACAGATTTCTCATTGGAAACCATGGAGACACATTTAAAGTATAGAAAACAAAATTTGCCAACCAAGAATTCTGCATCTGGCAAAACTATCTCAAAAATGAGGGAGGAATTAAGACATTCCCAGATAATCAAAAGCTGAGGAAGTTTGTCACCACTAGACCCCCCTACAAAAATGGTAAAGGGAGTCCTGCAGGTTGAACAGAAATGACATCAGACAATTGACTGAAGCCACATGAAGAAATAAAGACCTCTGGTCAAAATAATGACATGGGTAAATATAAATACCAGTACTATTATATTTTTTATTTGTAACTCTGCTTTTTTTTTTTTTTTTTTTAACTTCCTACGGGATCTAAATGGCAAATGCATAAAATGTAATGGTAAATCAACAGTTTTGGACTCATACTGTATAAATACGTAATGTGTGACAAAAACTACATAAAGATGGGGGCATGGAGGGTTATAGGAATAGTTTATGTATGCTATTGATGTTGTTAAGTTGGTATCAAAGCAAATTAGATCGTTACAGATTTAGAATGTTAAATTTAAGCCCCATGATAATTACAGAGAAAATATCAGAATATGCAAACTCACAGAGATGGAAAGTAGAGTGTAGGTTACCAGGGATTAATGCAAAATGAATGTAAGTTTTCTGTTTGGGGTGAAGGGCAAGTTCTAGTAATGGTTGGTGGTGAGGGTACCACAACATTATGAATGTGATTAATCCCACTGAATGGTATGGCTGGAGAGAGGGGTTGGGATGGGAAGATTTACGTTGTATATGTTTCCACAATTGAAAAAGAAAGAGCAACTAAAGAAATAATGATAAATAAATGCAATACATGCTATAGAATGAGATCTAAGAATGGAGGAGAAAAGGCTCCAAGGGACATTATTGGAATATAAGAAAAAAATGAAATATAGAATGTAAAGTTTTTTAAAACATTAAATTTCTTGAACTTGATAATTGCACTAATGTGATTACATAACTGAATAGCCTTGTTCGTGAAGTATTATATGTTCAAGGAGTGTGATGTATGCAACCTGCTCTCAAATGTTCAGAAAATGGATGGATGGATGATAGATAGGTAGAATAATAGAACAAAGGCAGCAAAATGTTAAACTTGGTGGCTCTGCGTATTTGGGGGCAAGGTGGGAGTATGTTGGATTCCCTGTATAGAGTTTGTATTATTTTTGCAACCGTCCTGGAAGTTTGAAATCATTTTTTAAATGATCTGATTAGCTTAAATAACGTACACTATATGTTAACAAATTTGATAAGTAGAAATGGATGAGAAAAGTGGTAGAATATAGTGGTTAGACACATGGAATTTGGAGTTAAAGTCTGTGGGTTCCAATCCCAACTCTGCCATTTACCAGCTCTGAGACTTTAGGCTCATTTCCTTCTTTTGTAAAATGGGGATGATGACAGTACCCCTCTAAAGTTGTGAGAATTAAATATTATGTATCTCTGCCAGTTTGGATATATTATGTCCCCCAAGAAAAAACTATGATCTTTTAATTCAGTCTTGTGGGATATTGGGATTAGGTTGTTTCCATGGAGATGTGGCCCACCCAACTGTGAGTGACACCTTTGGTTAGGGTGTGACCTCTGATTGAATGTTTCCATGGAGGTGTGGCCCCGTCCATTCAGCGTAGGCCTTGATTAGTTCATTGGAGGCTTATAAAAGAGCTCACAAACAGAAGGGCCTTAGAGCTGCAGCTTAAAGAGACATTTTGAAAACGGCCATTGAAACCTGACACTGACATTTTGGAGAACGCCATTTTGAAACACAACCTGGGAGCAAGCAGATGCCAGCCATGTGCCTTTCCAGACAACAGAGGTGTTCCAGTCACCACTGGTGTTCTTCTGTGAAGGTACCCTATTGTTGACGCCTTAGCTTGGACACTTTTATGGCCTTAAGACTATAAGTTTGTAACCAAATAAACCCCCTTTATAAAAGCCAGTCCATCTCTGGTATTTTGCATAAGCATTAGCAAACTGGAACAGTATCTAAAGGACTTGGCACTGTCTGGCATACAGTAAGCCCTCAATTACTAATGTGAGTTACTATATTCATTGCTTCTTGGATTAAATGAGATAATGCTTAATATAGTACCTGGCATATAATTAAATGAGTATTAAATGTTAACAACAATTTCATTATTATTACCTATAAAAATGATTGGGTCACTGCTAAAATATCAGCATTAGTCCCGTTGCCTCTAAAATTACCCAGTTCCTCATCCTGGAGTCCAAGGTGATTCTTCTCCTGTTCCCACTTAGTTATCTTGCATCATCTCTCACAACTTCTCACACATCTTATACTACAATTGCGTCACGCTTTGTCACTAGTTCTCAAACACAGTAGAGTCTTTCAAACATGAGTTCAGCAGGCATTTATTGAGCTCCCACTGTACAACAGGCACAGCTCAAGGCTCTGGGATACAAAGAAGATAGTGAATTACAGTTTTTGTTTTATTACTTTATCTAAGGCTTTTTGATAAATATCGGAAAAGAGTCCTTTTCTTCAGTATATGGGAATTGTCCCCCACTTAGATTTTTTTTTATTTTTGCCTTTTTTAATTCGAATGTAATTTGATCATGATATTATGTAAAACAAAATACAACTTGATTTGTTTTAACAAAATAACCTGCTAACCTCTTCACAAAATTAAGGGAGATTTATAATTTGCTTTTATTATTGAAAATTTATTGAGTAATTTTCCTTTGTTGCTAAGAGGAACAGTCTTGGTTCAAATATGATAGCTATGTCTGCAAAGTTTTTATATGATATTATACATATATTCTTATATTAAATATAAGTTGTTAAAAAAATGGATTGGAGAAAGATTTTGAAGGTAGGGTCAGTAGGGCTGCTTTGGACCTATTGGCATACTGATGCCCACACAAAGCAAGCCTGATGTTTAGCCATGCCTCTTCGGACAGTGTACATTGGAGTGCTAACTTTCCCCTTACATGATCTGCTCTCAGGCTGGGTTAGCATACTTAACTCTGTCCCCACACTGTCTCAACTTCCTCCTTTTCCTCCTCTTCCTACTAGCTCATAAGACTGAGCACCCAACTTGTTACCACAGCCAAGCCAAGCCAAACGCCATCAAAAAGGGCAAGAGACGGATTCAGAGAATAAGAAAGAAGACTGAGCATTCCTGATTGAAGGCATTTCCCCATTCATCTTTTTAAGGAAATTCCACACTTTGAGACCTGGTAATATATAAACCCATTTGGATAGGAGTCTTTCGATCTAGAGAGATCCTGCAACCTTCCTTTTCTTGTGAGAAGGAAAATTTTGTAGTGGGCGTCTGTTGAGCTAGGCAGGCCTGCTTCTCCCTACAGCTTCTTGGTTTTTCTCTCTCCATTTCAGCTCACTCTGAGAATGCTTAGGGTATTAAACTGCTCTATAGCCAAGCCATAATACTCCAAGCAAGCAATCTGTGATACTGTTTCCTGGTCTTGAGAAAGCTTTTGTATAGGGATCCCTGACCTACCACAGCTGCCACTCTATGCCCGTTGGAAGAGGCTCTCATACTTGAGGCTTGCAAATAAACACTGTTGCTGTTTAAATAAATGCCTTTTGCTATCAGAAATGCATCTGACACCATAGCCCCATACATAAACAAAAACTCCATACATGTACCTCCATACATACATATACGTATATAAACATACACATAAGTGTCATGAAACTATATTTACCCTTATTATATGCAATACTTTCTGATATTTTTATTTAAATGCTTTTTTAAAACACTGGTTATGACTCACTAAAATGATGAGTTGTAATTTAACTTTGTAGTTTAAGTTTGAAAACCATTGCTTTATATCTTCTATGGTGTTTTGAAGAGCTTATGTTATTCCTAGAAAAACCTAATGCAACTGTGCAAAGGAGTATTGAAGAACAGATAGATATTCAAGCTTAAAGAATGCTAAGAAACTCCAGAACAAGGCTAGTTGGAGTTTATTTCCTAAAATGGGTATTAGCTATCTCCAGATCTGGTCTCCAAAAGAACAAAAAACGGTTTCTTGGCAATAGAGTTAACACCAACCTGTTCCTCAGCTCAGGAAAACAGTAAGCATGGATTTGCAATTCTTATTGCTATCTTAACACCTACCTACGTACCCGTCATGGTGCCCTGCTCATAAGTTGCCTTCTCTGTTAAGCTTTTTCTGATTCATTCTTGCCACAGGAAATACAATGTAGTAGAGAAAGAGCATGAGCTTTGGAATCAGGCAGAACTGGATTCAATTCTCAACTCTGCCTGTGTGATATTGGGCAATTACTTAACCTTTCTGAGCTTCAATTTCTAAACAATAAAGTGGGGATAATAATAACTTCCCTCACAGATTTGACCCAAAGATCAAAGGAGATGATGTCTGTAAAGCTCTTTACTGCTTCCCAAATAACAGGCCTTCAATAAATATTCATTTCCTTCATTCCTCTTGGTAATTACCCCTTCAGAACATCCAGGCACTGTATTTCTTTTAAGAATCACTTTCAACTTCATACTGCAGCAATGTGATTATTTTATCTACCCTACACAACTGTAAGCTCCTTGAGGATAGTCCACTGATCATCCATATTTGTATGACACACATTATTTAGCAGAAGATGTTCACAAAATATTTGTTGACTTAATGAAGAATGTCTTCAAAGATAATAATGGCCATGTCAAAATTAAAAAACATTTAAAACTTTTGCATACAAATGAATATGGCAAACAACTGGATAAAAGTTTACAATAAAAAATAACCAATTATAATATGAGGGCATTGGCCATTAGGATTTTTAAAGAATCAGTGACAATTTATTCCCCAGTATTCAGAGTTCAATAAAATGAACAAAGAGTACTCAATGTCAGAAGACAATTACCCATGTCCACAGTGTTTCTGAAGGGGAAAATGTGTCTCCAAAATATTATCCAGTGAAGATGGTAATTCACGTATAAAGGCAAAAGGCAGTCATTCTCAAAGATGAAAGAACTCAAGCAACACAGCGTCTCTGAGCTTTTCATGGTGGAAAAAAACCAGTTTCTGTGTGTGTGTGTTCTTATACACGTATGCAACAATGCAATCCAGCCAATTAGGAGAGAAAGTAAAATTTGCAATTCAGGAAGTAAAAAAGCTGTGGTAAAATAATTTATTCAGCAGCATGCATTTATTGAGTGCCTCCTGTGTGCCAGACACTCTTCTAGTCACTATGGATACATCAGTGAGCGAAGCAGATACCCCTCCTAGCCGGTGTGAAACTTACATAGTGGAACATAGCTGCTTTAAATATGGAACTATGGAAATTACAGTTATGGAATAGACTCTGAATATTATAAACCTGGGCAAAACAAATATAATGTAACTGAAAAATTATGAAGTGAAAGGGGATGTGACAGGAAGCTTGTGAGTGCTAATTTTTCACAGCAGTCTACTGTCTAAAACTTAAAAGTAGTTTAAAATATTACAAATAAAAACTCAAACTTCTTAAAGGTTTTGTGATTTCTTTCCTTAACCTAGAAAGAGCTCTTGTGTTAAAGAAAAAAATTTTTCAGATTCTTTTTTCATATCAAATTCAAGTAAAATTAATTAAAAGTAGAATTTTTAAATTAAAAATAGCTTCTATTGTATAGCAGTCAGGGTCTAACCAGAAACTACTGCAAGCATTTATAGTGAGAATAATATAGGGAATTGGTGTATTGGTAATGGAAGAGGTGATGAGTAAGAGTGATTAGGAAGAGCCAGAAGCCACTCAGCCTTGAGACTGGAGGTAGGTGACAAAGGAGATAGGGAAATGCAGCCTGCAGGGGCCAAACCCTCTGTGACACAGATAGAGTAGAGGTAGGGCAAGGAGTGCATCTGGGGACATATAGGCATTGCATTGAACATTGAGTACCATCTTATTTTATAAAAGTATTGTTACCTCTCCCACCATTATAGATGCGTAGACAGATAGCAGGACATGCTGTTCACCTGGCATTTGTGAGTATTTCTGGATAGACTGATTTGCGGTGATTCTTAGAGTTCCATTTTTGTATTTTTCTCCATTGTTGGAGAATTTCTTAAATTAGATTTTTAAAAATTTTCACCCACATATTTTGATGTGCTGCACCACTGATGAACATAAATTTTAAAACTGGTAGATTTAGCGAAGTTAAGAATTACAAATCATACAATGTTTTCTTAGTGTTATCACCATATAAATTAACCCAATATGTTAAATTGTGCAATTGATAAGCTTTACAATTCCATTCAGTTAAGAGGTTTAGATTAAATTTGAGACCAATTAATTATGGACTGTGTTTTCATAACAGCTTTTCCCCTGCTTCATTGGTAAATATTCCAGTATGGAGCTCTAAAAGATAATACAGCCACAATGCCTTTATCATATCTGAAAACAATTAAAATGATATTAATATTATCAACTATCTGGTCAGGGTTCAGATTTCCAATTTCTCATAATGTCAACTTTTTGCTTGTTTGCTTGAGTCAGGATCCCATTACAGTCCCCATGTTGTGATTGGTTCTTACATCTTTTAAATCTCTCTTAATTTATAAGCTTCCCCTCCATCTTTTTTTTTCTTTCTTTCACTGTCTTTTTTAAAGAAACCTGATTGATTGTCCCATAGGGTTTCCCCAAAATCTGGATTTTGCTGATTGCATCACTTGTTGAATTTTTTATATAATAAGCATATATCATCTTAATTTTTAAAAATTAATTTTTCTTTTTAAAAAAGATAAAGCATTGCAAGATTTTAGTAAATGGTTACACACAGAAATGTACATATTGTATTTCTCTGTATTTTTTGTGTTTAAAAAGTAGTGTTAATTTATGTTATATACGTTACGACAATGAATTTTTTTTAAAAATTTGTATTCAAGAGACCAATAATTATACAAACAAAAATACAAGCAAAATAAGAAAGAAACTAAATATTAATTGGGGAAAGGTTGAATCAGTTATAATACATATTCATATCGTGAGTGGAATATTGTGCAAAGTTTAAAAACAAAACAAAATGATGTAGGTCTATATTTACAGACATGGAAAGATTTCTGTAAATCTGTAAAAAAAGTACACCAAACTAATAACAGTAGTTAATTCTGGAGAGTGTAGTAGGATTAGAGAAGGAACAACTCAAAGGGACTTTGGGTTTAACTATATATTTTGAATTATTAAAACAATTTTAATTCTTTGAATTGGTGATATGTTAATATAATTCCACATTTAAAAGTACAGAAAAGGATAAGAGGATATACTGTAAAAAAAAAAAATCTCCTTTCCAGTCTTGTCCCACAGCCACCCAGTTCCTCTCCCTAGAAACAACCAGTGTTATCAGTTTTTCAGGTATTCTTCCAGAGATAATCTAAGAATACATAAGCAAATCTGTGTGTTTTGTTTTTCTTTTTTTAACACAAGTGGGAGCATACAGTATACACTGTAATACACCTTGCTTTTTTTAACTTACATATCTTAGAGATTGCCAATGTTTTTGATTTAACCAGGAGAATGTATTCATATATTAAGTAATATAAAATAAATAAAAAATTAATTTTAAAGACTTACTTTTTTCCTACCTCGAACCCAGCCATGATGTCTGAAACTATGGCAGCCATCTTGCAGTCTTGGCAATGGAAAGGCCAAGAGAATGAAACTGCTAATGTAGGCAAAGATCATCAAAGGATACTGAAGCCATTAGGTGAAAAGTTACTGGGGTGCACAATAACTGGATAGTGTTTAGGTATCACCCACAGATCACTTTCTGAATGCAAAGGGGAAAACATACTTTTGCAATGGAGAGAGAATGGTAGTTACCACATTAACTCAAAGATCAAACTTAGCATCACTGAGGTGAAACAACCCAATATTTTGTGCTTCCTGATGTGATCATTCTGAAGTACACAGCCTTATCTTATGAAGCATTCTTGCCAAAACTGTTTAACCTGAATCTAAACATGCCTTTAGACTTCACTCCAATTTACAAGAAATACAGGGGATAGGAAAATAGTCAAACAATACTATGAGGAAACAATCAGCCAAAACCAAGAAGCCATTCTATATGACAGCTTGGTCCCTTCGAAAAAATTCAGTGGCCTGGGGAAAAGTGGTAGGAGGACTCTTCTAGATTATTAAGGCTAAAAAGGGGTAACAACTAAATGCAACGCTTGAAACTTTATTGGATCCAAATTTAGGGATAAAGGAGATGGGGGACATTTCCAGCATGGCTCAGCTGTAAGAGGATATAACGAACTCTTTTCTTAGGTTGTGGTAATGGTATTTTGGTTAGACACCACATGCTGAAGTAGTCAGCAAGTTAGTTTCAGCAAAAGAAAATATATAGACAGATCAGCATATAGACATTGAGATAAGGCAAATATGGCAAAATGTTAAAAATTAATGAACTTTGGTGGTTGACATACTGTACACTTCCTTCACCTTTTCTGGTGTTTAAAATATTGTATAATAAAAATTGAAAAAAAACTTTGGACAGACTCATTTGCAATAAAAATTAAACTAAAGAAATTAAAGGATATCTGGCAATGACCTAGTTTAATTTCCCTGAGTGAGGCACCATTACGATAACTATAAAGTCTAGCCAACAGAGAAAAGGTAGGCAGTCGAGTATAATGAACTTCTCTCTGAAGGGCTAGAAAATCACATACTGTTCCTTAATCAGGAATAAACACTCCAGGTTGTTGTAATAGAGTGAGCATCAATTGATGCTTTTCTAATTGATGAGGGAGGAGGGAAAGTCTTTGCCCCGCTTTAGCTACCCCATTTATTGTGACTGCCTCTGTCCTGCAATAAGAGGTAATAAAATGGAAGCCCGGTCCACCTTCACCCTTGCCTAGGGCACCAGAAGAATTCAGAATGAATCTTGTCTGTCCAGTGTCCAGTGCAGGACCCTCCTTTGGCCCCTTCAATAACCAAGCTGCTTCCTTGGAACCTGCTAGTATTCTTAAGTCCTCCTCAACCATCTCCAGGGTCTTAAACCACACCATCAACATCCACTCACCTCCCGTCATACAAAGACACTGGACTGATTTTTTCGTTAACAGAATTGACTGAATGTTTTGTCATAGTAGTTAAGAGCTTGTACTCTGGAATTTTAGCTCCTCCACTTACTTCCTGAGGGGCTTTAGGCAACTCACTTAACTTATCCTTGTCTGGGTTTCCATTTTCTGTAAAATGAGGATAATTGCTTCCATCCATGGGGTTGTTTTGGAGATCAAATTAGCCAATGGATTTAGATAGATTAGCATCACCCCTAACACAGTGCCTAACAAATAATAAGCATGAAATCAGTGTTAGCTGTCTTCATCTTCATTATCACCATTGCCACATACATAAAAATCCTGGACTCAAATCTGCTTATGAGATGATGTCCACTAGGTGGCATCAGCCACAGGTAAATAAAATCTCCCATATACACTGTTTTTCATCAAAAACTTGAAAGTTGTTCAACAGGATTAATTGTATATATCCAGAAATGGACAGGATAATACCATGTGTTGGTAGCACAATATTGTAAGTACACTGAACAAAGATGTCTGTGAGTAAAGCTGAAAGAGAAGGGCTAAGGGCATGTATGACACCAGAAGGAAAGAAGACTGGGACTGTATAACTTAGTCAAACCTAGAGTGGTCAATGATGGTGACTAAATGTACAAATACAAAAATGTTTTTTCATGTGGGAGAACAAATGAATGTCAACCTTGCAAGATGTTGAAAAAGGGATGGTATTGGGGAAAAAATACAATCAATGCAAACTAGAGTCTATGGTTAATAATAACATTGTAATATACTTCCATTAAATGTAACAAAGGCAATATACCAAAGCTAAATGTCTGTGAGAGGGGGATATAAGGGAGGGGTATGGGATCTTGGTAGTGATGATGTTGTCTGACCATATTGTATTGTATCGTATTGTATTGTATTGTAATTTTTAAATCTTTTTTATTCTTAAAATTTTTTTTTGGAATAATGAATATGGTCAAGTGCTAATTATGGTGATGAATGCACAACTACATGATGATATTGTGAACAATTGTACACTGTGGATGATTGTATTGTATGTGAATATATCTCTATAAAATTGCAAGAAAAAATATAAACAGAGGAATGCAAGTGCTGGAGAAAACATGGAGAGAGGGATGTACCTATTTACTGTTGGTGGGGATGTAGAATGGTGTAGCCTATCTGGAGGACAGTGTGGTGGTTCCCACAAGAAGCTAAGTATGTGGATGCCATAAGGTCCTGCAGCCTTATTATGGGATATACACTTGGAAGATCTGAGAGCAGGGACACAAATGGACATTTGCAATTATGGAGGCAGTATTCATGGTTTGCAATGGATGGAGGTGGCCTAAGGGTACAGCGTAAGGATACAGCAACTAATGAAAAGAATGGTGAACTGTGATATATGCATACAATAGAATATTGAGCAGCTTCAAGAAGGAATAAAGCTGTGAGACAATCAACTAGGTGAATGGATCTTGAGGACAGTGCCAGAAACAAAGACAAACAAACATAATGCCTCACTAATATGAACTGTGTAAACTCTGAGAATCAAATCTTAGAGCATAGCTTATCAGGGGAACACTTATTATAATGGTCCCTAGATTGTAAGCTCTTACAGCAGTCACATCTATTCCTGAACTGTAATGGTTATCTCTGAATTCTAAGATGCTGAGCCCTTTGTGTATAACCTGGTCAGTCTCTGGAAATTTGGGTATCTGTGTGACACCTGAAACTCAGAGCTAGAGCTCAGCAGCTATGAATGTCAGTATTACCTCATACAGCAACGGTTAAATAAGGTGAAAAAGAGTTCAGACTTCAATTAGAGATATGAATGAGGCATATCTGGTTAGGACTATAGCAAATCAGGCCAAACAGTACAGGACGATAGTGACTGTGTTTTTGTTTTTTTTGTTTTTGTTTTTGAAATAAATTCAAACTTACAGGAACAGTTGCAAAAATAATACAAACCCCATACACAGAACTCCAGCATACCCCAACCCCCCTCCACCGACACCCCGATCTACCAACTTTAATATTTTGTCACTTTACCATTTCTTTCTTTCCCTCCCTATCTATCATCTGTCATCTATTGCTCTGTCTTCTGAACATATGAGAGCAAGTTGCACACATCCTTGAACAAATAATATAGTTCACATATACATTTCCTATGAACAAGAATATTCAGTTATATAATCAAATTAAGTGTAGTTAAGAAGTTCAAGAAATTTAACATTGATATAAAGCTTACATTCTATATTTCATTTTTTTCCTTATGTCCCAATTGTGTCCTTTTGAGCCTTTTCTCCTCTAGTCTTAGATCTTGTCCAGGATCATCTATGGCATTTAATTGTAATTATCTATTTAGACTGTCTTTTTTTTTTTTTTTTCAATTGTGGAAACATATCTACAGCATAAATCCCATTCCAACCCCTCCCAAGCATTCCATTTAGTGAGATTAATCACATTCACAATGTTGCAATGCCATCACCTTCCCACCATCCATTACTAGAAATTTCCCTTCACCCCAAACAGAAACCCTACACTCCTTTCTTAACTCCCCATTGCCCCTTCCCCCACTTCTTGTAACCCATACTCTACATTTCATCTCTATGATCATATTCTCTGTACTTTCTTTGTGTTTACTGTGGGGCTTAAATTTAACTTCTTATGTCTATAACAATCTTGTTTTCTTTGATACCAGCTTAACTTCAATAGGACACATAAACTATGTTCCTATACTCCTCCATTCCCCCATCTTTATGTAGGTTCTTGTCAAAAATTACATATTTTACATTGAGTCCAAAACCACTGATTTATCATTACAGTTTACGTATTTTAGATCCTGTAGGAAGCAAATAGTGGAGTTACAAATCAAAAATACAGTAGTATTGGTATTTATATTTACCATGTGATCTTTACTGGAAATCTTTATTTCTTCATGCAGTTTCAGTCAATTGTTTAGTTTCCCTTCCTTTCAGCCTGCTCAGTTCCCTTTAGCATTTCTTATAGGACTGATCTACTGGTGATGAAGTCCCTCAGCTTTTGATTAGCTGGGAATGTTTTCATCTCCCCCTCATTTTTAACCTCCAGGTGTTTATGAATTTTCTAAGTCTCTGATGGTTATTGACTTCTATTTGTATTCCATTGCGGTCAGAGAATTTGCTTTGAATAATTTCAATTTTTTTTTAATTTATTGAGGCTTGTTGTATGTCCCAGCCTATGGTCTGTTCTGGAGAAAGTCCATGATCACTAGAGAAGAATGTGTGTCCTGGTGATTTGGGATGTAATGTTCTATATATGTCTGTTAAATTTCTCTATCTCTCTCTCTCATTTCTTTGCTTCTCTGTTGGTAGGGCTCCCTTTAGTATCTGAAGTAGGGCAGGTCTTTTATTAGCAAAATCTCTCAGCAATTGTTTGTCTGTGAAAAATTTAAGCTCTCCCTCAAATTTGAAGGAGAGTTTTGCTGGATAAAGTATTCTTGGTTGGAAATTTTTCTCTCTCAGAGTTTTAAATATGTCTTGCCACTGCCTTCTCGCCTCCATGGTGGCTGCTGAGTAGTCAATACTTAGTCTTATGTTGTTTCCTTTGTATGTGGTGAATTGCTTTTCTCCTGCTGCTTTCAGAACTTGCTGCTTCTCTTCAGTATTTGACAGTCTGATCAGAATATGTCTTGGACTGGGTTTAATTGGATTTATTCTATTTGGAGTTCACTGGGCATTTATGCTTTGTGTATTTATATTGTGTAGAAGGTTTGGGAAGTTTTCCTTAACAATTTCTTTGAATACTCTTTCTAGACCTTTACCATTCTCTTCCCCTTCTGGGACACCAACGACATTTTATTTTATTTGGATGTGTTATTTTATCTATCATATCCCTGAGATCCATTTCGATTTTTTTTTTATTTTTTTTCCACATTCTTTCTTTTGTTCTTTCATTTTCCATTCTGTGGTTCTCAAGGTTGCTGAGTCATTGCTCAGCTTCCTCTAGTCTTGTGTTATGAGTATCCAGAATCTTTTTAATTTGGTCAAAAGTTTCTTTTATTTTCATAAGATCATTTATTTTTTTATTTACTCTTGCAATTTCTTCTTTATGCTCTTCCAGGGTCTTCTTCATGTCCTTTATATCCTGTGCCATGCTCTCGTTGTTTGTCCTTAGTTCTTTGATTAATTGCTCCGAGTACTGTGTCTCCTCTGATCTTTTGATTTGGGTGTTTGGGTTTGGGTTATCCATATCGTCTGTTTTTTTCATATGCTTTAAAATTTTCTGTTGTTTTGGGGCTCTTGGCATTTGCTTTACTTGATAGTATTCTTTTAGGATATGAAGGATTATTGAAACCCCAATCTCTAATTTGTCAGATCTACAGCTTGGTGGCGTACACTTTCTCTAACTAACTAGCAGATGGCATCCGTGAGTCACCTATTCCCTTCAAGTCAGTTTTCCCAACTTTGTGATGTGTGGGGGTCTGGTTCTTGTATGGGTCCAACTGGTGCACCAAGTTTGGATGTGTTGTTGGTGCTGTCCACCCTGAACATCGGGCATGTGTCTGAGCAGTTAGGGAGGCAGGGCAGCTTTAATAATCAAACCTCGGAGGTGTTCCTGGAGATTTAAGGCTGTTGCAAGAATCTAAACCTTCATTTCAGTCTCACCACAGATTGTCTCTGCTGCTGATCCACAAGTCCTTGGTATTGGCATAGGGTCCCTGGGATTTCCGAGTAGGTCCCTCTTCCCAGCCATGCCCTTCCAGGGCCTCTGCTGGGGGAAGGCTGTGCTATATCACAAGTGTGCGCCATCCCTCAAGGGAAGCCTGGACCGCCAGGCTGTGCAGGGGCGTTCTCAACCTGCTGTAAAGATGGCTGAATTGGGTGTGTTAGCCTCCCCCTTTTTGCTCAGCTCTGCCTTCCCAGCTCTGGGACAACCAGCTGTGGGCACGCAAAAGGCCATTGTCCATGCCTGATATTGTGGTGTGTGCGCAGTGTTGCGGGAAACACTTCCTGTCACACTGGGTCCCTTGGTGCGGCTCTGGTCCAGGACTCCGGAGCCAGGCAGGAGCGTTCCCAGCCTGCCAGGAAGATGGCTGCAAGGGGCATGGTTTTTTCTCCTTTTGGCTCACCTCTGCCCTCCCCACTCCAAGACAATTAGCAGTGGGTCCACGAAAGGCTATCTTCCATGCCAGATAACGAGCATTCACACAGCTCATTCCTGCCACGCTTCACTGTGTGGTTCTCACTGCCGTATCTGCAGCCGCTCCTGGGTTTTTTTTAAAAAAGAACTAGTCCACCTCACAAACGCCAACTCACAGTTTCCCCACAGCATGGCTGCCAGACATTCAGCAGGTTCACTCACTCATTTCAGAACGCAGACTCCCAGTTTCACCAAGTGCACGGTCCCTGTGGATTTAGCAGATCTTGTCCAGCTGGTGCATTGCTGGAACTGGTATTATGGGTCACTTTCTGGCTTTTATCTAGTGTTTTTCACGGAGGTGTTTTTTTGCCCTATCTCTCCTAGCCGCCATCTTAGGTTCTCCTTGTGACTGTGTTTTAAAACTTCAACTTCTGTGTGAGACCAAGGGAAGAGATATTTAGTTGGTGCAGGATCTATATTCTCTGCAGCACACTAAATAATTTAACTTGTCCAGTCAGTTTATTCAAACAGTGTAATTACATGAACTTTGAATAGGAAGTGAGATCTGGTAGCTTTGTACAGGTTTAGTGTGAAATAGCAATACATCCCAAAGTAATTTGGGCAGACAATAAAAATATACATATGCAGGGCCCTTCTGAGAGACTGAGGGGAAATGCAGAAATGTTGGACTTCCCCACCTGGATTATTACTGATATTCTCACAAACATTGAGGACTAACAATTTGGTATGCCAAGCCCTCGATCTTGGGGCTTGCTCTTATGAAGCTTGTTACTGCAAAGGAGAGGCTAAGTCTACTTATAGTTGTGCCTAAGAGTCTCCCGCAGAGAACCTCTTTGTTGCTCAGATGTGGCCCTCTCTCTCTCTCTCTCTCTAAGCCCACTTGGCAGGTGAACTCACTCCCCTCCCCTCTATGTGAAACATGACTCCCAGGGGTGTAAATCTCCCTGGCAATGCAGCATGCAGGATATGACTCTTGGGGATGAGCCTGGACCTGGCATCGTGGGATTGAGAAAATCTTCTTGACCAAAGGAAGAAGTGAAATGAAACAAAATAAAGTTTCAATGGCTGAGGGATTTCAAATGGAGTAGAGAGGTCACTCAGGAGGGTATTCTTATGTGCTATATAAATATCTGTTTTTAGTTTTTAGTATATTGGAATAGGTAGAAGGAAATACCTGAAACTGTCAAACTGCAACCCAGCAGCCTTGCTTCTTGAAGACAATTGCATAACTAAGTAGCTTACATGATGTGACTGTGTGATTGTGAAAACCTTGTGGTTCACACTCCCTTTATCCAGTGTATGGACAGATGAGTTAGAAAAATGGGGACCAGAACTAAATGAAAAATAGGGTGGTATGGGGGGATGGAATGCTTTGGGTTTTCTTTTTTACTTTTATTTTTATTCTTATTTTTATTCTCTTTGGGGTAAGGAAAATGTTCAGAAATTGATTGGGGTGATGAATGCACAACTATTTGATGGTACTATGAACAGCTGATTATATACTGTGATGATTTATGATAAGTGAATATACCTCAATAGAACTGAATTTTTTTTAAAATGTGAAAGTCATTTGAAGAGACAGACATAAAACTGAAATGGTAATAAGGTGTTCCAGTTTGCTAATGCTACCTTTTTGCAAAACACCAGAAATGGATCAGCTTTTATAAAGGAGGTTTATTTGGTTACAAAATTACAGTCTGAAGGCCATAAAGTGTCCAAGGTAAGTCATCAACAATCAGGTACCTTCACTGGAGGATGGCCAGTGGCATCTGGAAAACCTGTTATCTGGGAAGGCATGTGGCTGGTGTCTGCTCCAGAGTTCTGGTTTCAAAATGGCTTTCTCCCAGGATGTTCCTCTCTAGGCTGCAGCTCCTCAAAAATGTCACTCTCAGTTGCTCTTGGGGCTTTTGTCCTCTCTTAGTTTCTCAGGAGCAAAAGTCTGCTTTCAAAGGCCATCTCCAAAATATCTCTGTAAGCTGCAGCTCCCGTTTCAGCTCCTGTGCATTCTTCAAAGTGTCCCTCTTGGCTGTAGCAAGCTCATTCCTTCTGTCTGAGCTTATATAGTGCTCTAGTAAATGAATGAAGGCCCACACTGAATAGGCAGGGCCACACCTCCATGGAAATTATCTAATCAGAGTTATCACCTACACTTGGGTGGGTCCCATCTCCATGGAAACACTCAATCAAGGAGTTACAATCTGACCAACACTAATACGTCTGCCCACACAAGATTGCATCAAAGATAATGGCGTTTTGGGGGACATAATACATTCAAACGGGCACATAAGGCAATGTACATATATAGATATATTGTGGACTCCAAACTAAGTATTCCATCCATATTAATTGCCTAAAGCATGTTTTCAGGCCCCAAGACATTCTGATGCAGGGGGTCAACAGACAAACTGAAGAACCCTCCTATTCTGTGTCCAGATGTGGTCATGCTTAGCTAACAACTGAGGCTTTTGTTTTGCAGAAATCTCTTCCTCCAGCTTTTGTTTTGCTGGGCAGGGTAAGGTTTGAAGAAGGAGCCTGAGGGTCAGAGATTTTGTGGCTCAGGTGCTATGGGAGGAGACTTTAATGGGGAAGAGACAAGGGAACAGATAGCTGACAAAGGGACAGCAACTTGGTTGGAAGAGCAAAGAAGTTTAAATAGGGTTTTTTTTTTTTAAATCAATTTTATTGAGATATATTCACATACCATGCATTCATACAAACATATAATCAATTGTTCACAGTATGACCATATAGTTGTGCGTCCATCACCAAAATTAATTTTTGAACATTAAATAGGGTTTTTAAGAAGTGTTTCTATGTGATAAGCAATATCAACAAAGCTTTTGCAGTGAGACATGCTTTTCTGAGGGCTCAGAAAATGTTATCAAGGTAGAGCAAGAACAAAATGGGCCGGACATTTGAGTTACAACACTTTTTTTTACTTTTCTATTATATGATTCCTTTCTGTTTTCCCCAAGCCTTCAAGTAAAGTCTTATTAAATTTGTCTTAGTCATGTTTTAAGGAATTAAAGGAGGGTGTGGTACCTACCTTTAGGATAGATTATGATTACACCAGTTGGAACTGAGTGACAAAATTAAGGTGATAAAGTAAAGTTTGTGAAAGCAAGCGATGGGAATCCTCATTAATACTTGGAGAGAGACATCTGCTAAAAAGCCTGGAATTCCTACATATTATGGACTGTGTTGTCATTTGGGTATTAAAGGGCAGGTTGATCCCAGAAGATTAAATATTGAAGTACACTAAGTCCTCTGAAGATCCAGGGGCTAAAGGTAGATCCAGAACAGGGAGGAGTGACAAAAAGAAGCATGAAAGGGCACAGTGAAGAGAAGATGTAAACAAATGTGGAACAGAATTAAATGTTAAGAGGAGAATTTGAAAATAGCAGCTTGGGAAGTCAATCTAGACAGCAAAGAAAATAGAGGCCAGGCCCACTTCTTCAGCTTTCTGCCCCTGCCTTCTCCATGCCCTACCCTCCAGTCCATTCTTCCCTCCTTTTATCCCAGAGGAAAGGGAATTCTTTTCCGTATTCAACCTTAATCCCTTCTTGTCCATATACCATAAGTTTATCTATTCCCTTTCATACACCTTCAACACTTCTTTCATTAGTGACCCTATTCTCTAGGCCTATTGAAAAATGTTGATGTCTCTACCTGTTAAAATAAAACAAAACTCTCCCCTCATTCTGCTGCTAACAGTTACTGTCCTGTTCTTCCTTCCCTTTGCAACCAAGGTTTATAAAAAGAGTAGTCTCTGACTCCACTTCTCTTTCTGTTTGCTCCTCAACTCCCTGCAATCTGGCCATTTTACCAGTAATCAACTAAAAATGCCCTCATTGAGGTTACCAGTGACCTGCATGTCAAAATCATTGGGTGATTTTCAGCTGAAATCTAAGCTATCTGCAGCATTCGCAACTGTTGACTTCATACCCCTTTATTCAAACATTCATTTATTCAATAATTATTGAGCACTGCTATGTCTTTGGCACTGTGATATATAAATAGATGAGGTCTCTGTCCAGGAGTACAGCCAGGTTGCAACAGCAGGCACATCTGGCCTAGGGCCAGGGCAAGGGAGGTATGAGCCCCACAACTTTGGTTGGTGGGACAGCAAGCATTTATCAAGGTGCCATCCTTTGACTAATTTCTCTACTTGCATCTTAATCTGAATTTCACACTGCTTGCCCAAGTGTTTTATTCATCACAGCATTAA
The DNA here is from genome assembly GCF_015220235.1 of Choloepus didactylus. Classification (NCBI taxonomy): domain Eukaryota; kingdom Metazoa; phylum Chordata; class Mammalia; order Pilosa; family Megalonychidae; genus Choloepus; species Choloepus didactylus. Next base: position 87,048,941 of record NC_051311.1, read on the forward strand.
CAGCTATCATATCAACTTATGATCTTAAAATTGTGGAAAAGATGACACTTTAGGAGGAAATAACCACTCACAGTACTCCCAAATCCTCATCCCCTCCCCCAGCTGTGCTTTCCACACAACTGAGCTTACTTTCTAGTGGGGTGAAATTGACAGTATACATGTAAACAATTAAGTAGACGGAATAATTTCAGAGAACTTTAAATGCTATAAAGGAATAAAGTAGGACAACATGATGGAAAGCACCCATGGAGCTGGGGTGGGGATGAGGAACTGCTTTACATAGCATAGTCAAAGGAGGTCTCTTTGGGAAGATGACATTTAAGCTGAGACCTGAATGATAAGAAATATTCAATCTTTAGGAAAATCTGGGGGGAAAGCCTGCTAGGCAGGAGGAAGAGAAAATGCAAAGGAACTGCAATAGGAAAGAGCTTGGAATGTTGGAGGAACTATAAGAAGACTGTTGGGCCTGGAGCTTTGTGACATGACAGTGGTTGGAAAGGAGGATGGAAGAGGTGGGTCTGGTTTTATAAGACGGGAGATGTCACTAGAGCATGTTTAAGCACTACTAGATACGCTTCAGTAGAGATAGAGAGGAATTGAAGATGGGAAGGGAGCCATTGCACAAGTGAAGGGGTTTGCTTTGATAAGAACAGAAACAGATACACCTTTTAAAGTTCTTTTCTCTTAGTTTTAATGATTTACTCTTGATTTCCCCCCTCCCTCTCTGATCATTCCTTCTCCGTCTTCTTTTCAGACCATCTCTTTAATTTTGGTTGTCACCAGGTTCTGTCCACAATGCCCCTTCTAATTATCCTCTGTATATTTTCCTAAGGCAATCATATCCGAGGCATACCAGCCTACTCTCTTGGTCTTTACAAACTCTCAGTATCCAATGGTAGGTGTTCTGTTTTGCTAATGCTGCCTTTATGCAAGATACCAGAAATAGATTGGCTTTTATAAAGGAGGTTTATTTGGTTACAAAGTTATAGTCCTAAGGCTATAAAAGTGTCAAACAAAGGCATCAACAATAGGGTGCCTTCACTGAAGAACACCAGTGGTGTCTGGAAAACATCTGTCATCTGGGGCACAGGCACATGGCTGGTGTCTGCTCTGGGGTTCTGATTTCAAAATGGCTTTCTCCCAGGACATTTCTCTCTAGGTGTCTGGGGGTGTTCTCTTAGTTACTCCCAGGCAAACTCTGGACTAGCAAAAGTCTACTTTCAGTGGCCATCTCCAGAAGGCAGCACTGAGCTCCTTCTGTCTGAGCTCTCATAGGGCTCCAGTAAACTAATCAAGACCCACACTGAATGGGTGGGGCCACATCTGCATGGAAATAATCTAATCAGAGTTATTACCTATAGTTGGGTGGGTCATATTTCCATGGAAACAACCTAATCCAAATATCCCACAAGATTAAAAGATCATGGCTTTTTCTTGGGTGACATAATATATCCAAACTAGCACAGTAGACTTTTTTTTTTAATCTTCAAAATTTATATCTCCAGCCCAGACCTGTCTTCTACCCTCTGACTCTCTTACTTGACACTGCCACTTGGGTGGAGGCATCTCAAACTTAATGTGTCCAAAATTGGAACGCTCAGATTCCTCCCTCCCCAAACACAACACTAAACAAGTAGGGGTGTTTGTTGAGGGTCCCAGTTCCGCCTTTCCTCATAACCTCCACCTTCGTTGATGCAGACATTTGAATTTTTTTATTCTTATGCAAAGTGTCATGACAAACATTATTAGTGTTCACCAGTATTTTTAGTTTTCCTTCCTTTCCTAGACATTTGGAAGGACTGTATTTATCCATCTCTTTGAAGTTAGACTTGGCTATGGAATTTACTTTGTCCACTGAAATGTGAGTGAAAGTGTGTTGCGTGTGGGTGGAAATATTTAAGAGCAGGTGCACAGCTCTCCTTGCTTTATTTTGTACCAGGGTGATCACTGAATGTTGATCAAAGCAGCCTGGAATGCTGAGTCATCATGCCGAGGAAAAGTGCCCCAAACATAATAACTGGGGAAAGAAAAACCTTTGTGGTATAAGTCACTGGCGTTTTTGTTTTGTTTTGTTTTTGGTTCTGAGGGGTGTGTGTATGTATGTTTTAGATTACTGCAGTATAATCGAAGTTCTCCTGACTAATGTAAGTGCCATACAAATGCAGATTTCAGACAAATTTCTTGCAGCCCCTACTTCCAATCAGCTGGCCACCTGAAAGCCTTTCTAAAATAGAAATTCTGGAGCTGCCATTGTTCCCAAACCATCCTTCTACAGCTCACCCTAATTTCAGTAAATTAGCATTACCCTCCATGTAGTTGCTCATGGTAGTCAAGAATCCAGAAACAGAAATCATCTTAATTCTTCCCTCCGCCTCATCCCCACAGTTTGATTATTCGGTTTTCCTAAGTATGTCTAAAATGTGTCCTGTACATCTGCAATAGTTTCTTCCTGTTCTCCCTGCCTCCAGTCTTAGAATATATATAATGCCTTCACATGGTACAAAATTCAGAAGTTAATAAAGGATCTGCAGTGAAAATTTCCCCTCCTACTCTTATCCCCCAGCCTCCCTGTTCCTCTTCCAGTAGACAACCAAAATGATCAATTCCTTGTGCATCCTTTGAGAGGTACTCAGCACATAGAAACAAGCATGCCCATGTCTGTCAGAGTAATCTTTTGAAAATACAAATCGAATCGTATTTTCCCAGTTTTAAAGCCTTTCAATGCCTTCCCATTAGAAACTTGTGAATTTTAGTGTCCTTCCCTGGCAACCTCCCCTCCTTCCCTCTCTCCCACTACATTCCAGTCCTGCTGATCTTACAGTTCTAGACAACACCTCACCACCCCCCAAGTTGAGTTCTTTCCTGCCTCGGCCTTATCCTATGCTGCTCCCTCTGCTTAGAAAATTCTTCATCAGATCTGTGCATGCTAATTTCTTCTTTAAATATTACTTCCTCAGAGAGAGTACATAGCTCTCCCACCCTTGTTAACTCTATCATCGCCCTCCATTTGTTGCCTTCACTGCCACTATCACAAGTAGTTATCAAGTATTTATCAGTTTGTTTGCTTATTGACCATCTCCCACACTGGACTATAAGCTCCATGAGAACAAAGACTGTTTACCATTCATTCCTATTACAAAATAGTTGTACAATAATATTTGATAAATGAATGAGTGAATGACGAACTGATGGAAAAACTAGTATCCTGGAAAAAAAGGCAGAAGAAACTGAAAAGACACAGTAACCTCAACTATCTAAATGGGCAAATTTGGTTTTCATATTGTTTCCTCCTTGAGTATAGAGTTGTATTCCAAGATTCCTCATGCTGTGTGACTGGCTGTGTGTCTGGCTGAGCTAACCACCTAACATGGAGGAGAGGGGCTGCAGAGAAAGAAGAGCAGAGCGTCACTACTAAAGGTTTCTGCCCTTCAATTCTTTGATAGGAGGTGGCAGCAAGCCCAGAGCTTGTATTTTGTCACACACATTTAATAAATGGTTTAAATAGAAATATTGACAATCACTTCTTCCTTTATTTTGGGGGCCGGAAGTTCTATTTTTAACAAACAAGTGAAACCAGCAAAGACGGTGACTACGACACAGAAACACCAATCTGTTTATAAAGAAGTATTAACTCCACAATCTCAAACCAGTATCTGCTTCTGCCTTATATGTTTAAAAAGAACTTGTTTTCCTTTTCCTGATCATAGAAGTAATGCCTCATATAATTATAAATAATGGAATACCAGCAAACATTGTTTAAAAGGCTAAACTACGGTAATAAAAATCACATCCATGGAATAGCTTCTTATTTCTAAATCACAGAAGCTGTTATTTCTTACTCTGTCTTTGGAAACTAAAAAACAAAAGCCTCATTCATCACAAATTTAATTTCGTCTTCTGAATTTATTTCTGGGTACCCAGGTCAGCTTATTGGAGTAACTAGGTAATCTAACCAAGCTATTTGCATTTATTTCTTAGCAGTCTGGAGAATAAAGTCGAAACTCCTTAATGTAGTATACAAGACCCCTCATAATCTGGCCCCAGTCCACCTTCCAGCCTCATTTCTCACCACTTCCTCTCCTTACTCACTTACTAGAGCTTACTGGAGAAAGGTCATGGGCTCATAAGTGTGCTCTCATAGTCCAGAGTTCTCCTACTCAACCAAACACTTCTATGCCCAGGATCTAAGACACAGAAGAATTCCCAGACTCCTTCTTTTGTGTATGATACAGGCTTGGAGAAAGGATCAAAGGATCCTCCTGCTGGGTTCACCACAAATTGATAATCTAGGAAGTGAACTCAGCTGGAGGGGGTAGGGGTGACTATTTTGGTCAACATGCAGAGATAAGATCCATCCTTAAGTTTGTGGCAGTGCCATACAGTTCACAGGTGACTTGAAGAGAGCCATACCTGGTCTCCCTTCTGAATAGTCTTCCCCACCTTGCAGCTTTGGTTGGCCAAGGATTTGTAACTTTTTGACTGTAGGGTAACCTTTAGATTCTCCTGAGTGGCCTAGAGCTCCTCTATGCCTGGAATAGCATGGGTATAAAATGTAGTTGCAGAGAAAGGGTATGTTCTCATTGGAAGTCACTGTAAACAAATTCTACAATAGAATGTTAGGTGGTCATCCTTATCTTGGCTATAAGAAGTGTGGTATCAGAGATACTCCTCCAACTCAGAATTTCCTTGTTCAGCTGTTAAGTCTGGGGATGATGTGATGTGGAGAGGTTTAGTTTTCTTGTTGCTAAAACAAACACCATGCATTGGATTGGCCTAAACAATGGGAATTTACTGGCTCATGGTTTAAAGTTAGGAGAAGTCCAAAATTAAGGTGTCCGTAAGGCGATGCTTTCTTCCTGAAGACTGGCATTCTGGGGCTGGCTGCCGGCAATCGTTCGCCTTTGGCTTATCAGTCAAATGGCAGTTCATGTGGCGGCATCTTCTCCTTTGTCTTCCAGGTCACATTGACTTTTGATTTCTTGCTTCCTGTGGCTTTCTCACTATCTGTCTGCATGTCATTCTGCTTATAAAGGACTCCACTAATAGGATTAAGACCCACACATTAAATGAAGTAACCACATCAAAAGGTCTTATTTACAATGGGTTCACACCCTTAATCCAGGAATGGATTAAGTTTAAGAACATGTTTTTTTCTGGGCTACTCAGCTCCAAACCACCAAAGAATGCTTTGAAAAAGGCCCCTCGGAGGAGTATTGTGGTGATGGTACAGTTAAGCATCTTTTTTTAATTTAATAGTATACCATAATTTATTGAATTTTGAATAGATATACATACTTTATGAAAACGCAAATCCACTCTACCTTTTTACTAAAATAAATGTTTGCAAAAGCTCTCCAAGAGATATTTACAGGAGTTTCATATTAGCATCATAATAGTAAACAAATACTGAAAGCAATCAAAATAAAGACTGGATAAATACATTTTAAACAGCAGTGAGAATACAATTATATAGATGAATTTTGCAAGTGTAGTGTAAAGTTTGAAAACAAATACCAAATACAATAAACCATATGTTTGAAAAGTTCAGAACAATCATATCTAAACTACAATATAAAAGGAAAAGCTAGTAACTGAAAACAATGGGGAAGGTACCTGTTGGAAGGGCTTGTGGGGTGGATGCTCCTGCCATGTACACATTGTTCTCTTTCTTCCTGGTGGTGATTATGTGAGTGGTTCCTTTCTGATAATCCTTTGGACTGTATGTTATATTTTGTTTCTTGTTTTTGTATGTGTATTAAAATGCAGTAAATTTTTAAATTAATTATACACATGATCCAATGATCCAGCAACTATAATTTTGGTTTTATATAGTTCAATTACATTCTATGACAAAGTGAAAAAAATGGTTACAGTCCAGAAACAAGGGGGCCTTACTTCATCTTAAGGTCAGGGAGGGCTGAGTAATTAAACGTTAAAGAGATTCATCCCAGTCATGAAGGAGACTGAGCAGGGAGAGAGGGCAAGGAGGTAATCTGGACTTAGTTAACCCGTGTGAAAGCCATGCGCTATGAGTCAGTTAGAAGGTGGCTTGCCATCAAGTTTTTGGTTAAGTCAGGGACCATATCATGTATAATATAGTAGGTCATGGTAAAATTATTTTAAAATATTGCATTTTAATTTGGAATTCAGCGAAAGGTTACAGTTAAGCATCTTGATTGTGGTGGTGATTACATAGAACTATACATATCACAAAATTGCATAGAGCCACACACACACAAATACACAAATGGTGATGGGTAAATGGTGAAATTTGAATAAGCTCTATGGTTTACACCTATGCCAGTTTCTTGGGTTTTATATGTTACCATTGTTTGCAAGATGTTAATGTTAGGTGAGGCTGGATGAAGAGTGCACAGGAACATCTGTGTACATTTCTTTGCCTTACTATGAATCTATAATTATTTCAAACTAAAAGGTTTTAAAAGGGGAATACTGGAACACTTAATCTAAAACAATGCATCAGGGATGGTCTTGAAACTAGAAGGTCTTATGCAAAAACACTGTCTCTGTGTCCAGGGCCAAAGATGTTCCTGAAGGGAAGGATGGCATCCACTATCTTGGTCAGCAAATTTAAAACGGAACGTAGTCATCAGAGAAATGTAAGATAAAACCGCTTTCTGTACTACTGTACACCCTTAAAATAATGGCTCAAATGGACAAGGTTCACAATCCAAGTTTTGGCAGAAATGTGTAGCAACTGGAACTCTTACAGCAGATAGAAGTGTGAATTGGTACAACCACTTTGGAAAACAATCTGCAGGAGATACTACAAAATCTAATAAAGGAAAAATATATATATATAAATGTGTACGTATGGCCCAGAAACTCCACTCTCACTTTATACCCCATAGAACTGTGTGCATATGTTCATGAAAAAATTAGCAAGAAATATTCATAGCAGTACTAGTCACAAAAGCCTAAATATCCATGGATAGTTGGATGGATAAATAAATGTTAAAATTCAGACATGGAATACTATATACCAATGAGAATTAATGAATGACTGCTATATTCAAAAACATGGAAGACTATTCACAATTATAATATTGAGTGAAAGAAGCCAGACACAAAAGAGAAGGGGAAAGAGAGAGACAAAAGCAATCTTGTTTGATTCCATTTATCTAAAGTTCAAAAAACAGGTGTTACACTTGGGGCATGACTCCCAGGTATGAGCCTGGCACCATAGGATTGACACTGCATTCCTGACCAAAAGGGGAAAAAGAAATGTAACAAAATAAGGTTTTCGTGGCTAAGAGATTTCAAATAGAGGTCATTCTGGAGGCTACCCTTATGCAAGCTTCAGCCAGATATTACAAATTGTCATGGTATGTCAAGCCCCAACCAACAGTATTCCTGAAAACCCTAAAGAAAACCCAGAGCTCTATCTAAGACTCTATAAAAGTTTTACTTATTAAGTTTATTTTCCAGAAACTTTAAAACCTCCAGGTTGTTCCTATGCCTGATAAGCCCAGAAACTTAGAAGTACTAGTCTCTCCCAGATGTATTCCTCTACCCCATAATGGCGACAACCCTTTACAACATGAAGAAGTTAGAATGGTCATTGCCCAAATACCCCTGAAGACTGAGAAAATGATCAAATAGGAGGGAGGAGTTGTAACAGAGAAGTTAGAATTTAGCAAATGACTATGACTACTGAATAATGATATAGACATTTCTTTTTAATTTCTAGTGTATAAGAACAGCCAGACAGAAATACCTGAAATTGTGGAATTGTAACCCAGACTATACTTTGAAATTTGCTCTATAACTACCTGTTAAACTGTATTTTGAAATTTATCACTTTTCTGTACATACGTTATATTTCACAATAAAAAGTGTTTAAAAATTAAAAAAAAAAAAAACAGGTGTTACAAATCATGACAGTGATTATCCTTCAGGGCAGTTGCTGGAAGGCAGCATGAGAGGGATTTCTGGGGTGCTGGATTGATTTGGGTACTGGCTACACTGGTGTACTTGGTTTGTGAAAATTCTTCAAGCAGAACACTATGATTTATATCCTTTTGATATGTATATTGTACCACAATAGAAATACAAGAATTACAAGATTTAACTGAAACATTTGTGAGTAACATTGTTTATTGCATTGGTTAAACCTTTCCTTTACAAAAGAAACTATACACAGAGAAATGGAAATGGAGCTATAAATATAATATTGAAATGATGACTGAGCAGGGTAAGGAAAACTTGAAAAGTAGCATGTGCTGGTTTGAATGTATTATGTCCCCCAGAAAAAGCTATATTCTTTGAGGCAATCTTGTGGGGCAGACATATTAGTGGGGATTAAGGTGGAATGCTTGGATTAGGTTGTTTGCATGGAAATGTGCCCCCACCCAACTGTAGGTGATAATTGATGAGATATTTCCATGGAGGCGTGACCCCACCCATTCAGGGTGGGTCTTGATCAGTGGAGCCATATAAATAAGCTGACAAACAGAAGGAACTCGGTGTAGCTGAGAGTGACATTTTGAAGAGGAGTTCAGCCAAGAGGGACACTTTGAAGAAGTACAGGAGCTGCAGATGAGAGACAGTTTGAAGACAGCCGGTGGAAGCAGACTCTTGCTCTGGAGAAGCTAAGAGAGGACAAATGCCCCAAGAGCAACTAAGAGTGACATTTTTGAGGAACTGACAGCCTAGAGAGGAATGTCCTGGGAGAAAGCCATTTTGAAACCAGAACTTTGGAGCAGACGCCAGCCACGTGCCTTTCCAGCTAACAGAGGTTTTCCGGATACCATTGGCCATCCTCCAGCGAAGGTACCTGATTGCTGATGTGTTACCTTGGACACTTTATGGCCTTAAGACTGTAACTGTATAACCAAATAAACCCCCTTTTATAAAAGCCAATCCATTTCTGGTGTTCTGCGTTCCGGCAGCATTAGCAAACTAGAACATAGCATTTTTCATTATATTTAATAGTTTTGTTCAGAAAGAGAACATCAGAGTGGTTTAAAAGACAACTTTACATTTAATTAAAAATATGTGCAAATATTTCCAAATGTACTTGATTTTTCATTTATTATTGAAATTCATATACAATGCTAGAATCTTAGCCTATCAATGAAAAATACAACAAAAGACACCTTTAATTTCAAGTGAAATTCCCCTTGGAAATACAGAATTAAAAGTATGCTTAGTGTTCACAAAATGCATAGAAGAGGCAGCATTCCTAGAACGTGCTTGGGAAACAAGTCAAACAGACTGTGGTTTTAGGTAGTCACAAAAGGACCCAAGAATGTACAATACTCTAGCCTTATTGTAAAATGTAACTGACAGTTCCTTAAAAAAAAATTCAGTGTCTATTTCCTCTATTGAACAGAGGCATTCATATATTTTCTGCAAGTCTATCCTGTGAAAATGAGATAATATTCTAATCCTGGTTATGATACACCCAATATGGGAAGAAATCTGTTCTAAGTCAATTAAAGGCAGAATAACCCATGAGCACTAAAGAATATTGATTGTAACATCACAATCCATTACAACTCACTCAAATTCTAGTATGCAGTACTGGATTGGGGAAGGTGGTGCTCTTAGTAAACCCATCTGATATGATAATTGATCGTCTTCCTTCAGAAGTAGATATGTTTTTTTCTGATTGTATTTCAGAAGAAAAACAGAGAGAGAAGACATTCTGCCTTTGGATTGCCAAACACATTTGGGAATGTATGTATCTAAGCCAAAGGGGACAATATAATTCACAATCAAGTTAGGTGAGACATTGTCTCAATTGGGGACCTGAGTAAAAATTTTTTCTAGAAATGAAGTACAACTTTATTCACTCCAACATGAAATATATGGGAATAGTCCACAGGACCAAAGCCTGCATCTTATATATAATACCCAGAAAACTGCTGACACTCAGAAAAAGATTAAGTAAAAATAAATATTATAAAATAAAATTTTCTGGCTTAAAATACAGATTTTTAGAAATGTATATGTCTTCAGTGCGTATGTTCCATTAAGAATGCTTTCTCTTAAAGAGTCATTTTAAACATAGATTACTATAAGCAGTTCATGTTTAAAAATTTTTTTGCAAAGTGGTCAGAACTTTACATACAGCTAAAATTTTAGAGAACAATATAAACCCACTTTAATTATCACTATCTTAGAAATACTTAAATCAACATTGTTTTTCAAAATAACAATTGTTAATTTTTACATAGACTATACCTGTATATACCTCAACACAATGATCATTTCTATAAAATAAATTAGAGCAGCATTTTTAAGATATAGTGTGCCATATACTTTCTTCGATAGTTGCAGTCCATGGTTATTATCATATCAAAAAATGGTTTCACAGAACCAAGATAAACTCCTTTTCACTTCTTTGAATTAATATTTCTAAAATACATCATTTCAGTTCTGTACCTTTTAAGTGAATCATTTCATTGATTCTGAATTCTGGTTATATATCTGATCACATATAAATATTAAACAAATTTTCATCTTTTCAAAAAAGTTGATTAATTTACCAAAAGTAACATTGAAGGTTTTTATTCACTAACACATTTCATAATTGTATTTCAGCATTTGCTTAATGTGACCTTACACTGGGCTCAATGCAGCTCATGGGTGTCAAGGTCAGAAAGAATAGTGACCTCCTGAGCCCTTTTTCAGGAAGCAAGTCTACGCATAGCCTGGGGAAGCAAAGAGGGAACAAAGCATTGGTACAACTGAATTCTCCTTAAGTCAACATTATGCTTTTTACAAATGTTTTTATAGTATTGGTTGCTTACCTTTGCTCATCTTAGGTATATATCCTCATAATAAAACGAGAATAAAAACTTGATTTTGTACCTTGCTATACTTTAATTGCATGTATTTAAAAGCAATAATTACTATTTATTGAGTACTTACTATGTATAAGACAATGAGGTATTATTATGAGGTATTATTATTTCTGGTTTATGTGAAGATACAAAAATGAAGACAGGGTATGTAATTTGCCCTAGGCTGCACAGCCAGTAACTAGCAGAATCAGGATTAGCACTCAGGTCTGTCTGGTCCTAAAGCCCATGCCCTTAAAACAACTCTGCTCTACTGGCAGACTATCTTCAGGAACCCTACCATGAATCCTTTTATTCAGGAAGCAGTAACTTGTGGCAATATCCTCAAGTTCCAGTTTTGATATATGGGCTTTTATTCAAACTAAGCTCTATATCCATAGAATCATAAACTACCAAATCTGGAAAGACTTCTCAGCTCAGTTGTGACTTTCCTGGGCTCACTAAGCTAGTGGGTTAAGATCGAGGTCTTTTGCTTTTCACTCTAACAATTTATTTTCTCCACAAAAATCTTCTCTGCCTGTCATCCCCACTGCCTGATTTTGCCATAGGGGTTTGAATATTATTCTTTTCAACATTTTCATTAGGACCTGGAAAAGGACAGAGACGGCTTACTTAACAGATTTGCAGATGACACCAGTGGGGGTAGATAGTTAATATGCTGGATGACAGATTCAGAATTCAAAACTGCCAAAAAAAACTGGAACCAAACAACATGTGATCTAGCAGAAATAAATGTAGTTCTGCATTAGGGTCACAAATCAATGATACAGATATGAGTGGGGAGTCCTGCTGGACAATTTGTGTGAAAATGTCCAAATCTTTGGTTGACCCCTGCTCAATAGAAGCCAAGAAGAGTTTGATGTAGCTATTCTGTGAGCAATCAGTTTTAAGTTGCAGTACTGGAATTACCTTGATGAGATCAAGGTCAGTCATGGTTGCATAATCTCCTGCTGGCCTGGCCACATCTGGGGTTCTGTATCCCCTTCTTGGCCAGAGAAGCATTGACAAACTGTGTTTATGAGGATGGTAGAGGATTCTGTCCTAGAGGACAGTCTGAGAAGACAGTAGGAGTAGGTTTGACTACTCCTCAAGTATTTGAAGGACTGATGAGTGGGAGGGTTTGTGTTGCTAGGGAAGGCAGATCGCAATCCACCAAGTGGCTATTACAGAGAGGTCAAAGTCAGCTTTTCAAGCGTAGTTAACATTTGGAGACTTCCAACAGTGTAACAAGCTCCTTTGAAAAGACACTTTTCAAGAGCCTGGAAATGTCTGGAAATGGTCACACAAAAACTGAATGAATGTAATCTCAGTAAGGGATGCTGTAGAAGGAATTCTTACATGAGCTAGGATGTTGGACTACCTGATCTCTAGAAAATCTTTCAACTTTAAAATGTTATGATCTTCCTTTGTTGTTTCCATTTTACTCAGTGGTGGGGCCACAAATTTTTCTCAGACACTACTTCAAGTTTCAGTTAAGTTGCCTAGAAATAGTCTGATACCAGAGAAGCATCAGAAGTACATAGAATGAGTCTTAAGTAGAGGGAGTATCTTTTTTAAGCCATTATCAGTCAGATGAAGAAAGATGATTCCTATTCCTCACTGACTACTCCTGAAACGTATAAAACTCCTGAGTCAAAATTCCGTCTATTCACCTTTCCCCTATCCCACAGGCCTTAAATCTCTGAAAGTATGCAGAAGTGTAAAATCAGAAACATTGTGTTGACTGCTGCAAAAGGACAGCCTGTGGCAAAAGGTCTCCAAGTACTTAAGGTCTTCAAGGTAGAATTTTTTTTTTACCATTTTCCCCTTCTATGAAGTCATCCATATAGCATTTTTAAAAATCATTTTCCCTTAACATTTCTTAATCAGATATAGTCACTATTTGTATTAATTTATTTATTCAAGATTTAATCCAAAATTATCTTCTTAGAAAGAAAATAATGATCATACCTCATCCTGGACATCAAATTCTTCTTCAGTCAGCTCTGCTTCTATTAATTCAAGAGGATCTTTGCCTTCTTGGATGAGGGCGATCTTGACAAAGAGAATCCAGAGAGTATTAACTGGAAATCTAGTAGCATCAGCCCACATGATATCCACTGAAAATGACGTGGAAGCTTTGCTGATGCTTCTCATACAAAGTCTGCATACTTCAGAATCTGCTTCAGCTTTCTTATTTTCAAATATTTCCCACCTTAGAATTCTCCCATTGTTTCACATTCATGTATGAACTGGTATAAGCTCTCCATTGTCTAATCACCTCTTCAGCACTCTTCCTCAATCTCTTAAGTGTGTGTTCTTAACAAGTCACCCCCTTCTGCCTAAAGGATCCAGCAATCAATAGTACTTCTGTTTCAGTGGTGTAGCTAAGAGCACTTAGGATAGTATCAAGCATGCATGAACGCACAGTGAAGTACTTGTGACTGATGACAGTAAAAAGTCCCAAGTTGAATTGGATGGAAATTAATTTTACTAGAGATGGAAACCAATGTCTGTGGACCAAGTTGGTTGTGCAGGAAAGCTCTGCTTTTTAGAGGTAGTATGTAACTTAACCTTCCGCACAAGAAATTAACAATTTGGGCTTTGTCTCGTGCAGGAAGAAGGGCATTACCAAAGCAACACCAAATGTCTATCAAGGTGAGATAAACATTTTGATGTGCTATTTAGTTACCTTTTATCTCACAAATAATCCAAGTCTTTTTGCTTGCTTGCAAATAAATTAGAGTATTAAGTCCCAGTGCCAATGGTCTTGACATAATGGGAAAGTGAAAGGCGAGGTGTAACTACAGATTGGAACTGTCCTGGGTAATCCTTTTAATGGTAAAATAAAGTTGATAGGGAGAGGATCATATCACCATATCCATAATAATTAGAATATATAAATGACCTTTCCTGAAGAAAAGGAAAAGTACTACAGGCAGAGATTTTAGCATCATTTATACCACACATCTACAATGTATAGGACTTCTTGCTAGATACTGAAAGTGTACAAAGTATAAGGTCTCTGACCTGACAGGCCACCAGTGTATTAATAAAAGCACTCAGTTATACTCAGTATAACATTTGTTCAAGATCAAAGAACCTATCCCAACCACTCACAATGCTGGTGGGTGCCCTGCTGGTTAGTGGGTTTTGTGACATTCATGGCTTGAGATCTTGGATCAGAATAGGGGTGTAGACAAAACTATTTTCATGTTGAGAAAGAACTTGACACCTTGGTTTTATTTTATTTTATTATGGGGTCTTTTTCAGCTACTTTATATGATCCTGCTTTGTTGTTATTTGGATTAAAGAATTTTAAGTGGAAAAAAGTTTATGAGTTTTTAAAAGACAAATTTTATATCAGATTTTAGCAGTTTGCATGTAGGTTGTTTTGTTTTGTTTTGAAATTTGCAGGGTTTTTTGTTTGTTTGTTTTTTTCTTTTTCATATTTAAGGTCCACACCTTGATATTCAGGGCCGGTATGTTCCCCAGGAGCATTAAACAGAACAATCTCTCTACTGAAAGTTGCTGAAAAGAACAATGTACCATTGTTTTCTAAAGTAGTTTACTTCAAACATTATCTTCCTATCTACAGTAAGGGTCTATTTATCCTAATTTTGGAAAAAAAGGAAGCAATTTAAAGTATAATGCATTATGTCACTGGAATCATTATTATTATTTAACTATTTATTTTAGTCTCCCAAATTCTTCGTTAAGGGTCCCATAAGTAAACAGCTTCTTGTACCAGGCCCACTGTAGGCCCAGCCTACTAGACAGGACCAGGATGCTCAGCTCTCCTGGGTATTCAACAGGAGGGGTCACAAAACAAGGAGGCCTATCAGAAATCAGGGTCCGTTCTACTTGTTTGTGGGGTGGGGGCATGGTACTCCGGGCTAATGCATGGCTTGAATTTTTCTTTTTCAAAGATCACTTATGGCCTGATGGATCCTATTTTAAAAATATATAATTCATGGGTTTCCACATTGCTGAGAATTTGAGTTATTTGTGTACACAAATCACAGAAGATCCAAAACGCATTGCTGTATTCTAGGCACTATGGCTAATGCTGTCTTTTATTAGTAAACACATACATTGTAGGCTATTATATACTAGGTGCTGCCAGGTACTTTCTTATAAACTACCTTATTTGGTCCTCACATCTACCCAGGAAGATAAATGTCTTGACTTCCATTTTACTGACAAGAAAACTGATGCTCTGAGAAGTTAAGTCAATGGCCTAAACCTTCCGCTGCTAGGCTGTGACTAAAACCTAGATTTGTGTGATTTTTACCATTTTACAGAAATAATGATAGTTTTAGAAGGATACATATGTAGAAAGGTTAAATATTTACCGTTTCTAAAATGGAATCTTGAATCTCTCTGGATTTAACCTGGTTCTGTAGATAGAGTATAGCATCATGGACAGTCAAAAACAACATGTCCTTTCTAATGTTCTCATCAAAGAAACCACATTGCTCCAGCTTTTCTATCAAATGGTCTTCAAAAGAAAGAGATAAATAATGTTTAGTTTGTGAATTAAGAGAAATAACTTTTTTTTTTGAAAAAAGATTCTTAGTCTATGCTTGATACATTTCCCATATTAGGAAAAGATATTTTTCTAACATCAACCAATGCTGACTTTTGGTAGCTCCTCCTTTAATTTCTCCTTCTTATTTTCAAAATATGGCCCTGCTCTAATCTGACAGTTTCTTTTCCAGAAGCACATGGAATGGTTTCACCGTAACTGGTTGTAGTAAATGATCTTGGTGCCCCATCACATGGCCTTTGCCAGACTTCCAGCTGCTGTCAGTTGGCTGCTAATGGCTCATAGCTCCGGAGAATTTTCCTCTGCCAGTGGGAATTGTCTCACCTGAAAAGGCCTGAAGGGGATGCCCCCACCCATGGGTGGCCTGTAGCCAATGACTTATGCAGAAGTACAAAGCAGGCCCTCTTACCTAAAGGAGGGATAACCCTCTGGTGCTCTTTGTGCTGTGGGGCTCCCTGTGGAATCAGGCTATCCTTCTGAAGCCCCATTTTTGCTCAGCCCTATCCTGCCCTATCCTGCTGCCCTCATGCCTTATAAATTTCTCCAAAGAGCACTCTTTGAATAAATCACTTGTGTCAGAACCCCCGTCTCAGGCTCTGCTTCTACAGAACTCAGCCTAAGCACTGGTATTTACTCACACATACACATTCATACACAGACACAGACTCACACACTTGACGATCCTCTTGTTCTAAGGGATCTAAGACATCCCTAACTCCACTCTCCCCAATATAAGATCTCCCCATTGACCCTGCACAGCTGTCAAGACATAGATTTCCATGCATTACCAACTCGATGGCACATACTGGAAGTAATATCTTTGTGGGTTAAAAGAGGCCCTTAGACATCATGTGTCCATATTCCAAGGTACAGAAAAGCGATTAGGGAAGGAAGTCTTATAGGTAGATATGTATCTGCATTTACCTTGAAGCGATGCAAAGTATACATTCACATCAATTCTCTGGAATTCTTTGACAATCTAGTAAGGGAGGAATTTGTAACAATGAACAACTTCATCTGCCCATAATTCAGTAGCATTCAAATACTTGCTTAGGGGAAACTTCAGCACTTTCATGGTTCATCAGGACGTTGAGGAAAGTTCATTATCAGACATCTATAGAGGTTTTCAACCTTCAGTGAGGGTATTATTAAAGATGAAAGAGACGACAACATCCAGTACTCAATAGCACAGCACTCTATAATGCAGAGGTGCTCACTAAATATTTGTGAAAGGCACATACTACAATGTGTATGAACCTTAAAAACATTCAGTGAAGGAAACATTCACAAAAGAACACATACCATATGATTCTATTCATATGAAAGTTCAGAACAGGGAAATCTAGAGACAGAAAGTAGATTAGTGGTTGCTTAGGGCTGGGGAAGTAGGAGGAGTAATAGCTAAAAGATACAATTTCTTCTTGAAGTGATGGATGAAACTACTCTAAATTGACTGTGATGATAGTTACCCATATCTGTGAATATACTAGATATAATTGTAATTGTAATTATAAACTTTAAATGGAATTGTAAATTTTAAATGGAAAAAGTTACGGTTTATGAATTATAATTTGATGAAGTTTTTAAAAAATATTTGTGAAATTAAGAACAGGAGGCTTCCTACTATAACTCCTGGTGATTCAAAAAAAAGAGCATGAATTTTTAACTTTGAGTAGAAGAGATACAGGTATGAATATATGGTCACCAAGTTCGGAATGTAAAAAGTGACCTATAAATCAAGGCTTCTGTATTTTGAATGTACAGTATCCTAATTGCAATTTTGTTTTATAGTTTGGCATGATGTTACCACTGGAAAAAACTGGCTAATTGATACATGGGATCTCTCTGTATTAATTTCTTACAACTGCATGTGAATCTATAATTATCTACAAAAGTTTAATTAAAAAAAATCAAGACAGAAGACAATAACATAACTGAACTTGAAACTTCTGTGACTAAAATGAAGACTTCTACTCAAGTATGAAGTCTGGAGTTTTCTTTAGTTTTCATAATTGTCATTATAGCACTTGACAACAACTATTTGTTGTTAAGTGTGGAAAATATTTTAGTGTTAAATTTGCCAAGATTCCCCCCAAAAGTAACCCATTAAACCCTTTGATTAATACTTTCTGCAATGACTCTGAGCCAATGGCTAGAGTAAATGCACAACAAAAAACAAGAGGTGTTCTCAAATAAGATAATAACCAGATAGATCTGCTAAGGGAACCAAAACAGGACCTCTCTAGCCTATTCTCATACTCTGCCAAATGCATTTACTTCCGTTCCTTACCTGCCTAGATCCTACACCCTGGAATTATTTCCCTGGAATAATTTGCAGAGTGTATGGGTAGGGAAATAGCTCAACTAAACCTCAGTTAGGGGTCACTTCCATATTATTACATCCAATTGTTGGTGCCTTGAACCTGCTTCCTTTTCTGCCAGCCCTCTTGATACCTACCTGAACTTTCATCTAAACTTGAAACTTCTGGTGACACCCTATTTAATTTTCTATGGAGCACTTAATATAGTTATTATTAATAAGAGTACTTAAAGCCTGCCTTCCCCTCTAGAATGCTCAGTCTTGTGAGATTGGGACTATGGTTACTTTGTTGCTAAGTGTTCTGTGCCTGGCAGAATGCTTGACATATATCAGACGTTTCACATCCATTTGTTGAAAAAGTTAGTAAACTGAAGCTTACATAATTGGATTTCTGTTATCATGAATGTTTCTAACCAGCATGCTCCGCAACCCTCACTTTGACTTCCTAGATGCCTGACCCACTTCCTGCTTTAACCTCTTAATAATTCCTGGTTCTTCCAGTCCTACTTCCATGCTCCTTACCTTGCTGCTGTTCATGTAACAAGTAAAACCATAATACTCAGGACAAACTTTTGCCCATCCTTTCCTTTTTTCATAGTCCCTACAAATTCCCAGGTGGAGAAAACATAATAAATGTTAATATTTGCCAAGGGGTAACTATGTGCCAGATACTCTTCTCAGTTCTTTATATCTATTGGTTTATTTAATCTTCATAACAACCCTATGAAATAGGGACCATAATTACCCCCATTTTACAGATGAAGAAATTGAGGTCCATATCAATTAAGAAGTCTGAGCCCTCGATCTTGGAGCTTGCCTTATGAAGCTTGTTTCTGCAAAGGAGAGGCTAAGCCTACTTATAATTGTGCCTGAGTCTTCCCCAGAGAAACCTCTTTTTTTCAGATGTGGCCTCTCTCTCTCTCTAAGCCCATGCGGTGGGTAAACTAACTGCCCTTCCCCCTATGTGGGACATGACTCCCAGGGGTGTAAATCTCCCTGGCAATGCAGGATATGACTCCCGGGGATGAGCCTGGACCTGACATCATGGGATTGAGAAAACCTTCCTGACCAAAAGGGGAAAGAGAAATGAAACAAAATAAAGTTTCAGTGGCTGAGAGATTTCAAATAGAGTCAAGAGGTCATTCTGGAGATTATTCTTATGTGCTATATAGACATCCCTTTTTAGTTTTTAGTGTATTGGAATAGCTAAAAGAAATACCTGAAACTTGAACAGCAACCCAGAAGCCTAGATTCTTGAAGATGATTGTATAACTATATAGTTTACACTGTGTGACTATGTGATTGTGAAAACCTTGTGGCTCACACTCCGTTTATCCAGTGTATGGACAGATAAATAGAAAAATGGGAACAAAAATAAAATTAATAATAGAGGAGATGGGGGAAGGGTGTTCTTCTTTACTTGTATTTTTATTCTTGTATGTATGTATGTATTTATTTATTTCGGAGTAATGAAAATGTTCAAAAATTGATTTTGGTGATGAATGCACAACTATATAATGGTACTGTGAACAACTGATTGTATACTGTGGATGATTGTAGGGTATGTGAATATATCTCAATAAAACTGAATTTAAAGAAAAGAAAGGAAGTGAGGTCCAGACAGATTAAGAAACTGTCCATGGTCACACTGCTAACAAGTGGCAGAGCCAGAATTCAAACCCAAGTGGTCTGGCTCCAGAGTCTGGTCTCTAAATATTATATCCTACAGCAAAAACATTCACCTAGAAAAATTACAGAGCCCATGCATTCACCCTTTAGCAAGACTGTAGAATCCATATTGTTTTTTTATTGCCAAAGCTCCAAATTTATAATTAAAAAAACAAAACAAACAAACAAAAAAGAACCTTACCATTCTCAGTGATCTCACTCCAACAATATCCAAGAAAGACACAGCCCCACAGTCAAGCACAAGGCTATTGATTGGCACTTTGGGAACATTCACTTTGACTGGAAGCTCAGAGTTCCAATCCACTTGAATCTCTATTTCTTTGGTTGGGATATCAAGTTCTTCTGGGTCTTCAACATCTTCATCAGGCTCAAATGCCTTGTTAGATGAACCAGCATCACTTATGATGCCATTCTAAACAAAGGAAACACTGCCAAGTTAATTACCAATGATATTTGGAATGTCTTTCAACAATTCATTTCAAATAACCTAGAAGTCTTACACCCTGTTCCCTGGTAAGAAAAATGGGGACGAACTCTAAAGGAATGAGGTTTACCTCAGTCCAGACTTTGATATTTTCTAGAAAGAAAAAAGGCAGAACAGAGGAGCCTGAAAACTTCATTTTGGGAGGGTTGTGAGACTTTGCCAAGAAATACATTGGAAGGAGAGTCAGAATAAATGGGAATGGCTCTAAGAGTTTATTAACTCGCTGCCTTCTATTGTGGGTAATTTTCTAGCATTGAATTAGCACTTGTTTTGTTCTTTTCAATAAAAATAAAGTTTAAAAAGTAATGCAGATGCTGTTCATGATGATTTCATTTCATTCCCTCCATTCCCTCTTGCCTACAGAAATAGCCCAGCTGTGCTCAAACACATCTGGGTACTGAAGAAGATGGACTGAATTTTAGACTTTCTAACTGCTTACATTAGAGAAAGGAAAGAATTGAAGGGGAAAAAGAAAGATGTTGCCTCACCTTTGTTGCTCTTAATTGCCCTTTTTTGATGAGTTTCTGTATTTTCTTCAATGCTTGGAGCCTTTTATTATGTACTCGAGTGGCATCAAATCCAACCTTTGGAAATAAATGTCAAGATACTTAAAACGTCTGGTTCCTAATGCTCATTAATATCAATTGTTATCCGGGAGGGTTATTTTTCAAAGGGTATTCTTCCTTGAGAGTTCTGCCAAAAAAGGAATTCTGAGGTCTGATGGAACAGATCGTTCTCTACTAACAGGCCACCCTGCCCCACCCCACCTACCCAGAGACTCAGAGAAGATATTAGCATATTAAAGCCTCCAGGAGCGTACAAAACAAAACAGCAAAAAAAATAAAATATAAAAAAATAACCAATATTTGTTTCAAAATCAAATTTCTAGATATACTTACTGTGGACTTGATACATTTTTTAAAGCCATCAACGTTGCCATAAAAAATGGGACTAGAAAATCTAAGAATCTTCACTCCTTCAGGTTCTTCAATCTAGAATTTAAAAAAAAAATTATCTGAGGTTAAACAGGTTCAGTCCTCAAATATTCAATTAAATTTCCAGCAACTCAGCCAGGAGCTGGCTCACAACTTCTTAGAGGAGGTGGGCAGCAGCTCTCAACTTTTCTTGAGGAGGCTCCGGTTGCCAAAGCTCCTAGACCCCTACAAACCACAGTTCCACAAGTCAAAGTTAGGGTCTTAGAAAAGTAATTGTTCAGCCTCTCATTTCCAGAGACTGAGGCTTAGAACAATGACAGATTTGCTTTGAGTTCATAGCACTGGCATTCTTGATTTTGCTAAAATTCTTTAAAAATATTAATTAGCAAAAAGTAGCAAAAATAAGGGGATTTGTAAAAACTGAGGCCTGTGATGTTATCAGTTTATTTGTACTCGGACACACAGTAACCAAACCAAAACTAGAACCAATGGAATCATAGACTTTTCTAGTCTGCAGGAATCATAGCATTTTTAGTCCAACAGCTTTAGATAAGAAAACCCAGGCCCTGAGAGAGGTGACTAGGGGAAGATCTCACACCAATAGTCAAGAACTCAGTACTCTCAATCTCAGCCTAGGGAGCCCTGCACCAAGAGCCAGAATATTCTCCAGGATCATTTTTAGCTCTTGAAGGCACTTGGTTCAACATAATTGAGAAAGATTGTGGAGATAAATGAAGTAGCAACAACTATAGCAGGTTTAGTGTCCAACACTTTTTAAAATGTTAAGGTAAAATTAAGACAACTCTTTAAGGACCATGTTAAAAAAATATTTTTTTTTGCTTTCAAACAGCAATTTTTGCTAAATTGATATTTTCTTTTTCTGCTTTTTAATCTTGCTTTCAATGTATTCTCCTGATAGCCATAAGGCAATTTTATATGCAGGGACTGCTAGCCCACCAGTGGGGTGCTTAGTTTGTTTTCCATTTTATTATATTCGATATTACATTCTACTATTCCAAGACTAAAGCAAAATGCCAAATAAGATTCTTAGTGAGAGAGAACTTGAAAATCTGTTAGAATTGAATGAAGAAAATCTTACAGAGATTTCAGACAATTTCATACAGGATAGATCACATAGCAGAGAAATAGAATTCTGGTTCAACTTCCAGAAATAATCTAATTGCCTATTTTTAAAATCCCTCTTAAAATGGTTTTACCTTAAAATAGTCTGCTCCAAAAATATTAGTGACACTAAGTTAGCATGGACAAAATTCATATAAATCATGGGTAGCAGAGGGCACATTGGGTCAGAAGTTTTTATGACACCCCCAATGGACGTAGGGATTTTCCTTTATAAGTCTCCCTCTTTGGCTACCTTGCACCTAATGCAACTCTTGAAATTCTAGGCTAGCAAACCCAAATCCAACCAATGTCTTAAAGAGGCACTTACATTTTTGTAATTCTTGGTATTTTTGTAGATGTCTGTGGTAGGGATGCTTCCAAGGCCATTCCATGAGGGACTAAAGGAAGAAAGATTAAGGTCAGGAGTTTTTGGAACAGGCCTATTTTGGAATACAAAGTTAAATAACAGATTCTAAAGAGCCCAGCATTCTGGTGTCCTGGACCCAATCTTCCTTACAGATGACATTTTCCTGTAGCTAACTCTGAAATGAACAGCTGGTGTTTGTGTGAAACTGGGGGAGGAGGAACAGTGACTCTCATCTGATGCTGAGAGAAATAAAAAGCACCATACCTTCATGTGTATAAC
The DNA here is from genome assembly GCF_015220235.1 of Choloepus didactylus. Lineage (NCBI taxonomy): Eukaryota > Metazoa > Chordata > Mammalia > Pilosa > Megalonychidae > Choloepus > Choloepus didactylus. Next base: position 87,071,494 of record NC_051311.1, read on the forward strand.
ACTTTATAGGATAAAAACAAAGCACTTTCACACCTGCTAAATCTTACTTACACCTCATCACAACCCTGAAAGCTCAGCAATATTATCCTCATTTTTATAGATGAGTAAAATTAGGATCAGCAAAGTTAGGAGGTAAATGGCAGTGCAGCCTTCTCTTTAACCCTTGGGTCTTCAGCGCCTGCCGTAGTGCCTGGCACTCTTATGAATGGTGGCAACTTCCTGAAGAAGTACGGAGAGTCTGTGGGTGGTCAAATTAATCTCATTTTATAGAAATAGGAGACTGGGAGGACTAGAAATAAGTCCTTCCTGCCGAGCAGACTGTTGATTTCCTGTTCCTGATGCAATCAGATAAATTCCATAATTCTTCAAGTGTGACCAGGAACAAAAGCTAAACACAGTTCCCAAAGAAAGAGTATCTGTTTGGGAGTACTTTCAACAGTGTGCTCTCTGGATCAGCATTATAATTACTGGAAATTAAATACTGTGGAGAATACTGCTTTTTGTTGGCTAAAAGCCTAGTTACCAAAGCAGCAGCAAAAACGTGCCACCCGTTTCTCCTCAGCTTGCTCTGCTGTGCTAATTTTTAACTTAAAGCCCATAAGCTAAATACTTTCTCTCTTCAAAACTCGTCACAACCACACCTACACAAGAAAAAGTAGACACTGAGGCATACAGAGCATGAGGGGCGGCATTTTCCGAGGACAGTTTGTGAGTCATCCCCTAGCAGCAAATTTGGTCACTTTGGGAACTCATGAACTCTTTTGGACCCTGGGCAACCATTTAGGGCACTGGGGCCTTTTGGGTAGGCACCAGCATGCAAGGGTATGGAAGGATAACTGGTTGGTGGGACAGAAGAGATGGATTTATGCTAAGCTGAAGACTTCTGCGTTGACATCTTTCCAGATTTCTCATTCTTTCATTGCCTGAATGCAGGCAGAAAAAGGACCAGAAGTCTAGAAAGATAACAGAAGCGCTGGGGAGGGAGACAGGCTCTGTTCGCCTCTAAGTCCAGGACAGCACATACCCAAAGCCGCTCAAGATCAAAACAAACCAAAACTCATACAGCCTCAGGCTCTCAAACCTTCTCTCACAAGTTGATTTCTGTTACTGTAAATCTTGTCTTTGCTGCTTTCCTCTGCATATGATCTAATTATGATTACCTCACATAATAGTGAGCTTTATCTTATTGCTTATTTGGTATGTGCCTTATTTGCAGCTTTGAATGAATTTTGGGTACAATCAACTGTTTTAAAGTTCTCCAGTTCTCGGTTACCTAACTGGTACTTCCTAGTATCAAGAGAAAAAAGAAGTTGAAATAAATTGAGCAGCTATCTTGTCCCAAGCCTTGGGCCCTGTGCGTCATATGCTTCATCTCATTTATAGAAGAAGCTACATGGCAATCTCAGTCTTTTGCTGAGCCAGGTGTCTTTTTTGTATCACCATGACTAAAATGAGAGCACAGCAGTAGAACATACGACTGAGTACATGGGCTTCGGAGTGAGATAAACTGAATTCAAATCTTAGCTCTGCCATGTGATCTTAGGGAAGAATCTTAACCTTTCTGAGCTCAGTTTCCTCTCCTGTAGAATGAGAATAATAAAACCTACTCAAGGATTTTTTTAAGATTGAATATGACAACATCTATAAAACATTTGGTACTTATTTTATAGAAGCACTCAGTGTACAGTAACTACTATGAAAGGAAATGGTTTCATTATATTTGTCAAAATGGCATGCAAAAGCTCAGGGCGTGCTGTCCCGTTCATAGTATTACTCACAACTGAATTCTCAAGACCACACTCAGTAATCCAAACATTAGTCCAGCTAGTAAACCAAGGTCCAGCACCAGAACAATGGACGCTACACACGTAAACACCCAGATAATCTAGGAAAAGTTGATATTACAACTGAACTCTCAGAACCACACTCAGTAATCCAAACATTAGTCCAGCTAGTAAACCAAGGTCCAGCCCCAGAATGATGGACGCTGCGCCAGTTTGAATGTATTATGTCCCCCAGAAAAAGCCATATTCTTTGATGCAATCTTGTGGGGCAGACAGAATAGTGGGGATTAAGTTGGAATGTTGGATTAGGTTGTTTGCATGGAGATGTGCCCCACCCAGCTGTGGGTGGTGACTCTGGTGGGATACTCCCATGGAGGTGTGGCCCCACCCATTCGGGGTGGGCCTTGATCAGCGGAGCCATATAAACGTGCTGACTCAAAGAGACTGAATGCAGTGCAGCTGTGAGTGACGTTTTGAAGAGGAGCAAGCTTGCTAGAGAGGTACGTCCTGGGAGAAAGCCATTTTGAAACCAGAACTTTGGAGCAGACGCCAGCCACGTGCCTTCCCAGCTAACAGAGGTTTTCCGGACGCCATTGGTCATCCTCTGGTGAAGGTACCCGATTGCTGATGTGTTACCTTGGACGTTTTGTGGCCTTAAGACTGCAACTGTGTAGCGAAATAAACCTCCGTTTTATAAAAGCCTATCCATCTCTGGTGTTTTGCATCCTGCAGCATTAGCAAACTAAAACAGACGCTATGCACGTAAATACCCAGATAATCTAGGAAAAAGTTGATATTACTCACAACTGAACTCTCAGGACCACAGTCAGTAATCCAAATATTAGGCCGGCTAGTAAACCAAGGTCCAGCCCCAGAATGATGGACATTACACATGTAAACACCCAGATAATCTAGGAAAAAATTAAAATGAAAAGAATTATATTAATTCATCAGATACCATCAGGTGAGATAACTACCTGTAAAAAATAAAAACAGCAATTATCCAAGAACAAATTACAGCACTGTTTAGTATTCTGACTTCATTCATTTTGTATTTACATAAAATGGAAATTGGCCTTCCCATTAAAGACCAATTGTTCCATTTTATTTATTTTTAATTTAATTTTAATAGATATTATATCCACATGGTTTGAAAGGTAATTAATATTTTAAAAATGTGTATAGTGAAAAATCTTGCTCCCAACCCTCTCTCTTCTCTACCCATTTCCAACATTCACTCCTACTTGTGTCCTCTTACTTGTGTGTGCGTATGTGTGTGTGCTTTTTCCCAGCATTTCTTTCTGCAAATACAAGCAAATAAGACCATATAACATATCTTATTTTCCCCCTTTTACTATATTATACACATTATTCTGTTCAGCACTGGTCTCTTTTTTACTTAATTTGTCTTGGTATCTTTCCATATCAGGATATAGAAAGTTTTCTCATTCTTTTTATCTATCCTGGTTTCAGTTAGAGAGGAACTCTAAAGGATTTAGCTTCTGATTTTTACAATGCTTCAGAACAGCTGTAAAGGTTACTTTGGTTAGAATTATCATCAACATTGTACTTTTGTTTTTGTTTTGCTTTGTTTGTCCTTCTAAATTTTAGGATTTGTTTAAACATTTGTTTTTAGGCTTTAGAAGGCCAGCAGTGCATGAATGAGACTCAAATGGGATTCATAATGGAAATGAATCTTCCCAGAGATTGAGGATCTTTACAAAATGCAGTTCACATGGAAGACTTCACTGCTTCGGTTTATCCACACGATTCTGATTCCTGTTCTGGGGTTCCCAAAATGCAAGCAAGATTTAGAAGAAAGGGGACATAGAGATATAGACATAAGCATATAATAACCAAGTCTTATTTCAGAGAAAAATGGGTATTAAGGGACTTACAGCATCAGTCTTACTCTGCCTCCACAGACGAGGAACGTCACACACTTGCATAAACATCCCTTTCAGGTTGGCAATAACGACAGCTGCCAAGACTGACTGCCAAGAGAGACAGGGAAGGCTGTGTTAGTAAGGGGAATGGTTTCCCATGCGATGATTTTTTAATCTCCTGTTATTTCTCTGGTTGGAGAGCAGTGAAGGGAAATTATGCAATCAGAGTGTGGAGAAGCAAGGTTATACCTTCTGCAGCGGTTCTAGCAGCTTTCCCAGGGCAACGATGGCAATCAGCACAATCCCAGCTGAGATGATGCCAGCAATCTGGAAGACACACCTCACATGAACAGGGGTGTCCTCACCCTACGTGTCTTCCAGCCCACGAGGCATGTGCCTGAGAGGGCCTGTTCACAGACGCACTTGATAATGTCCTGCCTCCGCCCACCCTCCTCTCTCAACACTCTTGAGAGAAATGAGAATTATTTGCTAAAACCCTACAAAATGGAACCAAAAAGAAAGCACATACGTAGTAGCCATGGCAGAGAAGTTAAAGAAAATGTGAACACTGAGCCTGCTAAAGCAAAGCCAGTTTGACCTGGCTTGCATTTTGATGTGTTACAGACCTATGGTTTTGGTGTCAGTTTAGGAGGCCACACTTTTAATTATTTGCCACACCAGGAAACATTGACCATCCCTCTCCTCCAACAACAGATCAATGTAATGTTCTCAGGAAATAAATTATCATGTCGCTAATGATTCCATATCTGATTCTTCTGCATTACTTAAGCAGCAGCCATAATAAAAATGCATGGTTCCCACAAAAATCTTAGAGAAAATAAATTTACCAGTCATGTCGCAAATTCAAAATGTCACATTAGAATTTTGAGAGGTGTCTCTTGCTTCTTGTCAATACCTCACATGTAGGCTCAGAGCTCACCCAACACAGTGGCTACAGAGTAAATACTGGGTGTAAAAGGAAGCTTCAGAAACTTTACCTTCACTGGCATAAAAGCTCTCCTAAGATCCAAAAATAGGAGAGGCTGAAGGGGTGGGGACTATTCTCAGGTTTTATTAGAAGACCAATGAATTCTCTGTTGAGATAGCTGGGGCATGGCAGAGGTGAAGAATAGAAGCTCTGAAACAAAGAGAAAAAGGAAATGGGAGCCAGAAGAAAAGCAATCAGGGAGGAAGCAGCAGGGAAGACTGAGTTCAGCACAGTACTGCTTAATGCAGGATATTTGAATTAAAGGAGGAAGATGAAAGGAAATAGAAATAGAAAATTAGACAGCTTAAGGAAATTCCATAGTCACATTCATTCACTCTACTTGGAAAATTGGTCATTTATGTTCAGATCACAGTTGGGCCAGCCTGAGGCAATATTATGTATGATGTACTAAACAATTTGCTTTGTATGTCTAGTTCTCTTTTTCTTCTAGGCTCTTCAGTACCTCCTAGCAACACACCTCTTGATTCCCAGGACCTTGGTGAGATTTTTCCTCTCCTATCTAAGCAAGGAAGCTACTATCCTCCCTCTCTTTCCTCCTTTTTCCCTTCCAGGCAATTACTTGATCAGTATTTATTATCTTCCATGTGCCATTTGCCTCTCACTGTGGATATAGGGTCTGTCAATTAGTGAGGAATATGGATATCTGGGGATAGGAACCACAGCCAGCTGCCCAACTCAGGCCAGGAGAGTGGCCACTTACTTGCTAAGTACATGTAATAATAAGCCCCCAATTATGGGGACCAATAGCTAATTTTGGTCACTATATGAAAGTCTGTGAGAAATTAATTATTTGTACTTCCTTCACAAGGCTGGTTTGGGGAAAATGCTGCAGATTTTACATCTATGAGCAGATTCAATTACTAGGAAATTAGATATTCTGTTAAGTGGGAGGATAATCAGAGCTGAGATCAGCTTAGAATTACTTTTTCATGAGTCAGTAGGAGTCAGATGGGGGTGGAAGACAAACTTTAGCTCTTCTGCAATCTGTAGATGTAATGAAACAGTTCAATGTCCACCAACACTCATTCTTCACTCAGTAAATATATACCTGGCACTTCTTATGGGCCAGGCACAATTTAAGTACCATAGGTAGTAAGTCACTGTTCCTATCTTAAGGAGCTAAGATGAGAACAATAAGCATTTGCAAGTATGTGCCAGTACTTTACAAACATTTTCTCATTTAATCTTCATAACATCCCTGTGAGGTGGATATAATTATTGTTCCCATTTTAAAGATGCAGAAACTGCTCTCTGACATGACAGAAAACATGAGAAGCAACACTGCAAGGGGAAATTTGCAGTTTATTTGGTCATGAAGTCCTGGATTTCAATCCAGGCATAGACTTTTAACCCTAGAACTTAGTATATATTTCAGTAATTAAATATCAAGTTATTACTGAGCTTATTTCATTCTTCAGTGCTGAAATCCTGGCATGCTTCATTCCTAAATATAATACCCTCCAGTGTGTGGCAGGAGATATTAACTTACTAGCACATCATTATCCTCCAAACCCTTTGCCAAAGAGGTCACTTTACATGGGCATTCTTACTGTCATTCCCAGCCCTTGCCTCATTTGAGCCTGGAAGTAATAACAGGAAAATGAACATCAGCATTTTGGGATTTGCCTGCACCCATTTCAGGCCGTGTGGTAGGAGAGCTTGTCAATGCCCCATCTAAAACGAAAGCAGTAGAAACTCCTTCTTGACAAGTGCAGCCTGAACATGGCACAGCTTTAGTTATAAGCTCTGACTTTTTTCCTTTGATCACAGATCTCTAGTTATGCCTCTGAGGGTAGACTGTATTATTTTACCTGTTTCCTCAGGGCTAGAAATGTTTGCAAAAAACACAAATTTAAATTTTAAACAAAGTAAATTCAATTTTCAAAAGAAAACTTACAAAATTAGAATTAAAGTTTTGTTCAAAAGGAACCAAAAAAGTGGAAAGGGCCATTTCTTCCAACACTGTCATAAAAAATACATTACAAATGGGAAAGGAGCATCCTGTGCACCATAGGCACAATTAAAGCTCTCCCTGAGCAAGCTGCTGTTGAAGACATCAGTTGTCTTAATTATTCTCTTTCATACTTATTTGTAAGTGCCTCTGCCTTAATAAAACCTATTTAAAGACTGTGTGTGTGTGTGTGTGTGTGTGTGTGTGTGTGTGTGTGTGTGTGTGTTGCTACCATTTCGTTTTGGTTTGTTCTTGTTCTTCTTTGCAATTTCAATACACTTTCTGCTCTTAAATAAAAGCTCTTTCTGTGTTGGGGTGATAAAACTCTCAAGGCATAACATAAACACAATTCCTAAATCTGCCCCTTGCAATCTGCCTCATCCACTTGGTTTGGCATATCCGACTCCATGACTAGCTGGGAAGTGTGCCCTTTGAGAAGCGGTCCTGAACTTTCTGGCTGGTTGAAGGAGGGCTTATTCAGAGATTAACTGCAATACTGGGTTTTTTTTTGTTTTGTTTTGTTTCGTTTTTTTTTTTTTGGTCACCTTGTAAAGCTAACAACTTAAAACTAGATTCAAAAGTCAAGATTAAATCCACATTCAGAACTTCAGGAACAAAAACCTCACTCAGGAAGAAATGTCAGAATGTTACAATAATATTCTTGGCTAACAAACTACTTGGAGGAAGTTCTTGATCCCTGTAAAGGAAATATGAATAGATGCATTTCATTTTCCTGATAAATACAACAACTTACTAAGCTATGAAGCACTTTTACTTAGCCCTCTCTATCCCCAGATAAAAATCAGCATTCATTATTATTGATTTCATGTCAACCACTATTGTTCCGGGAAAAGCAGGTTAATGTAGCTATCTGCCAGGTGAGCACTAACACAAAGAGATTTGAGAATTGCTTTATCAGATCATAAATGTTCTTTTAAGAGGTTTTCAGTGAGGGGTGGGGATTAAGGATACGGACAGGCACAGGCTGAATCAGATCAGGAAGCACAAGTCTCTTTCTTCTCAGAGGTTAACTGTCCTGTTCAATTCCTGTGAAACCTTTCCAAGCTGTCCTTCCCCTGACTTGTTTTTTGTGAGAGTAAATGAAAGTTGTCATATTACCAAGCTGTAGTTCCATACCTGCGTCTTTCCCCCTGTGGTCTCCTGGACAGCAGTGCGGGACAGGGCAGTGGTGGCCACAAAACAGGAGAAGAATCCCGAGAAGATGTTGCTGATCCCAAAAGCAATGAATTCCTAAGGGAAAGACTGATGACAGTGATGCTACAAATATAATCTTTGCAAGACCCTCACCAAGTGTTAAAGGAAGTACATAAAGAAAGCAAACTCCCAAATCCTCCCTGCCTAGTAGCCCCAATTTCATTTTTATAGTTAAAGGTACTTGGGGGCCTTGTAAAACATCAGGAGTTGGATCTATAGAATCTAAGGAGGCCTCACTGCTCTCAATTGAATTTAAGGTTGATGAGGGATCCTTTGAGAAAATGTTTATTTCACTGCCTGGTGAATGGCACAGTTCTTCATAGAGAGAAAGCCAATACATAAATGAATGTGCAGGACTGTGTTCTACTAAAAAATTTGGAAAGCAATATGGCGGTTCCTCAAAATGTTAAATAGAGAATTACCAAATGACTCAGCAGTTCCAGTTCTAGATATATACTCAAAGAAAGTGAAAACTGAGTCTCAAGTAGAATAAGATAGTTGTACACCAATGTTTATAGCAGCATTTTTCACAATAGCCAAAAGGTGGAAACAACCCAAGTGTCCATCAACAAATAAATGGATAAACAAAATACATACAATGGAATATTACTTGGCCATAAGGAAGAATGAAGTTATGAGACATTCTGCAACATGGAAGAAACTTGAAAATATAGCTCAGTGAAATAATCAAGGCACATAAGCACAAAAATTGTATAACATCAATTTTAAGAAATGACTAGAAATAGCAAATTTGCAGAGATAGAAAGCAGATTAGAGTTTAAAGAGGTGTGGGGGAGAGGGGAAAGAGGACTATATATTTGTTAAAAATTGTCAGGATGTAATTGTAATAGATGCTAGGTGTATTACAAGAGCATCTCACAGAGACAAATCATAAAAACACATGCAAAAAACTCACCCAACGAATTGTATATTTGAAAGTGGTTAAAATGAGATATGTTATGTTGTATATGTTACCACAATAGAAATTAAAAAAAAAAAAAAAAAAAAAAAAACAAACACTTACCTAGAGGAGATACTGGGTTTAACAAAGAATCCTTACTCTTACCTAATATGCTAACTTGGAATGTAATTTATACCTCTGAATTAACTTAAAATTAGGAATGCTTCAATTTATTTCTTAAAATATAAAGGGATGCAGCATCCAAACTTCAAAATAATTTCAAATTTGCAAGCATAAGCAGAAAACCAACACAGTAAGGATTAGTGGAAGAAGACAATCCCATATTGGCCCTATAAAACCAGTTCAGAAAAAGGGTGACCATACCTGGTTTCCATCGATGGTATAATCATACTTGATGGCATATACTTTTCCTACAGACACTGCAATAGCATACGCAACCACAGCGATGGAAAACGACGAAGCCAGCATCTCAGAAAACAAGTTCGAAGATGGAAGTACAGGAGGCAAAAACCTAGTGAGATTTTAAATGAAAACGGCTGTGAAGATCTGACCACAGTTCTCTTTTCCCACTTGATCAAATGCTGTACCATCTCAACCTCATGTTTGACATGAAAGTACTTGATCTATGAGACATTAAGTGGTAGCATCTGCTTTTACAGTTTTTAATTAGAAGTTGATACGACCTCACTGACTGCTTTCTTTGTCTCCTATTTAGAGCCTACAAATGCTGCCTCATCTATGCCTCTGACAAGATTTCTGGATTCTTTAATATCCTGCAACCCCATGCCACACCTTTCACACATTAGCATTTCTCCTTACACAATTTCGTCTAACAGTCTTTGAATTTAAAAGATATTCTAGCCATAAAATGAGATTTCCCTTATGTGAAAAGATGTCAGGTTTGCTAAAGAGACAAAGATAAGATGCTAAAGGAGCTAAGTGGGGAATCCATATCTCATGAGCCATGATATTTCAATCTTTCTGATGTCAAATATAAACAAATAAATTTATTTAATTATCAGAGTGCTCCATAGTCACAGTGAATAAAATATACAAGTGACTGTGGGGTCAATCGACTACTGTTTGTTGGATATTTATATCCAAACTACAAAACCAGAGCTACTTTACAAACCATGTAAAGAAATAAGCCAAGAAGTTTATAATCATGGTGGTGTCTCAGAATTGTTTCTGTGCTATCAAATGGCATCAGGTAACAAAGGCCTTTCTATGGCTTGTTTTTAATGACATAAGCTTTGGCATCTTATCGCTTCAACAAATATTTTCTGAGCACCTACTATGGGCTAGGTACAGTACTAGGGAAACAGAGCCTTCATAGAGGAATTTATAATCCTCAGGGCCAGGCGGTTGATTAGCCGACTAAGCTAATAACTGGTAATGATACCAGTTTAAATCAGGAGTCTGGTGTTAACTGTACATGTAGTGCCATGTTTTGAGAAAATGAACAAAAAAGAGCATTTGCTTTTAAATAAATGGCTTAAACTTTACCTACAAACATACTGCTTGATGGTTTGCACAAATGGGGATTTCTTCAAGATCACAGGCAAATAGGACTATTAAAGGAGCCCCCATGAAATGAAGGTTGTAATAAAAGATTTCATTTAAATAGAAAGTACTGATTTAACATATTAGTATTGCCTAAGAGGATCGCCAAACTCACCCCCTTGGAATGGATTTAACAATGCCAGCATTGTAATTTTTTTCCAGGTCAACTCCATATGAAATGGCAGCAGCAATTATTGTCTGAAGTAAAACAAAACAAGAGGTAAAAAAAAAAAAAAAAAAAAATCCTCTGTTTTAAGAATTCCTTTCTTGTCAAATCAATTAATGCTGATTTTCTAATTATATATTGTACTTACCACAATTACTTCTATAGGAATAGGGATCGGGATTTTGTGTTTAAATCGATCATTTAATTCTTTAACTGCCATACAGATGATAATGGTGAGTAATCCAGCAATGAGATCAGCAAGATTGGTGTTACCAGCATTTTGAAAAGTCTCAACCAGTGTCTGTAAAAAGAAATTAATTTTATAGATTTCCTGCTTAAAAAAAAAAAAAGGCATTTCTCACATGAATATTTCCATCTGAAAAATCATTACATCATCACCAAACAGCACTTAGGAGTTTCATATAAAATCATAAAAATCTGTTGGCTAATACATAGAATATTAAATGCATCCAGTTAACCTAGAGTGGTAAGACTATGGGTGGTTTTGGTTTTTTTATTTTTGCTTATCTATATATCCTACAATAAGATGAGGAACTTATAAAAGAAAAAAATGTCATTAGACATTGTCCTTTACTTGCAGAAAAGCTTTAAAAGTTTATATTTCTAGTGGTTTTATAAGTGCTATTAAATGGCCTAGTTGTCACCAGGCTGATGTGGAATCATTGAGACAAAGTTCCAATCATTGGGGGGAGGGGGGGGGGGGTTCAGTAATCCAGTATTTTAGGTAAAGTTCTTCCCTAATCCTAAATGATATGGGCATTAATAAAAAGTCCTAAAATACTTCATATGTAGACACAGGTGGACTCATCCGTGTTTATGGCAAAGAAAGGCTATTGAATTGGTGTATAGGCCAAGTATAAACTTTTGGAAATTAGTTTGGTACTTATTTCAAACTTGAACTAAGAAGGATTAAATAAAAATGATACTTTCCAAGTAGACCAACAAGCCAGCTCAAGAAAATTAGTTTTGTTTTGTAAATAGGAGGTATCTGGGAATCAAGAGTGTTCTTCAAGGAAATGTGTAAAGGGAAACCCCAGGGAACACTAAAATCTTTGTTGTATTGAGTTAAGGAGACATGACTTAAGACTGAGTATTCCTCAGTTTTTTGAGAAATGTATTCTCTGAGTGAAGATCACTTCTCTTTGAATGAATCTTTTCACAGAAAATTTGTTAATAACTGTCGAGGAAATGGAACATCTTTCAGTTTATAATATGTATCTTACTTATTTTTATAGATGAACTCTATTCAAAATAATTATAATAACAATCCAGCAACAATTATTGTGTATAATAAATATTCAGTAAAGTAGGGGTCATTTTGCCAGCAACCTGAACACATTCAAGAGTAAAGGAATGGGGGGAAAAGTTATTAAGCTGTCAAAATATATTCCACCAAGTCCTTGAACTAGAGTTCACACATTTGACTTGTAGGAAGCTTCTTGGACCTTCACTCAGAGGGTATTTTTGCTTTTACTTTAAATCTAATACTAACAAGTTTACTTGGTTGCCTTCCAGAATCAGAAACTGCTAGAGGCAGATACACTGACAGCAACAATATGAAGCAGCTGACAGCATGAAGAGAAAATGGAAAACCTACCAGAAGCAGACACGATAACTGTAGAACTTAGGGCACCTAACATGGGAGCAAACAGCCCCACATACCTCACAGTCTTTAAGGCATCACTGCTGTTTGGCATCTACACTATCAATTTTTTGAGGATGACTCATTAATTCATGAGCTAGGTATAATATTTCAATAATTGCCCATGCAAAAAAAAAAAAAAAAAAAAAAAAAAGGCTTACTTTTCTAACCAACATGGAAAAATTCAAACTTAAACAACAAATATTTGGAATAATTGTCCTGTTTACAAAAACATTTTCACCTTACAAAAGTAATCACTACAAGATTTTCATTTAATCTATGAGAGTCACTTAGACCTTTGAACAAAAAGCTTCTCAGGTTCATTAAAATGTAATTTGACCTGCAAAAAACAATCAGTTTATATTACACAATTGTATCAAACAAGGCATACGAGTATATTAGTAATCTTTTATATATTGAGCAATCTTTCAGGATCTCTTATGAAAAGCTCTATAATAGAAAGTTCAATCTATGTGGAAATAAAACACATATAAACTGAAATAGTCAGATGGTACTCAAAGATATAAACATGGGACTTTAAGAAAGCACTGAAACATGATTCTAGTTTAGTCTACTATTAAAATATTGACTAAAATACACTTAAAGTAATATGGATACACATATGATTCCATATTTTAACCTAGTATTCTGAATCATCCAAACCATGATTATGAGCTTTTCAGTAACAGATAAACTTTTACTGTGTTTCCTACCATATCTGGAAAATTTTAGGACCATTTTATTTACATAATTGATTCTTCCCCAGCATTACCTGGGTGTATGAAACCATAAAGAAAAAGATATGCCTAATATTGTGTATGATGAAATGTACTGGTTAGCTTTTAAAGCAGAATTTAATTCATCTTATCTCTATGAATATAATAAACCCTTCATAATCATTTCTTTCCCATCAGCATCTCCTGCTTTCAGATACTGTGTGTGTATATATATAGATCAACCTTTTAAGTGTTACTCTCCTTATTTTAATTGCTTAAATTTTACATGCTGAAATTCGTTCTGAGTAATGAATCTGATCAAGCTTAGTGGTGGCTTTCAAAACATTCACCATTAGGGCAGAACTTTTCAATGTGGTATTCCTCATCTTTGGAACAAGAAATGGGGCAGTTAGGATCAATTAGTATTCAAGCCAACAGGCTTTTCTTGTCAGTTGAGACAAACTGTTCCACTCAAAATGAATGGCAGAAAACAGTCACTTTTAAATGGACTGTGGGATTTACTCACATATTCAGTAGCTACATGGAAGCATCAAAAGTATTACTAATTCTAAATTGCTGCCAATGTCCTCTCATTCTCCCCTCTGGACCCTACACACAGCATCTCTAGCATTTGTGAATTAAAGTTTTTATTTTTCTTTCTTTCCTAACTTTTAGTCCTCCAATTCTTTGTATTCATTATTTCCAGTTGTCAGTCTACCTTTGGGAGGTGAGGTGGAACAGGACACCACATACCACAACTTTACAACAAAAGGGATGTTAAATTAACTACATTCCAGGGAAAGAATCTTACAACAATCTTACTGTGTTCCCTGGAGGAATCAGCTACTACTATGCATTTGTTGAAGGATTCTTTCTTGAATGATTCAGCTGGTAATGCCACAAGCAAAATTCTCTGTTTAGGGACAGAGTGGCTCATTCAACATTTATGCAATCATTTCTAGACCTGTGGATTCTTTTTTTTCAAAAGAACAAGATTACATTCACCACCACATAGGGATAATTAAAATACCTTTATCCAATTTGGCTGGCCTGCAAGGAATGTCTTGCAAAATTATTTGACACATCCTAAACTGAGGCTTCGAGAATAATGTTCAACAGGAAATAAATCATACATTCATATTTGGTTTAAAATACTATTTTTGGTCTTGTTCTAGTGTTTCCTGGTCATTTCTTTCCCTGTCAAAAGTGGATCATCTATAGCAAGCTTCTTCTGAAACACAGTCCTAAGTGAATAGACCTTTCAGTCCCCTGTTCTGCAGAGGTCCAGCAAAAGCCAGGGACGCAGGTTAGACATTGGCTAAGTCCTCCTATGATTTATACAGATGCTGTGTTCTCACAAGGAGACAAGTAAGCTCATTAAGGGATGTCTTGGTGGATTCAGGAGTCAATGGTTTTACATAGGGAGTGAACAGTGCTGGTACGTGGTAGGTATTTAATAAATACTTATTGAATAGATGAATTGAATGAATGAGGATGAATGAATAAATGAATGAACAGCTGATGGGGAAGTGCAAAGGCAAGTAAAACCAAAATGTGTCAGATTCTACAGAAATGAGAGAGCCGGTCACAATAAGACAGTCCAGACTTCTCAGAGGGAACTGAGGACTTGGTAGGGAAAAAAGCAACAGGGACATAAATAATGATGAATCAAAAAACAGCTTGTGATAATGTCTTGTAAAGGCTGGGTTCCAGGAAAGTGAAGAGTAAGCTCCGTGAGTTCTATTTATCCTTGATGATGGTGATGTAGATGATGATGACGATAAATTGAGTTCTTCCTATGTGCCAGACACTGTGCTAAATGCTTTACACAAATTTTCTTCTTTAAACTTCACAACACTAAGACAGAGCTACTATTATCATTCCCATTTTACAACTGAAGACACTGAGGCTTGGGCAAGTTAAGTATAACACATCCAAGGTCACACGGGTAGTAGATGGACAGTAGGAAGACAACACAAGTCTTTTGAAGTTCAGGGTCCATGAATCTTAATCACTGTGTTTTACTGCTTCCTCTATCTATTCCCACTATTTAGCATAGTACCCGGCCTGTAGTAGACCCTCAGTACTATTTGTTGAATGGATAGGATAATGTGGGATTATAGCCCTGTTTTGAAATTGAGCAAATTCCTAATAACCTCACTAATTCTTAGAGATATATGTACGGCCTTACATTGTTTCAGAAGCTACTGCCTATGTCATTAAAGGACTTAAACTCCATTCTTAATGTTGGCATATTATTTTTGTATAGTAGCATGTCCTCCAAGCTGGGGTGACATCATGTTACTATTATTTTCATTTTTCAAGCATCCATAACATGCTTTATGTAGAACTTACATTTAGATCCAAGAAGTTTTTCAAATCTAATTAGTGTGATCTGCCCCTTTCTTTTATATCTCTTTTGCATGTTGAATCATCTCTGAATTTAATGTTCCTTTTCATCTATAATTGCTGAGATACTTACATCATGCATTTTATGGTGTTTCAGAGTTAGAAAGGGCTTTAAAGATACATCTCCAGACGTTTCATCTTACAAATAAAAAGGATAATTTCAAAATAATTAAGGTTTTTGAGTACTTGTTACATGCCAGCCCTGCACCAAGTGCTTCTCATTCATTATCTTATTTAACAATCCAATGAAGTAGACATTATCATCAACTCTACTTTATGGGAAGGAAACTGAAGCATGATGATTTGCTCACGTGGCTAATAAGTAGTAGAGTCAGGATTTGAATGCAGGTCCATCCAGCTTCAAACCTAAAAGCTCTCAGCCACTACCCTACATGATGTATCTAAGGCCACTTAGCTTTCAGAGCCAAAGCTGACTCTAGAACTCAAGTCTGTTGAATCCCAGATGGGTCTTCACTTCATTACACCACTTTCTTTAATAGTTTTAAGTGCAGTGACATTTTTGCCCATTGAAAACAATGACTTACAAAACTTGCCTACTTCACTGCTACTCTGAATTTATTGCTCCTTTCAGAGAAGAATGTTTTCAATGGATCCAAAGGAAGCATGAACACTCTCCAGACTCAGGTTGAAAAGAGAAAGATTGCATTGTCTTTTCTGGGATAAACAATGACCCTTCCCTGGAGTAAGAAGCAACACTTACATAGATAATGGAGAGAACTCCATTATAGTTTTTGGTTGAAACGTTGAGGACAATCTTTAACTGTGAGACAAACACTTGGAAGGCAGCAGCTGTTGTGAATCCACCAATCAAAGGATCTGCCAAGTACCTCACTATGAATCCAATCTGCAAACTTCCAAATATCAACTAGGACAAGAAGAAGGAAGGAAAAATTAAATGTTTCCTTGGGAGAAGAACCAGCTCTCTTTAAATATTAATGAATTCATCTTAACGCCAATTAAAACCTCTAGAGCCTGCCTATAAAGCCTACACAAAAATACATGTAGGAAAGCAAATCTGAATTCTTTAATGCCATATTCCTTTCCTCTTCTCTACCACTCTAAAATTTTAAAGCCATGTGTAATATAAACCTTGAAGAATTTCTAGAAATGTACTTAAAAATCAAAAATTGTATAGCTTTTCTCTTTGACTTTCAGGTCCCATGGCTCCACCCACAAAAACACTTTTTTTCTCCTTTATGAGTTCTCACACATTTCCCTTCCCTCATCCTCACTTGAACCTCACGTGCTCTTTTGCATTTTTGTGTGTTTTTTTGTCTCTGACTTTGATGGTAAGTTAGCCTTAATAATTTGGGGTCTTGCTGACTATTTTAGCATCAGATCTAAAAATGTAATTTAGAAAATAACTTTGAGGTCTAGTAACTGCATTATTTTTGCTTTTAAATGAATCTTAAGTCTACTTATGCCTTTCAGTTAGTTGTTTAAATAAAAATCACATCAATATGCATTTTAGTTGTAAGTCCATTACCTGTAAGATTCCAACCAAAAGAGTAAGAGTGCTCGCAATCAATACTCTCGCTGCATCTCGAGCGGCAAAATCTATCGTGGTAGAATTTAATGCAGTCCCATTACTGCTGGATATGACAAAGTTTTCATCGGGGGCCATGGTCAGAACAACAGATCCCACCATTAAACTGACCACTGGGAAAGGTCCTGGGGAAAAAAGTATCTATCAATTAATAAATTATTTATCACAACTGTTTGGCCGCAACATGTCTACACGGGATTAGAGAGATGTATGAAATCATCAGCTGTAATTGAAAAAATAGTTTGTTCACAAAAGAAGCTAAAAAGGCAAATGTCTCAAGGCATTCATGATCCAGAAATGGGAGAGAGAGACGTAGGTAGGTCATTAGAATACAGCATTCAAGATGCTTTGTGAGTACATAGGAAGGGGTCTAGCCTATCTCTGGGTGACCCTCATGTGTATGGGGGTTAGGAGTTGGCAGGAAAGACTTCCTAGTAAATGTGGTAAATAAGCTGAGTTCTCACTTGTTCCACCTTATTTTTATTTCCTAGTGCATATAACATCCTTATATCTGTGGCACTGAGTACCTTGATCAGTATCACAGGGTCCACATCAGGACTCCTGCAAAGGGAGAATATAGCTTCTCCTTTTCTCTAGTCAAGACAAATTACTTTTTTAATATCAAACTCTTGTCTGTAAGATTCCATGTGATAAAACACTCTTTCCTTCCAGTGACTGCTCCATTCACTACAGGTATTTTTATACATGATAATCCTAGCCTTTGATGATCATGGAAAGCTTTATGATTGGGAGGACTCAGTACCAAGTCCAGCAACCTGGAACCCTAAATGTTCAGGAATATCAAAGAGGACAAAACAATTTCTATGTTCCTCACTAGTTAAGCATTTGATGCATATTGACACCCTAAGGAGAGGAAGTTCTTCCAATCAACAACCTCTTTCTGATCTCTTCTACAGACAAGGCAATATGCTAGATACTGGGGAAGATAGAACTAAGAACAAGGAGATGGGTTGGGGACAGAGTAGATGGTTGTACTTGAGTTTCAAGAAGATCATCCAGGTAGACATGTCTAGCCAGCAGATGGGATTAAGAGCAAAATTATCTCTGGTATAAATGTCAAAGTCACAAAATAGCATTAAAACATTCATTTACTGGAACATCCTAGCAAAAGAGAATTAAAATTTTAGGAACAGCAGGAAAAAATATATTTTGAGCCATACCAAGAATAAAAGCCAAGTTTAGTGTTTAAATTGTTGGGGCAAGATTTTGCTCGTCTTCCAATATTAGTGATTTAAAACAAGGACACTCTTTAATGAGATAATGAATACTTATTTAACAAATGTAATTTGTAAATGTTAAATCAATCTGGTAATATAGTAAGTTCAAGGACCTCCTGGAAATTTTTTCCCCTCTCATTTTATATTTTGGAAGAGAACACTTTCTAAATATGAGTCAATTTATTAGCTTTTTTTTTAAATCTGTTACATGCTAAAATTTGAAGGTAGGCTATAATTTTCATTGCTGTCAGTTTTCTCCTTTTCATTAAGAAAAAAAAGTAAGCAGACATTTAATTGTGGTAGTTAAATTATGTACCCCAACAAAACACATGCTTTTAATCTCAATCCATGTCCCTGTGTGCAGGAATCCATTGTAAAGCCTTTTTGAAGATATTATCTTTAGTTAAGGTGTAACCAACCGAATCAGGATGGGCTTAATCCACATTTCTGGAGGCCGTTTAAAAAGAACCCAGAAGACCCGGAATCCAGAAAGGAGAGATATTGCCATATGATGAGAGGCAGAGATATAAGCCAAGGATCACCAAAGATTGCCAGCAGCCAGCATCAGAATGCTATTGCCTCTAGGAGAAAACAAGCCTTGCTGATATCTTGATTTGGGGCTTCTAGCATCAAAACCATGAGCCAATAATTCCTATTGCTTAAGAAAACCCATCATGTGGTATTTGTCAGAGCAGTCTGGGAAGTGAAGACACTAACTAAAGGCACAGTATTTTGAAAACTACAAAGAACCATAGCATCATTGCATAGGAAAAGCAGGCAAAGCACTGAAGACCTAATTTCCTGGAAAACATCAATGAAGCATGATAAACATTATATAGATGAAACACTTTAAACAGGAACAAATGCAAATGGAATATATGCTTATAATTACCAACTGAGATGTGTCTTGATGTTCCAAAGATAAAATACGTAAGGATAGGGAAAAAAGAAGAGTAGAGACCATATCCAACAGGAACTGCAGCTAGTAGAGCATACGCCATACCTGAAAATACATCCAAAACAATTAAATTCACAAACAAAAGTTAGGGTATCTATCTATTGCACAAGGAAAGTCCCTGACATCCTCATTTACAACTTTTATACATTAGTCTGGTCTCATTTTGTTTATAGTCTGTGGCTATAAACAATGCAGAGCATGACTGGCATCAGGTGAGATACTGATGGCATCTACATGCATGACCTGCTCAAATGTATTGACTCAACTAATCATCTAATAATCAGGTTAGTTGAAAAAGTCAAGTCAGTCACTTAAAAACTTGGTCAATTCAGTCCAAAGGCTCTGATGAGTTTTGCAGGTAGACAGTTTCAGTGTTTCTCTATATTCTCATCATTGCAGTCTTTCTCCCTTTTTGTTGGGGAATAGAAGACAGAATCAAGCAAAGAAAAAAATATGACATTTGTACATAGCAGCAGGGAAGGCAACTCTGTTCCCTGGTGAAGGAAACCAGCTCCTCCACTATGCAATCTCAGCAGCCTCCAGGTCCATGAATGTTAGGCTTTAAAGGAAAAAATGTCAACATTTTGATGTACATGGGAGTAGGAAGATGAAGATAACACATTCTTTCCCTTTTGGTTAGATTTCTTAGGTAAGCAGTCATATCTTACTCCATATTACTTCCATCCCACTCAAACAATTGAGAGAATATTAAGCCCTTGGGTCCTCAGTCATTAAAAAAGGATTACATGTATAATAAAAGAAAAAGGGAGAATTACCTAAATGTCCTAGTCCAGAGGTGCTCAAGAATTATTTACTGAACTAATGTTCCAAAACAGAGAAGTGGTTAAATAAATTATGCTTCATACACAGTAGTTCTATGAATGGTAATGATGTGATCTATAGAAGTGTATTTAATGACATGGAGATAAATGAAGTAAAAGATTAAAAAGTAAAAAAATCAGGATTCAAAAATTGATATGTGTGCATACTCTTACTTTTGTAAAGGTAAACATGTATATTGTATACACAGAAAAATCTGGAAAGATTTTAATATATGGTAATTCAAATATACAAAAAGATAAAGAATAATATTATAAACACCCATGTATCCATCATCCAACCTAAGAAATAAATTATTGCCAGTAGTTGAAACTCTCTGTATATTATTCTTCAGTCACATCCACATTTGGATCTGTGTGAACAGGGGGATTCCCAGGGCCACATACACATACCCATGAAAAGACACATGTGCAGAAAAGGCTGGGCTTTGCCTCAAGCTAGTCTCTAAATTTACTGTTCGGACAGCTAAGTTCTGAAGGAGATCACTCCCCCAGGCCAATCTGCAAAGACTAAGAAAGGTGGGTTTTTCTTTTCCTTTTTTCTTTTTTTTTGGGGGTGGGGTGGGGGTCAACCCCTAGCAGTCAAAGAAATCTCTTTTATAACATTAGCTGAATACAAGTTTAAGGATCAAACACTTCAGTGTCTAAATTTCAAGGAGACATTAAAATATAAAAAATGTCCAGGTTTCAAAAAAAGATTACAAACATACAAACATATGAAGAAACATGAAGTGATGATTATGCAAAGGAACAGGATAAAGAATTAGAAACTATCAACAAGGAAGACCAGAGCTTAAACATACCAGGCAAAGACTTTTTTAAATGGTTCTAAATATGTTCTAAGGGCTAAAGGGAAAACATGGACAAAGAACTAAAGGAAATCAGGAAAATGATTGATGAACACAAACAGAATGTCAAGAAAGAGTTAGAAATCATGAAAAGGAACCAAACAGAGCAGAAGACCACCGTAATAGAAATAAAAAATCCCCTAGAGGGGTTCAACAGCAAATTGGAGCTGGTCAAAGAAAGAATCAGTGAACTTGAAGATAAAGACAATTGAAATTATTCAGCCTGAGGAGCAGCAAGAAAAAAGAACGAAGAAATGTGAAAAAAGCCTGAGAGATGTGTGGAACATCATCAAGCACATCAATATATACATTGTGGAACACCCAGATGAAGAAAGGAAGGGTCAGAAATAATATTTGAATAAATAATGGTGGAAAACTTCTAAAATATAACAAGTGATATGATCTGCATATCCAAGAAGCTCAACAAACTCCAAAAAGGATAAACCAAATAGACCCATACTGAAATATATGTCATATGCCAAAGACAGAGAATTGTGAAAACCACCAGAAAGAAGCAACATGTCATGTACAAGGGAGCTTCAATAAAACTAAGTGCCAATTTTTCTTGGGAAACCATAGAGGCAAGACAGCACAGGATGACATATTTAAAGTACTGAAACAAAAAGTCACCAACCAAGAATTCTATATACAGGAAAACTGTCTTTCAAAAATGAGGGAGAAATTAAGACATTCCCAGATAAACAAAAGTTGAGAGTTTGTCATCACTAGACCAGCCCTGCAAGAAAAGCTAAAGGGAATTCTTCAGGTTGAAAGGAAAGGATACTAGACAATAGATCAAAGTTGCATGAAGAAAAAGAGATCTCTGGTAAAGAAAATGATGAGGGTAAATATAAATGCAAATGCATAAAAAGTAATGAGAAATCAATGGTTTTGGATGCATAGTGTATAAATACATAATTCATAAGAAAAACTACACAAAGGTGGGAGGACACAGGGGCACAGGGATATAGTATGTATATGATGTTGAAGTTCAGTTGGTATAAAACCAAATGAGACAGTTAAGAGATTTAGGATATTGAATTTAAGCCCCATGGTAACCAAAAAGAATATATTGGAAAAATATGCACAGAAATAAATGAGAAGGGATTTTAAAGGGCTCACTACAAAAACAGGTAAAGCACTTGAATGGACCTTTCTTCAAGGAAGATGTGCAGATGGCACATGAAAGGATGTTCAGTATCGTTGGTCATTGGGAAAATGCAGATCAGAGCCACAGTGAGATACCACCTCACACCCACTAGAATGGCTATTCATTTTTTAAAATGGAAAGTAATAAGTACTGGTGACAATGTAGAGAAATGGGAACTTTAATGTATTGTTGGTAGGAATGTGAAATGGTGCAGCTTCTGAGGAAATGGTAGTTCCTCAAAAGTTAAACATGTAACCACCACATGACCCAGCAATCCCACTTCTAGGCATATACTCAAAAGAATTGAAAGCAGGAATTTAGACATATTGTTTGTATACCAACATTCATAGCAGCATTATTCACAATATCCCAAAGATGAAAGCACCTGGGGGTCCATCAGCAGATGAATGGAAAAATGGAATGTGATAGACACATACAGTGGAATAATAGTCAGCCCTAAAAATGAATGATCTTCTGATACATGCTACTATATGAATGAAACTTGAAAACATCAGGTTGAGTGAAATGCCAGAAACAAAGGGACAAATAGTGTGGTTCTACTATATGAGATATCTATAATATGCAAATTCTTAGAGAAAGAAAATAGAGTACAGGTTTCTGGCATTGGGGAGGAGGTAGAAGGGAAGTTAATGCCTAATGGGTGCAGGGTTTCTATTTGGGGTGATGGGAAAGTTCTGGTAACAGATATAAGTGAGTCAGCACAACACTGTGAGTGTGATTAATCCCACTGAATTGTATACTTGGGAATGGATGAGATGGGAAAATTCATGTTGAATATATTTCCACAAGAGGGGTGGGGGCAGGATATTAAAGAGATAGAAACAACTAAAGACAACACATGATCCAAGACTAGATCTAATAATGAAGGAGAAAATGCCCAAAAGGAGATTACTGGGACATGTGAAACAGTTGGAGTATAGACTGTAAGCTTTTATGTTAATGATAAATTTCTTGAACTTGATAACTATACTTAAGGTGATTACTAAGTGAATATCCTTGTTCTTAGGATATGTAAATGGAAGTATTGTGTTCAAAGCATGTGATGTATACAACCCTCTCTCAAATGTTTAGAAAATGTAGCTAGCTAGCTAGCTAGATAGATAGATAGAACAATATGGCAAATGTGACCAAAATGTTAAAAATTGGTAGGTCTGAGTATCTAGGTAGGAGGTACGCTGAAGTTCTCTGCAGGGGGTTGGTATTGTTTTTGCAACTGTACTGTAACTTTGAAATTATTTCAAAATAATTTTTTAAAAAAAGAAGAAAAGATACCATTATCAAATGTAATTAACACAACTAAACTGTCTACTTGAAAGTGGTTATAATGGGAAATATTATGTTGTATATATATATTGCTATAATTTTTTTTTAATGCCATTACCTTTAGCAATTCCTGGCTTCTCAGTAACTTGAGTCTGTCTTCTTTGATGAGTCTTCCCCCAACTCCTCACCCATCCAGCCTTTGTTTATATCACAGATCTTGTCTTTATCAGAATCTACACCACCACTTCTGAAATCTCCATTTCAAGCCTTTCTCTTGCCAGTTATCACCTTCTAGCCTTCTAGTTCACCTGCTCCAGAATCCTTATTGCATCTATCCATTAACTGATCCATTTTTTCACTATCCGTGGTGCCTCCGGTCTTCAATTCCTTCTTTGACCAGTTTAAACTTAATGGAATTTTGCAAATATCCCTAACTCCCTTGCTTATCTTACTCTCTCTCTCCCTCCCTTTTCTTGTCTGGCAAAACCCCAATCTGGCTGAACCTGTAACGGCGTAACATAAATTATATTTGGTGCCTCGTCATGTTTGCCTAGTCATAAATTCCCCTTTCGAGTAAGCACCCCAGCTAGCTCTGCCCTTGGCATAACCACAACTAGCACTGCATGTACCTCCATATAATTTGGATGATAAGAACCACCCTTAGCCTCTCTGAACGGCCCCTGCTATTTCTCCTACAAACCATCCTTGCTGCTTCTGCATTTTTGTGCCAAATAGTTTGAAACTTCCAATCCACAGAATTAAACAGGAAAATCCTATCCTTCCCCTCTGGGTCACGATAAAGGCAAGAGCTTAGGACCCACATATGTTCCTCCCCACCTCCTCTACAGGCTTTCACAGGAGACTAGGTTAGGTAAGCCCTGGGCCCCTCTACTGCCCTCATTCTCCCCTCTCCCCCTCCAGGCTCTTTGAACTAATAATGCTGTCCTTTTACACATTTTCTACTGGGCTGGCTATCTGTGCATGTCATCACCCAAAGACCTTTCACCTAACATCCAAAACATAGCTTTTGAGCAGCTAAAAAAAATCTAGATTAGAGACATAGACATTTGGGCGAACCAATTTCACTTAGAATTCAGGATCACAAGACCCAAATGGGCACTCAACACTGCCTGGCAATCAATTACATTTCCCCAGTAGCAAAGATTTTCCTCTATTTGAGGCAACCACTTAAACCTCCCCTACTTTCCCCAAACTGCCCATCACCCTTCTCCACACAGACTCTCAGTTAACAGACTCATTTCTCCCTTTATCAAAAACTTAGCATCCATAAGAGATGTCTAATTTGCCTTTCAACAAACTTCCAAACTTACCTGCATCTGCACTGTTTTGTCTAACTTCCTCCCTTTTAAAATGGAGGAAATGTAAATGTCTTTCTTGTCCAGAAGGAAGAGTCTTCCCACTTCTGTCCTTGCATCCATCCACACTTGCCCCTTCTCATGACTGTGCTCTTTCAGTTGTTTCTGTTCTATCTCTTGGACCACAGATTTCCTGCTACTAGGTTAGTCCCACCAATTTTAGTATTTCCCATATCAAAAGAAAGAAAAGTGCTCCTGTCACTCCACATTCCTCCCTTAACTACCCTACAATTCCAGTCCTGTTTCTTTGCTCTGCTATACAGTGAAGCTTCTTGAAAATTTTCTGTTTTCATTCATCATACTCTACCCCCCAAGAATATTGGACATTATTCGCCACTCTATCTTTTCTGAAAAAAGCTCCTATCAAATGTACATGGAAGTAGTAAGTGTTCTAGGAATAATATATATACAACCTACTCTCAAATGTTTAGAAGATAGACAGAATAATACAGCAAATGTGGCAAAATGTTAAAAGATTTTTAACAGATCTGGGTATCTGGATATGGACATGTTGGGGTTCTCTGCATGAATTTTTATTATTTTTGCAACTATCCTTTAAGTTGAAAATTATTTCAAAATAAAAAGTTTAAAAAAAAAAAAAGAAGAAAATTCAAACATAGAGCTACCATATGACTCAGCATTGCCAGTTCTAGGTATATACCTAACAGAACTGAAAGCAGGGACTCAACAGGTATTTGCACACTATTGTTCATAGCAGTATTATTCACAATTGCCAAAAGATGCAAGCAATCCAAGTGTCCATCAACCAATGAATGGATAAATGAAATGTGGTATATACATAAAATGGAATATTATTCAGCCATAAAAAGGGATGAAGTCCTGATACATGTGACAACATGTATGAACCTCAACAACATCATGTTGAGTGAAATAAGCCAGACACAAAAAGATTAATATTGTATTATCTCACTTATATGAAATATCTAGAATAAGCAAATTCAAAGAGACAGAAATAGATTACAGGCTATCAGGCTTGGGGGAAAGGGAATGGGGAGTTATCACTTAATAGGTACAGAGTTTCTGTTTTCAGATGAAGAAAATGTTTTAGTAGTGGAAAGTCGTGACAGTAACAGAACACTGTACAGGAAATTAATATTACTGATTTATACACTTAGAAATGGTTAAAATGTTAAATTTTATGTGAAATACATGTTACCATAATTTAAAAAGAAAAAAAATCCTCCTTTCTTGGCTTCTGATCCCAGATTCCTCTAATTGTCCTTTTTTCCTTTCCAGGCCCATGTTTCTCAGCTCTTTGTCCCCCACTCATCTTCCTGACCTCTAATGACTCCAGCCCTCTTCTTTTCTCCATCTTCCCTCTCTCTCTAGGTAATCGTAGCATTAACAATCTTTTAAATATCACCTCTAAATTGATGCTTCCTGATTTTTATGTCTTTTAGCCCAGACTTCTCCTCTGGCCTTCACATTTGTAGCTCCAATTCTCCATTTGGCATCTCCACGTAGATGTTTCACATCCACCTCAAACTCTGCACGCTCAAAAGGAAACTTTTGATTCTGTATCCCAAACCTGCCCCTCACCCAGTCTTTGACATTTTAATAAACGACATAACCATCTACCCAGTTACTCGAGCCAACTACCTTGGAGTTGTTTGTGATTTTCATCCACACTCTTAATCTATCAGTAAACATCAGCAATTCTTACTCCAAAATACCATTCAGATCTGTGCAGCTCTCCCTATATCCTTCTCGATCTGGTTCAACCTGACATACCTAACCTCAGGGCTAGGACTAGGGTGAGGCAAGCGAGGAGCCTGAGGCGCAGTATTTGAGGCTGCACACTGAGCCTGAGTGCCTCCCTTGCTTCACCCTAGTCCTCACCCTTCCTAACCTTAACTCATTCTGTTCACCCACTCTTCTCTTCACCACATTCCATCCACACTAGAATTCTTTCTGTTCCTCTTTTGAAAAAAACTAAGCTCTTTTTTTTTTTTTGCCTCAGGGACTTTGCACCTTTGCCTGGTATACACCTTCTCATCACATGGCTCTTTCGTACTTCTCATCTTTGGTGTCAGATTTAATTTCACCTCCTCAGAAAGGCCTTCTCTGACCTTTCTATCTAAAATAGACCAGAAGATTGTATGGGGATATGAATACATCTCAATAAAATTGCATAAGAAATAAAATAAAATAGACTGCCCCCCTACAAATTAAACCCTATTGCACCATCCATATCCATACAAATATCAATAATGATATTATGAACTATTGTTTTTCTATTTATCTGTTTACTTATTTAATTCCTGTCTCTACACTAGAAAAGAAATCCATGAAGTCAATAACTATGCCTGTCAATAAATCACCGACTCCTCATGGTTGAATGCCTGGCATATGGAATTAGTTAATAAATATTTATTAAGTGACTGATGATTGAGTGACAAAGTGAATGAATGAATACACCAGGTTAATAAGTGAATTAATGAATAAACCTGATTAACGTCTCAGAAATCCACCTTTCAAAGATGACTTTACAGTGATGATATTTCTTAACAACATATTCCCATAAAGTAAAGAATTATATAATGTGCTAGTTAAGATCATAGGAAGTAGACTCTGGGTTCAATTCCCAGCTCTATCACCTACCATCTCTATGACGTTGGGCAAGATTTAATCAATTTATCATCTATTAAAAAGATGAAAATAATAGTAGTTACTTTGCAGGGTGTTTGTAAGGATAATTGAGATAACTTGCCAAGGCCCTTAGCATAGTGTCTATTACTGAATAAACAAAATTAATTATTCTAAGATACTTGTGTATAAAAACTTGGAAGGTCTTGGACCAGAAATATCATCCTTCATATGTAAAGATGATTCATTATCAGGAACATGATTCAGCCTTCTTCAGTAAGATGTATAGAACAATCTATTATGTGTCAATCACTATGCTGGGCACTAGGTAATCAAGTATGAATTAAACATGGTTCCCATCCCACAGGAGCTACACGGTAGTGCCATGTCATGGCTGATAGACGTGACTGTGCCACTGTGCACAGACACTTGGTATTGTTTAACCTAGGAACTCACAGCCCCATCCTTCTCTCTCTCCTGTCTGCCCTTGTGATGGAGAACATGGTTGAAGCTGCACGATGGGGTAATAGAACATCTTCCTTCTTTGTGGGAATCTACCTGATCTGCTCTGAGTTAATTATGGAGTTCCACAGCCAAATTTTGGCTCACAATATTGCTCAACAATTATTACTACCTTTAGAAACAGTCTATTTTCAAGCTATCTTTCTATACACATCCTGACTCCACCCTGTTTCCCATCACTTAGCAAACACAGACATCCTTCAGGGAAATTCAGCTTGAAAAACTCAACCTCCAGGAAGCTATTACTGACCCTCCAAGAGTGGGGTGAGTGTACCTTGTTTGCACTCCCTTAGCAGTCAATGTTACAAACCATTATCACACTGAGTTGTAATTATTTCTCTCCCCATTGTACTATGACCTTCTTGAAGGCAGAAGGTGCATCAAATTCATGTGCCTGACACATACCAAGTGCCCCATAAAATTTTAATAAGTAAATGAAGACTCCTGTTTTTGCGGTAGTGGGGCTTTGGGAAATGGTGTTAGGGAGGGAGCAGAAACAAGATGGTAGGGATGGGGCAAGGAAGAAAATTCCCATACTGCTATGCACAAACTAAGAAACAGATTTCCAAGATGCTCGTGGAAGTATTATAATATAAAGCCAATTTAGAAAATAATCACCTATGTTGGTACATTTTTCCATATTAAGAAAAGGGAAAGGATTTAAAAGGGAAAAAAAGGAAGGAAGCAGAAAAGACACTCCAGTATAATCCAGGCCAAGATACTTCCTTCACTTTCCTTTAAGCCAGTTTCAAACAGCAGAGCAAGACCCATGTTTGAAAATGGGAAATTTAATGTTGTATATATGTTACCAAATAAAGACCCATGTGTGATGTAAAACAACTTAATGGGCTGCAATTAACTTTTAAAAAAATAAACAATAGAATAGAACAGAATAACAGAGTGCGTCACTTGTAGTGAGGGTAAGTATTATTTCATGAAACTTCAGATATGTGTGTATGGGTCATGATGTAACACATATATCTTACTGTAAATTGTGGTCGGTAAAAGTTGGGAAACCACTGTTTACATGATATGCCTCTAGCTGGAACCAAGCAGCTAGAAGAGCATCCGGGTTTCCAAGGAAGGGAACTCTAAGAAAGAGGAGAAAAAAGGCAAACCTCTCCACTAAGGTACTCTAGGGGAAAGATGAAGGCCTTGAAAGGTGAGCAAGCACTTGGTTACAGACCCATAAAAGCCGGGGGGTGGGGGTGGGGGGGGGTAATGAACTGTGCTGGAGACTGGGGTTCTCAATCCTGCGATCATCTTACCTTGCAGCGTGCCCACTAGCCCGGTGCTAACTCCTGAAACGATGTCACAAAGCAGCCATTCCTTGACTCGGTATTTGGGGAGCCACTCCAAAATAGGCAGAAGAGTCTTCACTACACGAAGGGCTCTCTTTCTTGAACAACTGTCAAAAAGCAAGAAAATTGGGTTTCCAACCCAATCTTGGTCACAACCAATTGCAAACAATAAAATTATGAACTGAACTCTTCTGATTTTATAACTATATAGAATAATAATAAGAACTACATGGAAAATATTAACACTGAAGTGCTTACAATACCTTTGCCAAGAACTGTCCTTTTAAATGAACTGTACTAGCAAATACAGGATTAAGTGTTTGCTCCCCCTTCCTCCCCTTTTTAATCCCCCAAGAAAATATTCCCTACACAAGAACCTATTTTCTGGTTCAGCCACTAACTGATCAGTGTGGAGTCTCTAATTGGAGATTAATTTTCAGAATTCTAACCCAGGCGCCTTTTTCTTCTTCTTCTTTTTAAGAAAAAATAAACAAGTTTTGTATATTTTGGCATTAATACTTGGAGCCAGTTTTTAGAAAAATCTTAATATGATGAATGTCTACCTTGTACCATGCTGTTAGTATTTTTTAAATTCAGCAGCCCATAGACCAAAGAGACTTACAATACATATCAACAGTGGCTGAAACTTTTTTAGCTCCTGATTAAAATAAATTATTTTTTTAATGAAGACATTTATGAGACAACTGGACATTTGAATGATGACTAAATATTTGATATTAAGGAATTTTTAGGTGTGACAACGGAATTGTGGTTTTCTTTTTGAAAAAAAAAAAAGTCCTTAGAGATACATACTGAAATATATACAGATGAAAAGATACAATATGTGGGATTTGATTCAAAATATAGGGTAAGAAGGCAAATGGATAGGGATAGATGAACCAAGATTAATTTTGATATAATTATTAAAGCTGGGCAAAATTGTGGGGTGGAATTCATTACATTACTGTGAGTCCTTTTGTATATGTTTGAAATGTTCCATAATAGAAAGATTTTTTTTAAAAAAAGAAAGAACAAAAATCTGGCAGTAGTTGACTGTTCTCTAAGTTCTTTATGTCTGTGGTATCTAATTACGTGTGGCACTTTGGGTTTAGAGACTGACAGTGGTTCCCCTAGGGGTCCCACTGCCTCAGCAGAACTTGGAGCACACCTTTCTCTCCTGTTTTCTAGCTTCTATTCTGTATATGTAACCGGACGGTGTCCTGCAAAGATTAGTCTGGGAGTTTCAAGGATGAAACCCATCAGTTCTTCAAAAGAGCCCCTTTCCTCCACTCTCTGCTCAGCCTGGCCTTCACAAGAATGCGGTAAGGACCAGCTGTAACCCAAGGCACACTCCAGGGTTCCTCAAGAGAGAAAAAAGAGAGATGGGGCTCCCAGAACATACTCTCCCCAAAGGCGAGTTTCTGAGAGTCAACTTCAGACTGGAGAACCAAGGAGCCTCTCTCTGACCGGAAAGAACCGCGTTGCGGACCGGAAAACAGCCCGTGGGAAACCCAGAATCCGAACTTCGGGAGAAGCGGCGGGCGAGCTGGGTCCCCGGCGCACTACATCCCAGGGTTCTCCTCTGACAAGCCCTCCGGCCGGGCGCCCTAAATGCTCCTGCATTTCCCCCATCGCGGGGCAGAGGGGGCGGCTACCTGCAGCTCCTGGCCAGGCGCTCCCGCAGCGTCCTGCTCTCTGGCAGGCGCCGCTCGTGCTGCTGCTGGAAGGCGAGCTCGCTGTAGACCGGCCGCGCCACCACGTAGCTGCAGCCGCACTCGGGGAGCCGCGGCGGCTCGGACCTGCCGCCCGTCGCTGCCATGACCTGCGCGGCGGAGAGCAAAGATGAAGAGAGAGATGAAGCGAGGGAAAGGAATAGGAGGTGAAGGGGGAGAAGCAGGAAGAGGCGACAACCTGGGCCGCGCCCAGCCGCCCGAGGCGCTCCCCACACACCGCCCCAAGACGCGCACCGCCAGCCTGCAGGGGGGCACCTGAGGACCTTCGGGTCCCGTCGCTGCACTTGCTACCCTGAGCTCCCGGACTCTGTAACGAGTGAGCTTTCTTTGGGGGACTTCGGGAGCTCCACCCAGTCCCCTCCGGCGGACAACTGGGCCGCTGTCCGCGTCCTGATATCTCTCCAAAGCAGAGCTGAGGCAGGGACCGGGACGCGGGCGAGGCGGGAAGCTAACGCCGAGTGTCACTCCCTGCCCGCACCGCTCAGGACCCGGGGCGCATTCCCAGAAGCGCCACTGGAGGGAAGCGCAGGCCCCCGGCAGGGTGTGGGACCATCAGGGCGCGCACCCCGGCTCCCAAGGCTGCGTGCATTCCAGGCAAATTCCAGCAGCAGGTTGCAGCTCTCCTGGGGACAGAACTTTCGGGGCATGGAGCAAGTGTCTTTCCCGGGTCTGTTTTGCTACCTCTTTCCCTCTCTCAGCTTCTCAGAAAGGAGTCTGTACTGCCCCCTGCTCTCCCACTCCGTGTTCCCCCCACACACACACACCAGCCCCATTCCCAACCGTCGATGTCTCCCCGAGTGTTCAGCCAGGGCAGGGCTTGGGGTTGCATCTTCAGCTGCGAACTCACCTGCTTCTGCTCGTGCCCCGCCCGGAATGTCCCGGGGACACCTGTTCCGCTGCCTTTATAGTGCTCGCAGAAGGCAGCGAGACGCTTTATTGATGGAGCAAGAGAGACACCTTGGTCAAAACGGAAGGACACATAAGCAGCGGTCTTTCCCCACCTGTCCTACCGGGAAAGAAATCCTACTCTTCCCTCATTCGTTCCCTTTCCCGAACTGGGGAGACTGAGTTTCCTACCTGGCTATCACGCAAGAGCCACCCGACTCCCACTCACCCCGCAATTACTAACTCAAGCTGTGATGTCAGCAGGGGACCAGCCCCTGGAGGACTGGTTATAGGAGGGCAGAGCCGGGCGGGCGTTTGCTGAGCGTGCTGACCTTGACTCCGAAGTTGTGTGGCTTAGGGAAGTTGTGTGACTCAGGCAGGTTGTGTGGCTCAGTCTGTATAGCTGTTCATACCAGGTGAGGAGGAGGGTGGAGGGTCAGAACAGTGGTTAGTTTGGTATAATAATAAAGCTTTGAATTTCTAGAAAGTCTTTCTTTAGAAGTATTCAGTGGATGGTGGTTTTAGGGGGAGTTCATTTGGTCTTATTCATAAATTTTAGATAAATATCTATGTACTGTTCTGTGTGTGATATAGTTCACAATCAAAATAAAGTGTCCAGGTTGCCCCCTTTCTTTCCTCACTGCCTCTCTGGTTATTTCTATATGCCTTCTCATTCATTTAGACAATCAGAGAGGCAATAAGATGGACAAGAAAGGACTCCTACCCCACTGGTATTTTGTATTCTACTGGGATGCATCTTGCTTAAACTGGCCAATGCAGCATTTGATGAAGAGCAATGGGGAGACTCTCACCTGATTATCAGTGTTCTGAAGTAAACAAAGATGAGGCTCCAAAATACGGACCTTCTGAATACTACCTTTTGGTTACACAACAGCTGTAAAATACAGACCAGGACAGTTCTAGAAGCTCCAGGAAACAGAACCCCTTTCACAAGAACCTTAACGTAAATCCCTGAAATTATATTCATCATAGTATAAACATGTGCATTTTTCTGAGGAATGAAAGAGTCAATAATTTGCACAGCTCTTCAATGGTTTACTTGATCCAAAATCCAAAATAAAGTTAAGAAGTTAGGAAGAAGCCTAAAAAGAAAATCAAAGTCATGAGCTTTAAATTCTTATCCACCTGCAGAGGGGAGGGAAGGAATCTGCTGATTCGTTTTGTTTGGTATAACAGTGGTTCTTAACTGGGGGCTATGTTGTCCCTTAGGGGACATTTGTTAATCCCTGGAGACATTTTTGGTTGTCACATCTGGGGGATGCTATGGGATCTAGTGGCAGTAGCAAAACAGTTTGCAATGGACTTCCCTATCCCTCTAGGATTATGTATGTGTTTCAGAATGTACATTTATTAATAAATTGTTATATGTGCTAAGCATATGCATGTCTCTCTCTCTCTTCTTTGGTAGATAGATTGATAGATAATAGATATGTAAATAGACAGATAGATAGATAATAGTATGTGCTTTCCTATAAGTAGCACGTTATTGCTGGATGTGTAACTCCACTACACTGAAATATAACCAAGTGTTTGTTTTAAAGTAGATTCTGAATATACCCACTCTATACCTGCTCACATATACCTTCTAGGCCTAGTTAAAACGCTTTCTCTTCCATTCATATTCTTTTATCTTTTCAGACAGAATTAATCCAGTCCCTTTTCTGGATTCTCTTGAGACCTTGGCCTCTTTAAGACACTTCTCACTATCTACCTTAGTATCATAGTTTTATTTACATACAAGCCTTTTCTCCCTCACTACACTGAAAACTTCTTGAGGGCAGACACTATGGCTCCCCTCAACCATTATCAGCTCTATAATGTCTTCTAAACAAACATACCTATAGCCCAGGCATATTTTTTAATTTATTTTTTATTAAAACAGTCATAGGTTTACATAAAAATTATGCAGAAAATACAGAGTTCTCATGAACACCCCCACATGCACATAGAGTTTTTCCTATTATTAACACTTTGCATCAGTGTGGGACCTTTGTTACAAGTGATGAACCAATATTATTATAATTACATTATTAAATGAGGTCCATAGTTTACGTTATGATTCACTCTGTGAATCACTCTGTTGAACAGTTCTATAGTTTTTTTTTTAATTTTTATTTTTATTGTGGTAGTATGTATACAACAAAGAAATTCCAATTTTAACACTTTCAAATATACAAGTCAGTGGTATTAGTTACATTCACAATGCTATGCTACCATCACCAGCATCCATTACCAAAACTTTTCCACCACCCCAAACTGAAACTCCCACTCAGCATTACCAGATACATTTTTTTAAAAACTAAAAATTGCCACAACATATCAGTCTGAAACTGTTTTTTCTTCAATTAAGCTTTCCAGATGAGTACATATGGATTTTTCTTGATCTTGTCAATGGATACAGTTTTAGTTTCTTTTTGTTAAAGCAAATACCATGCTTTAATGGGAATTTATTGTCTCATGGTTTTGAGGCTAAGAGAAGTAGAAAATCAAGGTGTCATCAAGGTGATTCTTTCTCTCAGGAGACTGTGGTATTTTGGAACTGGCTCCGGAAATCCTTGGTCCTTAGCTTTTCTGTCACATGGCAGTGCATGTGGTGGCCTCTCCTGGCTTCTCAGGTCCATTGACTTTCAGCTTCTGGCTGCTCCCTGTTGCTTTCTCTCTCTCTGTGGCCTTCCCTGTACAGCCCTCAGTGATAGGATTAAGACCCATTCTGAGTCAGTTGGGCCATACCCTAACTGAAGTAACCTCATCAGAAGGGCCAATTTACAAGAGTTTATACCCACAGGAATGGATTATGTTTAACAACATGTTTTTCTGGGTTACATAGATTCAAACCACCACTGATATGTAGGATTCCAAAATATTGATTCATTTTCTTAGTTCTACAACTACTCACCTGGATGACCCACAACTCTACTGGATTAAATTAGAGGCTTTCTGTGCAAATTTAAATATAAGCTGTATCCTGATAGAGGTTTCTGCTCCCTATTACTTTCTATTTTGAACATTTTTAATCTGGTCCAGTCATTCCTGTAGACCCTTCAGCATTAGAATTCGGTGATGGTGTGACAGTGATTAAAAGGAATAAGGAGTGGGGTAGAGGTGGTAGGAGAGAGGAGGAAATAGACTATTGAATAACACCGAGAATGAAGGATGTAACTTCTCTTGGAGAATAGACATAGTCTTTCTGTCTAGATGCTTTGAAATGTATCTCTCTATGTAAGAATTCAGGTCCAATAATCATACTACTTTAAGGCATGCATGTAGCTGGAGGAGGAGATCAGTTTCTTCTGTTAAATACCTTTTCTACAGAAAATAAATGTTACTTGGACAGAATGTCATCGCCCCTATGGGTTTCGACAAAAGTATAGAACAGCTTTTCTTATTAGGTAAAAGGCAGAGTGTCTGAATTTGGCTGTTTTTTAAAACTAGAGAAGAGTAGGAGGTGATAAAAGCTTGCTCTCCCTACCCAATTTGCTTGTTATATTAAACACGCAGATTACTCACTTTTGCTTTACAAATCAAGCTTCACCTGTTTCACATAGAGGTGGCTGGTTCTTACCGTTCAGAATTTAATCATTTCCAGGACTTCTTTCCTAAGAGATAGATGATAGATGTGTCACTTCAAAAGAAATGTCAGACAATATCATTGCTACTTAACAGCAGTTATTTAGCAGTTAATGCTGATTTAAAATGCATTTTTTAATTTATCATTTAGTCATGTGGAGTGTAAGACAAACCCCCCTGTTTGAGCCGCCCACTCACTTGTTCATTTGTTCCTTCATTCATTCATTCAAGGATTTGTGCTGGCCATGGATGCAATGCTGGACAAAAGAAGCATGGACCCTGGCCTCATGTCTGTGGGTGCCACAGACATTCATCAAACGGTCACAAAAACATATACCCTATTTTACTGATTCTAAAATACACATTTCATTAGGATTCATTTTATAATTGATGGTGTGCTGCAAATAAAGCCCAAAGAATTCTGTTTTCAGATGTAACCTAATTCTGATTCTTAACACTTTCTACTTTTGAATTGTAATTTTGTAGCCTATTTATTATCTTTTTTTTTTTTTTCATGTGGAATGGAAGTTAATCACTTCTATTTGGAGACAGCTTTTGAAACCACTGTTAACCACATTTAAAATTGAAACACTTCTCACACTTCTGTTTGGCACTGGTGATCCCACAGAAGCTCTGAAAAAAGCAATGGCCTGGGAAAGTGATCATCTTCCCTGGGAACAGTCAATTCTTAATCTGAGATTTTATTTTCATTATGCTTGTTAATTTTCTCAAGACAAAATATGCTAAAATTTCTGCTGTGTTTATACAAAAAGAGAACTTGAATTTCCCCCCAATTTTTCTGATCTCTCCTTCCCTGAAAAACTTATGAGCAAAACCATACAGTTTTACACTCAGTTGTTCTCTATTTTTTTCTTATACATTTTTTTTTCCCTCCCCAGTTATAAGATATGCTCTTTAAAGGATGGAAATTATCTTATATGCCTTTCATGGTATTAAAAAATTAGGCATATCTATAGTAGACAATTTGGAAAATACAGTAAAATAGAAAATAGCAATCACTTCTAATCCCATTGCCCAGGTAAACAGTGCTGAACTTTTTGCTTATTTCATGTCTTTTTATTTATTTATTTTTTGCGCCATACGTATACATTTTAAGCAAGTAATAATGCTAGGCTTCTTTAGTATCCCTACATAGTACCTTGGCTTTTACTAGATAAATATTTGTTAAATTATTGATTGATTGTGTAATGATGGCATCTTGAGAAAACTTTAAGTAAGGAATGAAAATAATTTTAAAAGGTGAGCATCCTTTAAAGCACACACACACACACACACACACACACACACACACAAGGAATTTTTTCTAAACTTATATGGCTGTCCATTCCAATTTAAAATGACTTTCAGTGTCAATAAAACTTCATTTTCACATAACATATTTCAATAAATGTCTCAGCTAGTAGAAGAAAACTCTAGCATTCTTTAATATGAATCCAAATTTGAATGTGGGTTAGTCAAATTGTTTCTCACTAACATGAAATACCGGCATAGTTTTCTGAGTAAAGGGCAATTTGAGGGCCCTTCCAAGTTTCTCATTATTTAAATGTATTTTACTTTTAGATTTATCCTTATATACTTCCTCCCCATGAAATCTATGTTTTGTTAAGGGAGTGAGAAAAAGGAAACTTGAGAGTTGTTTCAAGTAAATACTGATGTTTATCATGTATTATCATGAGTAAGATATTTAGTATTTCATTCATTCATTCATTCATTCTTCATTCACCATTCAGTGAGTATTTAGTGACTACCCACTACTTGTTTCAGACACTATCCTAAGTGCTGGAGAAACAGCAGTGGACAAAGTCCCTGCCCTCAAAGGACTAATGTGGGGACAGTTACTATAAGCAAATAATATTCTATTAAGCAAATAATTATAAGCAGATAATATTCTATTATGATCAGAGCTACTGGAGAAACAAACCGAGTGATGTATTGTGGAGTAACTTTTGGGGGGAATGCACAGCACAGGTGGGTGGCCAGGGAAGGCCTTTCTCTTTCTGAGGATGTGACATTTGAAGGAAACCTGAAGGATGACAAGGAGGTGGCCTTTCTGCAAAGGGAACAGCAAGTGCAAAGACCACGTGACAGCAAAGAGCTTAGATGTGCTTGAGAATCAAAAACGAGGCCAGCGTGGCTGAAATTCAGATATGTCAGATCCGTAGATAGCAAACTGGGAGTGTTCAGCATGTTCAGGGCAATGAAAACCAGGCATTTAGGGAGAGGGGGAAACCAGATAAAAGGCCAGCACCAAGCCCTCAGGCAATTGACCTTTAGAGGTCACTTAGAGGAGCCTTAGTTGCTATGTAAAATGTAGATAATCCTTGAATTCAGGTAGCAAGGGGGAAATAAAACTCTAAAAAGTTGTGTCCTCCTTGAAGAAGTCTTTTCTAAATAAAAAATTGGGGGCAGCTATATATTCTAATGACATGTAAAGTGAAGGAAAAATCTTAATATTTAAGATGTATTCAATTGTTTCTAATTTGTATATATGTGAATAATAATTTTTCAGTAATAGTGGCACCTTACA